>NC_072390.2:31258863-31567727 GCF_028885625.2 Pongo pygmaeus | reverse complement strand
GTAGCGCATTCTAATTTGTAATTTGCATAATGCTTCCTTGTGAATGATCTCATGTGAACCTTACAACAGCCTTTAAGGCCAGTGTGCCAGAAAACCCTGGAAGCCCCTTCACTGTTCGCCATGCAATAACCCCGAATGTGGGCAAAGGTGGACTTGCTTGTTGGCTGTCTGTGAGGCGTAGCCCCTCAAGGTTGGCACTCCGTTACCAAGAGGTGATTTATGTACTTCAAAACAACTGCAGGAGATGGAAGCACATGGTATTCTTCAGATTTTAAATCTTGCTCTGTGTCTGATAGGACTTTTGCATTTTTATGACTTCCTAATATTATAGAGGAATCCTACCTCGAGTGCCCCACAGAAGAAAGGAGAAGTTATAACCAAAAGTCTCCTGCAAATCATCACTGTCAGTTTCCTTCAATGTAACAGCAGACAAGGATAAGTTGCCTCACAAGAGGAGTAGGTTGTGTCATAAATCTTGCTCTTTTTTCTTTCATCTGAGCCTGCAAGGGTGGAAGTACGCGATGTCTCCAGTTCCACTTGGAGAGATTCAAAGAAGGAAATCTCATTAGCAGAGGGACAAGGAACCAGTCCAGGCAATATCTGAATATTTATTATTTGATTTTATCTTGAATAGAAAAGAAAGGTGCTTTGTTCAGAAAGCTTCTGATTGATATCTGTCCCTTTGACTCCTGAACCTTTGCCTCCCTGCTTTATAACAAGGATCTATTAATTAACTTGGTGCTTGGCAGAAAGAACTGAGCTTTCCCCAAACTCTAAGAATTCTCCAAAAATGGTCATTAATGCTGGGAAGAGGATCAGCATTGTAATCTTATTTTACACATGAAGAAACTGAAGTTCAGATTAACTTCATACTCAAGCAATAAATAATTTGTAGAGCTGGGCACCAAAGGAACAAAGGACTGTTTACTGAGAGACCTGAGCTTCTTATTCTGACTTTGCCTCCTGCTGGAGGTTCACCACTTTGGGCCTTAGTTTCCTTACCTTTGAATGGGTTTAATGAATTAGATAGGTGCAGCAGACTTTCTCTGTAAAGGGCCACATCATAAATGTATTTGGCTTTGTGGGCCTCTGCAGGAACTATTCAACTCTGCTTTTAAAAGAGGGAACTATTAAACTCTGCTGAAACTTCTGTTTACAGATAGCAGGTAAACAAATGGGTGTGAGTTATGTCTGATGACACTTAATTTACAAAAACAGGCAGCAGGTTGGACTTGGTCCATAGGGTATAGTTTGCAGACCACTAGACTGGATGATGTAGAAGTTTTTTTTTAACTGCTAATATTTGATGACTCAGCTTGTTTTAACAGTAATGCTATTTCCCTAGGAAAGTCACCTTGATTATTCAATCGTCTGTGGCTTGTGCAGTTTGTGGAGTACTTAAAGATTTTTCTGCAGCTTTTCCTTTCTTCTTCCATTTCTGAATGCCTGCTGTGTGTATTGCAGTTAAAAATTATTATCTTAATGTCATTCTGCTTAGGGTTTAGGGTTTGTGTGTGGGGGGAGAGGGGAGTGCATGAAGGTGGGTGAGGTATGGTCTCCTGGGCAGGATGACTGACTTGGAATGAAGACCCAAACCCTTAGGAGAACCTTCTGAATGTTAGTTCTGACCTCAGATGATCAACAGATTAGCTGCTTTTGCTATATTAAGCAAGGCTTGAGCAAGTGTCTCAGAGCTGCCAGGAATGGGGGAGGGTGTAAGGTAGGAAGATGGAAGAACGTGTCTCAACTTAGAGGAAAATATGATTTCTCCTGTTACAAAAATCAAACTGTAAATACTTCTGTAACTGTGGTCCCAAGCTACATCCAAGAGGGTAAGCACTGCTTTCCCATGGGGGACACTGTACCCTAGGTTCTTACTCCCTTTCCTGAACTATGTGAAGGAGAGGAGAACAGTTCAACTCCATCATTGTTTAAAAAATTCCTCTAATAAGAGAATTAGAGTATTGGTGGGGCATAGTGGCTCACACCTATAATCCTAGCACTTTGGGATGTTGAGGTGGGAGGATCACTTGAACTCTGGAGTTTGAGACCAGCCTGAGCAACATAGCAAGTCTTCATCTCTACAATTTTTTTTTTTTTTTAAATTAGCCGAGCACAGTGGCATGTGCCTGTGGTCCCAGCTACTCTGGAGGTTGAGGTGAGAGGATCACTTGGGTCTGGGAAGTTAAGGCTGCAGTGAGCCATAATCATACCACTGCACTGCAGCCTGGGCAACAGAGCAAAATATAGCACACAGGCAAAACTTTAAGAGTAACAGTGTGGCAAATGAACCTATTTACTCTTTATAAAACTTGTATTATTGCTACACAAAGCTGCTTTGGAATGTCAAAGTGAAGAATGTTCTTAAAAGACCAGAGAATCTGTTGGGTGTGGTGGCTCATGCCTGTAATCTCAGAACTTTGGGAGGCCAAAGTGGGTGGATCACTTGAGCCCAGGAGTTTGAGACCAGCCTGGCCAACATGGTGAAACCCCATCTCTACCAAAAATACAAAAAATTATCCGGGTGTGGTGGCATGCGCCTGTAATCCCAGCTACTCAGGAGGCTGAGGTGGGAGGATCACTTGAGGCGGAGGTTGTAGTGAGCCATGATTGCACCATTGCACTCCAGCCTGGGTGACAGAGCAAGATCCCATCTCAAAAAATGAAAAAAAATTAGCCAGGCATGGTGGTGTGCACCTGTATTCCCAGCTACCTGAGTTCAGGAGGCTGAGGTGGAGGATCACAGTCCAGGAGTTGGAGGCTGCAGTAAGTTATAATCATACCACTGCACTCCAGCCTAGGTGACACAAGGAGACTCTGTCTCAAAAAAACAAAAGCAAACAAACAGAAAAACCCACCAGGGAATATATATCATGATATTTTGCCTACTTCTGTCAAGGAGCATTATTTCTATTCAAATGTTATATTTGGCATTAAAATCATAAAAAGTCTTAAATCATAAAAAGTACTTATTTTTAATACCTCCCTATCTCTTTACCATCTGTCTCTCCCCACCTACTACTTTCTGGGAAACCACTGCAAATGATTTACTTTGTGTCCTTTTTGAAGTTTTTTTCTGTACATTTATGAGTGTGTGCCTGTATTTGGCCGGATGTGTGATTATTAGACAATAATTAGATCACCACATATGATTATTAGACAATGTTTCTGCCTGTTTAGACTATTGGTATCACCAGATACAAGTCTGCCTAGCTACAATGTGATAATGCCTTTTGATAGGTCCTAGGAAATATTCAGCACGGGAAGTAAAACAAAAACTTCCCCTTAAACACATAGAATTGCATTGGTGTATTCCTTCAGAGGCAGATTTAATCCAATCCTCTGAAGTAGAGGTCTGGGTGTATTTCCAGCATCAAGTTCTACTGTTACCTAAAATATTTTAGATGATTGAGGCAAGAGTTCTTGTTTTTTCAGTCATGATATTAACTGAATCATGTTTTCATTCTACTTTCCTACCCTAATATTCCTACTGTAATATTAACTGCTCTAATATTTCCTCCTCTAATATTAATCTAATAATCCCAGGCACTGTGGTTTATATGAAAACTTGAGTCTATTGGATGGAGAGAAATCTGGGTGCTTGAAGTAGATTATAGGCTGAAAGAACCTAAGATTCTACCATAGTTAGACAAGCCAAGAAGTCAATAAGCCCAAGGAAGCATAACTTTAAGTTGCTGTAACTTCATCCTTAATTTGTCCTGATTTGCTGAGATATCTCCATTCATCCTTGCTCACCCACTAATAGCTAGAGGATCCCTGCGGCCACCTAGAGCTGAGCCCATCTTCATAATTCTCTCTTGTGGCATCAGACTCTTGTCTGTGATTTCATTTTACGAATACGAATAAAGAACAAGGCTGGAAGAGAAAGATTTAATAGCATATTTTACTGAAAATGTGAGCAATTAAAATGGGCTGACCCAAATGTCAAAGATTTAGAATGTGGATTGCTATGGAGAGAAGTTCTACCTAATAAGTGCAGTTGACAAAATGAGGAATTTTTTCAGGACAAAGGGTAAGTTTAGGAAAAACAAAATCTGTTGTGAGTATCTGAAAATAATGAGCAAAGGAAGAGAGAAAAGGACAAATCTCCATCAAGTCCTACTAAACCGAGATGTGCATCTGACACGTGCATGTGGGGAAATCAATAAAATTAGAGCAAAGTCATTTCCCAATTTTCATAGATGAGTGTATTCTTTCAAAAATTAGTAGGTCCTGTAAGAAAATCAATTTTCTGCATTTTTCTACAGGAAATTATACTTGATTCAGTGTAAAAAGGAAACTAGAGAAAGAAAATGAATATGACAGTATTGAGATGATGTGAGAAAAAGAGAAGGAAATGCTTGCGTGGGGCGTGTGTGTGTGTGTGTGTGTGTGTGTGTGTGTGAGACAGAGAGAGAGAGAGAGAAAAATAGCACACAGGAGTAGCAGGAGGGGCAGAATGAAGGGCAAAGACCCTTATCATATCATAAAATAAAGAATTTTTAAAGAACAAATCCATGTCATAGAGAAACTGTGAAAGGTAATATTGGAAAAATATCCTATATGCTTACTTAGTTAAAATCTACTATAATGGTTTAGTACTTAAACTGTTTATTTTTCCACACCTGCGAAGATGATACATTATATTTAGTTTAATGATTCTGGGTGAAGTACAGCTGCTCTGTGCAAACACTCGGCATTTTATGCATCACCAACCCCAGGGGCAAGTCACATCTTTCTGCCCTTAAATCCTTGCAGTGGCAGCCAAGCCTGGAGCCTTCCCCAAGAGAGCTGCAGGTGGAGGTGGCTCCGTACCTAGATTCACAGAGCCCAAGAAGGAGCGAATGCGATCCCCTCTGTGCAGCTTGATTCCCTTTTCCCCGTTTTGGGTGTTTTCCCACATAGCATTTCTGGTTAAAGCCCTTTAGATTCAACTTAGATTAAAAATGGAACAACATGAGACACCCTCCCAGGGCTCATTCATCTCCTGCCCTGATAGGCTTGTTGGATTTTAGAAAAATACTACAAACACGACAAATAGTTCTGTAGTGTAAGTATTTCTCATGCAATATTTGGGGTATACCTATCCAGCAGAATTATTCACTCTTTACCTGAAATTAAAATTTAACTGGACGACCTGGATTTTATTTGGCAATTCTATCGCTTGAGCTCTGGGAGCCTCCAGAGTATCTGAGAAGTATCTAAGGGGGGCAGACCCCATGTGTGTTTAGAGCGAAGAGCATGGGACAGGCGCTGATGCAGGAAGTGTCAGTAAAATGACAAAAACATGCAAATCTGACAGGTGAGCAGAGAAAAACCATTCCAAGTCTCTTGCTACTTTATCTGTAACACCGTTTCCTGAGGGGGAAGGAGTGGGCCAGCAGCCCTTTCCTTCCCGACTGTTCTCCTGAGAGCACCCCTTGTGACTTCTGGGCCAGGATCTGCATTTTACATATTTAAGGAGTGATTTCAGCTGGCAGGCAATGAGTTCATCATACAGAAGAATGGACCAGACATTGGGAACCAGTTGTGTGTTGGGTTGGGGTGGTGAAAATGGGACACACCAAAAGACATAGTGATAAGCTACAGGGACAGGGCAGACCTTCCAAATCACACTTACTGCATGAATGCAAACACATACAGACATGCTCATGGTTGATTTTTCAAAAATATATATATTTTTCTCTTCATAAATAACTCTCATTTAATTTATTAACCTGTGGTTGTTCTTGGAGAATTTCCTAGTGAGCAAGAATATACGGACATCCACCATCTCCGGTCTGGAGGTAGCCAGCCAGGGTCTGAGCTGCTGGGCTCCCTGCTGAGCTGCTTGGCCAATGCAAGGTCTGCAAGCATCTCTTCTCCTAACACTGAGATTTCAGTCTGCAGTGGTCAAGAATGAACTCCCCTTGTTTAACCCATATATTTATTTTAAATAACATTATCACCTCAATTCCATATATCTAGTTAGAAGGGTTTTAACTTGGATTTGAGGACCTTTTAACTCTTAAGCCTGCAAAAGTTCTAGACTGAATGATAATTACTGACATTTGATGCACCTAGCACTAAAACGGAATGATATAATATTCTGACACAGGCTTTTCTTTCCAATTTATTCATCATTATTTATCTTGACTCTAAGTTTGATGATCTTGTAGAATACTCTATATTGAAGTTATGCTGGGTTCAATCATAAAGTTAAGCCTAGTTAGACAGTGGGATTTTCTTTTTGGAACTCAAATGTTATATATATATATATATGTTTCATATGCACACATTGTCATATATAGCCCACGGCTATATTATTATGCAGGTTCCAGTGTCACGGAAACTCGTTGAGCTTTTCTGTGTCTCTGTGCCTAAAATCTACTGACAAAAATACAGTTTTACCACACACACTTAAATACAGTTTAGAGGGAAAAGGAGGTGCTATTTATACAGGATAGACAGAAGTTTTAAAATAGTGAAATAAATCTGCTTTCTGTTAAAATAAAACTCATAAAATGTGAGACCAATATTACTGGGTCATCCATGTCTTCTTATTTTCTCACAGTGATATTTCAGGTCTTTTGGGATAGTCACTTTGTGGCTATCTTGGAATAAAACAGTCATTTCAATTCTGTGATGGGTCATAAGCAGGGTGTCTGGTCATGTAGGGTCACAGCCCTAAAAGGCCGAGCCAAATTATTGGGAGTAGGAGCTGGCGGGGATCAGCTCCTACGACCTGTGTGGGGATCTTGGAAGTCCCTCCCCGCTGGGCTGTGCTGTCCCTCCCTCATGGTGCTGTAGTTGCAGTTTCCCCTGTGGATGCCAGAGATGGAGATGAGAAAGAGGTGTGGGAGAATGGCCAGAGGCGGGGATAGAGGCAGATAGGGAAGGAAAACCTTTGGTTTGTAGGACATGGGTGGTATCTTGTTCCTGGCAACTATGTGTGTTGACAGCAAGTGCACAGTCTTTGGGGACAGTCGTGCTGTAGCCAGCACAGGGGCCAGGCTGGCTGCGGGCCCGCGCACTCACCCGTGCTGCTCTGGATGGTCCTAACGGTGGTGGTCGTGCGCGGCGGCGAGGACGACCTCAGGGACACGCACTCGTCGTCCTGGGAGCAGCCTTTCTCAATGGCCCGCACATAGCTGTGGCTCCGCATGCGGAAGCAGCCGGGCATGGGCAGGTCCAGCGCTTCCACGGCCTGCGACTCCAGCTCGCTGAACACGGACTCGCACACGGACTCGAACTGCCCGTTCACTTCCATCTCGCTCACCTGCGGGCAGACACAGGCGTTGTGACACTCGCCTCCACCTGGTGGAGGATCAATCTCTCCAAGCATCTGCGAACTTCAATCCCCAGAAGAAAAAGCATCGTCTGGTTATGTTAAGCTCAAATGCATTTTATTTCCTTTCTGTTACAGGCTATAATTGAATGGCATCCAGCTTATAATTCCAAACAATAGATTTCTTTTTTTTTTTCTTGTATTTTTAGTAGAGACAGGGTTTCACCATGTTGGCCAGGCTGGTCTCGAACTCCTGACCTCAAGTGATCCACCGGCCTGGGCCTCCCAAAGTTCTGTGATTACAGGCATGAGCTACCACCACCAGCCTTGATTACATTTTAAAGAAAAAAGGGCACTGTTTGTAGAACGCAAGGAAATGTGGGGCTTATTCCAATGCATGACACTCTTATTTATAAAGGCAAACTTGGAGAAGAATTTTATCAGTCCATTGTCAGAGTTCATGTATTTTGGTATAACTTTTTAGCATAAACATTTTAGAAACGAGTATTTTTACAGTGCCTTTTGAAGTGACTAGTTTGTCAAATAATTTCAGTGTCAAGCTTAATTTAGTGCAAGGTATGGAAACATGCCCTATATTTTCTGGCAAGATACTCACATTTTGCACAAAAATAGACTAAACTCAGATATGTCAAAATCTTGAAAACCACCATCAAGATTTTCAAACTATTTACAAGTTTCAGTCTTCTTTATAAAAAGCCCATATGGGCTGACTATGGTGGCTTGCACCTATTACCCAGCACTTTGGAAGGCTATGGCAGGAGGATCACTTCAGCCCAGGAGGTCGAGGCTGCAGTAAGCCCTGATTGCACCACTGCATTCAAGCCTGGGCAACAGAGAGAGATCTTGTCTCAACAAACAAATAACAGCAACAAAAAAACCTGATATGATTCATAATTGTTTATTAATGTATTTTAAAAAATTTTGCTACAGAAATATTTGGCGTAATTGGAAAAAAATCTTTGAAATGGAGGCCCTCTTTTTTTGAAGAATAAGTTTTTATTGATTTATATTCCTCCTGTATATAACTTAAATTAGGTTTGAGCCCCACTTAAGAAAAAATATTCCTGACTAGATGTTCCCGTCAACTTCTCACTTTTTAGTTGACTTGCTAGAGATTTGGAAGCATTTCTCAATTTTCTGTTACCTTCCAGGACATCTTATCTCTATTTTCCTAATATCAAATTCATGAGGCACCCAGAATTTAACAAATTAAACTACAATTAGGTTTTGAACACTTACTGAAAACTATTACAATTTTTGGCTGTCTCCTCACTTTGTATTATCTGAAGTTGTGCTCCAGTAATGACTAATTTCTTTAAACTTCAGATAAAAGTGACCAATTACCTTAAGGCATATCAATAGAAAGAGACATGCATTTTTTAATAAGAATTCTTTACAGTTTAAAAATGCTATTTTCACATTCTTTATCTAATTTGTTATGTGAAATCCCTGCACATTTTCCAGGCTAATAACTATATGTGTCCATATTAGAAAGTTATATCTCTATATATCCTTGTTTTTAAAGAAATACATGGACATACATTTAGAGGTAAAGGAACATATCTGCAACTATCAAATGGAGCAAGAGAGAGAAAGAGTGAGCAAGTGAGCCAAAATCTTAACAATCCTTACATTTCAATCTGGGTCAAGGATATACAGGATTCTTTATTACATGTGTGGCTCTTTTTTAAGGTTGCAATTATTTCAAAGCCAAAAATAAAGCAAATATATATATATGTATATCTATACACATCTGCAAATGTATGGGTGTATATATATATAGACATACATATAATATATGTATACGTGTATAATTTATTCATTTTTTCCCCTTTTTATCAACATGCCAAACTTTACAAAGAGATAGCAAAATATTTCTGTCAAGGCAACAACCATTAAACTCGGATGATTATCTTTCCAGATAGTATATATGTCCCCTCTTCTACTTTGTATAAAACTTGAATTATATAGTAAATATAATTCTGCAACTTGTTGGTTTTCTACTTAACTCTCTAGGTTAAACTTATATTCTTTTCTTTTTTTGAGATGGGATCTTGCTCCGTCACCCAGGGTGGAGTGCAGTGGCACGAACAAGGCTTACTGTAGCCTCAAGCAATCCTCCCGACTCATTTTTCTGGATAACTGGGACCACAGGTATGCACCACCATGCCTGGGTTTTTTTTTTGGAGAAACAGGGTTTCGCCATGTTTCCCAGGGTGGTCTCTCAAACTCCCGGTCTCAAACCATCCTTCCACCTCCACCTCCCAAAATGCTGGGATTATAGGTGTGAACTACGGCTCCTGGCTAAACTTATATTCTTAACAGAATTCTTCTTCATTCCCTTTTATCCTTTTATTTTCATTATACACAGATAGAGAAAACCATACAAAATAAATATATAACTTAATGAATTATAATAAGGCAAACATCTTGGAACCACTACCCAGATCAAGAAGCAAAACTTTTCCGGACACCCTAGAAGCCCTCCACATGCCCCCATAGTCACAATCTCCACTCTCCCTCTAATAGTACTTAACCAGTACCCTGAGTTTTATTGCGTTCACTTTTGCGCATTTCTTTATGTTTTATTTCACCCAAGTGTGCATCCCTGGGCTCTAGTTAGTCTTACCCATTTTAAAAATCTGATACATTTTAAAATTCACCTTTAACATACACTTATTTTGACTTATCTATTGAGAATCTAGGTTCTTTGCCCCATAGAGGTTCCCATAGTCTGGGTTTTGCTGATTTCATACTCATGGTGGAGTTCATCATGTTCTTCTGTATTTTGTGTTGCCTGAAAATTGGAATCCAGATTCAGAGATTTGATCAGCTTCAGGTTCAATCTTTTTGGCAAGGCTAGAGGCCATGCGTTTATTTCATCAGGAGGCACATTATGTCTAGTTTGTCTCTCTTTTATGTTGTTAGGAGTTATCTATGCTCAATGCCTAGATTAGTTAATCCTTGGGAGCTGCAAAATGCAATATTCTATAATTACTTTTATAACTACTAGTTGGAATATTCTCTTTCACATTACTTGTTTACTTAATGATTTAGTTCATATAGAAATGGTAGGATAAATGCTTGATTTCTCTTCTTTATTTACTAATTTTCAAGATAAATTTGTTCTCTCTTATATTCCATACGTAATCAATTTTTAAAAAATATCACATTAACTCATAGATTTAAAAATATTTGATGGTTTTAAGTCAATTGAAATAATTATCCTTAATGAACTCAAATTTGTCCCATCTTTGGTCAGTGGGAGCCTTTTAGGTTGGTTGGGGGGTCTTTTTGACATGAAAGTAGTGATCTTTGAGAACTTCTTTGATATCTGGTATGACAAGGTATTCTAAACTCAACTTAAACCTTTCCTGCCCAGTTCTGGAATCAGTATGTTTCCAAAAGCCCTTTCTTTTTTTAGTGGGAAATGGTATTACAAGAACACAATCTGGGTACTAGGGAGATATATTGTCATTGTTACTGGGTTAATCATTGTTCTTAGGCCTTTTCAGTGAGAACTAGGATATAAATACTATAGGGTTCTTATGTAACCTCTTCTATATATGTTTATTCTTAGATCTTTATTCCATACTAAGAATCTTGGTTCTCAAGGACATGGAAGATGATGGAATTGGAATATTCTATAACTATCCATTTGCTTTATCCCATAGTATATGCACAGAAAACATTATCAATACTACCCCTGCCCACATATGATTAAAGAGCAAACAATTTTGTTTTACATGTGGTCCCTCTATTCTTTTCTCATTTTTAAATAGTTGTGCTATATTTACATTGTCAGAGCAAATAAACCTATTATGCTCCCCAGTCAGTGAACGCTCATTTAGTCTTAGTTCTACAAATAATTGTGTTTAATGTTTGCCGCTACAGGTGGTCCATGACTTAAGATTTTTCTGCTTTATGATGATACAAGATTGATATGCATTCAGTAGAAACTGTACTTTGAATTTTGAATTTAGGTCTTTTTCTGGGCTATTGATATGTGGTATAGTATTCTCTCGAGATTCTGGGTAGGTGCTCAGCCATGCAATTACAAGGGTAAACAACTGATACTCCAAAGTATACTGTGTTGCCACTGTTTTTTGGATATTGTGGGTTTTTTTTGTTTTGTTTTCACATCCCATCATGTTTACAAAATGCCCATTTTTGACTTACGGTATTTTCAGCTCACAATGGGTCTATCAGGGATGTAATCCCATTGTAAGTAGAGGAGCATCTGTAGTTCTTATGTCTGGTCGTTTTGGTTGTTTAGAGCTCATTGTCTAGTACATTTCTCAGAATGTGTTCATGGAATCAATATTCCCTGCATTCATCCATGCTTATAACAGTTTGTAAGTTTTATACTTGGAAGTCAGTTTTTCTGGATATAAAAATCTGACTCACATATTTTTCCTTGAGTGTATTAAAATGCTACACACATCATTTTCTTCCAGCATAAACCATTCCTGTTAAAGGGTCCAATGATAACTCAGTTTTCATTTTGTTAAGTCAGTTGTTCTTTTTGTCTAGAAATCCAAAGTGTTTTTTAAGAAATTCTTTAAAGTCTTGTAATTTTACCAGAATATGTCCTGATGTTGATGGTTTAGGGTCAATTTCTCAGGTACATGGTGTATTTACATGGTGTGTTCTTCCAATGTGTAGCTTCAAATCAACTTTTTATTTTAGCAAAGTTTAAAAAAATTCATTGTTTTTCTTACTTGTTCTGTTCCTTTGATTTTCTTCTGAAGGGACTTCTATTATCTGTATGTCTAACCTTCTTTGTCTATTTTTGATATTTGTCAGTTTCTCTTTTTAACTCTTCATTTGTGTTCTCTCTCTCTCTCTCTCTCTCTCTCTCTAAGAGATAGGGTCTAGCTCTGTTGCTCAGGCTGGAGTGTAGTGGTAGTGGTGTGATCATAGCTCACTGCAGCCTCAACCTCCTGGGCTCAAGCTATCCTCTGGCCTCAGCCTCCTGAGTAGCTGGAACAACAGGCAAGAGCTACTGCACTCAGCCCCATTTCTTTTTGATTTAAAAATTTTCCTTCCTTTTTAGTTCCTTTTTTTTTAGTGTATTTTTACCTTTTTGTAGATTTTACTAACCTACTTTTTAAAACATAGCAGTTTACAGTCCAAACAGCAAGTAATGCAGAGTTCATTTCTCAACATGGTCACCAGAATAGAATGTTAGCTCAGTTTTTGCTGCTCTATGTCAAGAATGATACTGTGCTGTTTTGATTTACATCCTACAAATGTGAATAGGCACCTGTCACTTTATTTACTGGCTTTTGACTTATTTACTGGCTTTTGTATTTTTTTTCTCTGATTATTTTTATTTATAAGCTTTGACCAAGATTCTTTTGGGTTATCTTTTCTTACTAATTTGTAGAAATACTTTAAGCAACTATAACATTTACCCTTTCTGTTAATGTGTGTCAATATTCCTCCCACCAATTGTATTTTAACTTCATCATATATTTTGCCACACAGAAATATTTAATTTTATTTAGAATAGATCTTTTCTTTTACTTTATATTTTCTAGAATTTGTGTTTTATTACAAGTAATAATTCTGACCACAATACTATCTATATATTCTCCTAACATTTATTTTAATGCATTTTGTTACTTTCTGTTATTGCTTAGATTTTAAATTTACTTAGATGTATTTTTTACATGGGATGAAAAAGAATTTTAGTGTTCCTTCAATTATATAGTGGACAATTTGCTTGAATTCTCTGAGCTTCACTTTCCTTATCTGTAAAATAAGTAAAATAATACTTATCTCATAGGAGTACTTTAAGGATAAAAATAAAATAATGTCAAAATGCGTATTTTTTTTTGAGACGGAGTCTCACCCTGTCACCCAGGCTGGAGTGCAGTGGCACGATCTTGGCTCACTGCAACCTCTGCCTCCCAGATTCAAGTGATTCTTCTGCCTCAGCCTCCTGAGTAGCTGGAACTCGAGGCGTGTGACACCACGCCCGGCTAACTTTTTTTTGTATTTTTAGTAGAGAAGGGGTTTCACCATATTGGCCAGGCTGATCCGGAATTCCTGACCTCATGATCCATCCACCTGAGCCTCCCAAAATACTGAGATTACAGGCGTGAGCCACTGTGCTTGGCCCAAAATTCATATTATATGTCTAGGCATATGGTACACACTCCATAAATGGTGGATATTATTTTTTGTGATAGTGTAGTGGGAAAATAGTAGTAGGAAACAAATATGTTAGTCCAACTCTCTGAGACTGAGATTCATAAATTAACAAATGATCTTTCTTACAGAATAGATGTGAAATTAATTAGATAATAAGCAAGGCTACTAGCATGTATCAGGTAATCACAAAATGGTAACTAATTATTCCATTGTTATTCTTTCTACTGTTAATACTACTATTACTAGCAATATTATTGCCATCAATACCAGCAGGCATTGAAGTCATTTACTAGTTAAGAGTCAGGACACTTGGGTTTCCTAGCCTCTGTCACTGACTGTCTGGGTACCCACAGACAATGAATTTATCTAGGTTTCCATTTCATTCTCTTTCTCGCTACACACACACACACACACACACACACACACACACACACACACACACATGCACACACCATGCCACATGCACACACACACACATAATGAAGGGATGGCCTAAGTCAAAGTCACAGCTAAGCTGCTGGTATTAAAAGAGCTGCCTAGTTACATAATTTTAGAAAAGGATGTAGAAACCCAACATGTTGCCAGAGAAAATATGTCTGCGGGCTTCTAGTTTGCCATTCCAGATGAAAATACCTAGGATTTGGACTTGAAATAAATAAAGACATAAATTAACTTGGAAATGACAGTGACTACATGACATATTTTAAAAATATCGGACTTTCTATAAATATAATTCTTTCTTCTCAAGCCCTCTTTTAAAAGCCCTCATTTTAAATTAGATGTACCTATGGTAAAAATATAAAATAATAAACATAAAAACACACTTAATTTTTTTCCTTATCATCCAAGCACAATCTGTTTTTAGAGGTCTTTTACTTCTGTGAGTAATAAATGACAGAAGCAATTTAGTTTTTCTAGACCAACTCCTTCATATACTCAACTTTCTAGGAACCTTTGATGAATAATGTGTCAGGTTTTAAAGGGAAATAAGATATAATGCACTTAAATTCTATAGTATTATAGCTTCTACTAATGATCTATTTGAGAAAATAGCTCTAACATCTTAAAAGCCAACCTCTTTTTGAAAAGTCTAGGGTATATATAGTAGCATTGCTTTGAAGAGGAAACTATTCTCCTTTGAATAATGACAATGTTGCAACTACAACAGGACGTTTGAAATTATCCTTAAAGATACTGTGTTACTTGAAAATTGAATATGGAACTAGAAAAATGATGTATCATTAGGAATCCATTTCAGCTGGCCATTCTTTCTGCATTTTACCTAAGGCCAAATGGCTACATCATGGGATTGCAGTGCTTGACCTGACAGCATTACTTCTCCCATGTGTTTGTGCAATGATTTGTTGGTATCTTACTAAGCTGTCACTAGAAAGTGATGTTGCCCTAAAGAAGGTCAAATGTGCAGCCAGGGACTAAAAACAGTGAGCTGCAGGGGTAGTGTGCTGCTGGGGGAAATTAAATGTTCTCCATAAAGTTATGAAAACCATGAATGTATATAAATATTTTTCCAACAGAATATTTTAAATCCACTGATGTATTCTGCATGTATGACCCCTAGGTTTGTAGACCATTTTATAATTCTCAATGACTGTGTGACCTTTAGGCCATGCAGAATAAATACATGCTCCAAGAAGTTTTAAATGTTATATTATTTATTGTGAAAAAAATAAAAACAAAACAAGTCCAAAATGCACCAAAATGAGGCTCCAGCTATGTCCCTGAGAATTGGAATAATGTATATCATTGGACAAGCAGTAACTAGCACAAATAGGTTTGCACGTTCTTGGAGATTTCTGTAAAGCAAGGAAACACACGATGGGTCAGCAATGAAATCCCACATGACAGCTTTCCCTGGCTCCCTCCCTACTCTGCCCTTGGAGCCTGCCCTGCAGTTCCTGATTTTTTTCTTCAGGACTCCATTTAGAGCAGGGAGCTTAATTTTGTTGATAGGGACAGAGTGAGAGCAGTGTTCCTATTTCAGGGTCTTATTTTGACAGATGTTTCAGTGATCAGCCTACCATTTCACAATTTTTTTCTGAATACCTTGTTTCATCTATACCAGCACCACACCATAGCATTACCATCACCATCACCACAATCACCACAACCACCATCATAACCACCACCACCACCACTGTCACCATCACTATCACCACAATCACCACAACCACCATCATAACCACCACCGCCACCACCATCAGCATCACAACCACCATGGCCACCCATTACCAACACCACCACCATCATGATCATCACCACCACTGCCACCACTGTCAACATCACCACCACCATCACATCACCACCACCACCACCATCACATCACCACCACCACCACTGTCACCATCACTATCACCACAATCACCACAACCACCACCGCCACCACTGTCACCATCACTATCACCACAATCACCACAACCACCATCATAACCACCACCGCCACCACTGTCACCATCACTATTACCACAATCACCACAACCACCATCACAACCACCACCGCCACCACTGTCACCATCACTATCACCACAATCACCACAACCACCATCACAACCACCACCACCACCACTGTCACCATCACTATCACCATAATCATCACCACAACCACCATCATAACCACCACCACCACCACCACTGTCACCATCACTATCACCACCACCACCACCACCATCATAACCACCACCGCCACCACTGTCACCATCACTATCACCACAATCACCACAACCACCATCATAACCACCACCGCCACCACTGTCACCATCACTATCACCACAGTCACCACAACCACCATCATAACCACCACCGCCACCACTGTCACCATCACTATCACCACAATCACCACAACCACCATCACAACCACCACCGCCACCACCATCAGCATCACAACCACCATGGCCACCCATTACCAACACCACCACCATCATGATCATCACCACCACTGCCACCACTGTCACCATCACCACCACCACCACATCACCACCACCACCACCACCATCACATCACCACCACCACCACCATCACCTCACCACCACCACCACCACTGTCACCATCACTATCACCACAATCACCACAACCACCATCACAACCACCACTGCCACCACTGTCACCATCACTATCACCACAATCACCACAACCACCATCACAACCACCACCGCCACCACTGTCACCATCACTATCACCACAATCACCACAACCACCATCATAACCACCACCGCCACCACTGTCACCATCACTATCACCACAATCACCACAACCACCATCACAACCACCACCGCCACCACCATCAGCATCACAACCACCATGGCCACCCATTACCAACACCACCACCATCATGATCATCACCACCACTGCCACCACTGTCACCATCACCACCACCACCACATCACCACCACCACCACCACCATCACATCACCACCACCACCATCATCACCTCACCACCACCACCACCACTGTCACCATCACTATCACCACAATCACCACAACCACCATCACAACCACCACTGCCACCACTGTCACCATCACTATCACCACAATCACCACAACCACCATCACAACCACCACCGCCACCACTGTCACCATCACTATCACCATAATCATCACAACCACCATCATAACCACCACCGCCACCACTGTCACCATCACTATCACCACAATCACCACAACCACCATCACAACCACCACCGCCACCACTGTCACCATCACTATCACCACAATCACCACAACCACCATCATAACCACCACCACCACCACTGTCACCATCACTATCACCACAATCACCACAACCACCATCATAACCACCACCACATCACCATCACCACCACCACCACCACCACCATCACCATCACCACCATCACAATCACCACTGCCATTACTGTTACCATCACTGTCACCACCATCACCATCATCACTGCCACTACCATCACCATCACCATCACCATTACTATCACTACCACTACCACTGCCATCACCATCATTACCACCACCACCATCACTACCAACACCATCACCAACATCACCACCATCACCATCACTATCATCACTGCTACCATCATCACCATCACCACCGTCACCATCATCATCATCACTGCCATCATTATCACCAACACACCAACATCACCACTATGGTCACCACCACCATCAGTAACATTAATTCTCACCTTGATGATCACAGTGTCTTCCAAACTAGCCTCTCTGCTTCTAGCTTCTCATTCTCTCCGATCTTTCCTGTTTTTTTTTTTCCAGATTAATTATCCTACATCAAAGTTAGATTCATATCCCTTGCTTGTTTAAAAGCCGGTTTTCTTTTTCTTTTTTTTTTTTTTTAACTGAGAAAGAGTCTTGCTATGTCACCCAGGCTGGAGTGCAGTGACGTGATCTCGGTTCACTGCAACCTCTGCCTCCTGGTTTCAAGTGATTCTCTTGCCTCAGCCTCCAGAGTAGCTGGGATCACAGATGGTGCCACTGTGCCGGGCTTACTTTTGTGTTTTTGATAGATACAGGGTTTCACCATGTTGGCCAGGCTGATCTTGAACTCCTGATCTCAAGTGAATTTCCAAGGACCCTCTTCATTGTGCTTTATCCACCTACAGAGGGCCCCACCTCCTGGCAGACCATTGATACCGGGGGCTTACTGCGGCTGAACCCATGGCATGCTCTTTGCAGCACTTGACTGGACCTCCTGTCTGATCCATCAACGGTCTACTGGATGAACGACTGCCTCCCCACCTCACGCCCTCTCAGTTCTCACTAACCTTCCTGCCGCTAATGGCTCCTGACCACTGCTGCCCTGACGGCCCTCACCTGGCTGATGGTGCTCATGGCTCGCATGTAGCTCTCATTCCTGGAGCGGAACTTTGGTGATGTGAGCAAGCCTGCAGGGTCGAGGCTGTCCAGGCTCCGGTTGATGGAGACTTCACTCACTGCCCTCAAGTAACTATGACTCCGGATCTGGAGTTTGGGTGAGTGTTCATTGGAGATTCTGAAAGGGAACAATGGAAGAGGTGCATTAGTCACATTCCAAAATGCAGAAAGCAATAAGATGTGGCACTATTGTCATTTATGTAGCACCCTAAATACTGGGACAAATGACATAGATGCCCTTCTATGATTACTAAACTCCCCCACAGTGTCTCAGAAGGAAGAGCTTTTGATAGGAAATCATCAAGATCTGATGACATCAGAGAGCAATTAACATTCTCTTCAATCATGAACTAATTGCCTCATTCACATTTTCCTAGCCATCCTAGGAAGCAGATAATAAGCAGCAATTGTCCTGCCCTGGAATTCTGACTTGTGTAATTTGTAAAGCTTTTCTTTGTACCTATTTCTTTCCTGTGGCCATCTTTTTGTTTTTGGACTGTTTGGTAACAGTAAGTGGGTATATATCTATATCTATATTTTTATCTATCAATTTATCTTCCTTCCTTCCTTCCTTCCTTCCATCTTTAACTCTCTAATACAGTTGAAATTGAACTTCGTGAACAGAACTTACACCTTAGCCATTAAAAAGGCATACCTCTCAATCTTTATATGTAAAGACAAGTCACTATACACTTTGTACTCTTTGGATTTATCCTAGGATGCATTGTAAAATTATAAAAGTAGAAAATGCTAATTGCAAATAGCCAAGCTATACAGATGTTCACAAAGTAGAAGGTGGGTCCCCCATCTCCCCTTGTTCCTGTCTGTAGAATTCCATACCCTTAAAAGAACTACTCATAGCAGTTTGGGGTATATTCTTCCTCAGTCTTTCTATTCATATATAATCAATTTAATGTTAGTTATTTTATTTTATTTTAATTTTTGAGACAGACCCTTGCTCTGTCGTCCAGGCTGGAGTGCAGTGGCATGATTTTGGCTCACTGCAGCCTCCACCTCCTGGGTTCAATCAATTCTCGTGCCTCAGCCCCTGAATAGCTGAGACAACAGGCACACACCACCATGCCTGGCTAATTTTTGTACTTTTTGTAGAGATGGGGTTTTGCTATGTTGGCCAGGCTGGTCTTGAACTCCTGGCCTCAAGTGACCTGCCTGCCTCGGCCTCCCAAAGTGTTGGGATTAAAGGCATGAGCCACTGTGCCCAGCCAATGTTAGTTATTTTTAAAGTTTGTTTTCACATGGTATTGGTGAGATCTTTCTTTCTTTATTAGATTTCTTTAATTTTGGCTGTAACATTGTTCCTAATTAAATAAATTAAAGTTGATAGGGAAAAAGATGTATGCCCCATAGCCACTATTATTGATCATCCTAGCCATTGAAATTAGAAAATTTTTAAAAATAAGTAATATAAACATTGTAAAGAGATAAGTTTTGAGTATTTATAGATTATGTAATCAATTATCTGTAAATTAAGAGAAAATCAACTGAAAAACCATGAGAACTTTTAAGGGAAATCCTCAAGGTAGCTAGATACAAGGTAACAATATATAAATTAACAGTTTTTCCATGTAACATCAAATAAAATTTTAATGAAAAAAATTCCCTTTAAAATTGCAAAACATAAAATACACAGAAATTATAAAAAAGAAATGCATCAGAATTTTATGAAGAAAATGATAAAATTTATGGAAGGCAATAAGTAAGTGCTAAATTAATGCAAAAAACCCCCACAACAATTTTCCTGTAAAAAAACTTAAATTTTCCCTAAATTTATCTATAAATTTAATGTAATTGTGACAAAAATCTCCACATAAATTTTACCTTTTTTCTATTTTTGAGATGGAGTCTCACTCTGTCGCCCAGGCTGGAGTGCAGTGGTGTGATCTCAGCTCACTGTAACCTTCACCTCCTGGGTTCAAGTGATTCTCCTGCCTCAGCCTCCCGAGTAGCCGGGATGACACACGCTGGCTAATTTTTGTATTTTTAGTAGAGATGGGGTTTCACCATGTTGGCCTGGCTGGTCTCAAACTCCTGACCTCAAGTGATCCGCCCACCTTGGCCTCCCAAAGTGTTGGGATTACAGGCATAAGCCACTGCCCCCTAAATCTCCATAGAAATTTTAATCAAATGTAACAAACTCATTTTAAAGTTTATATGAGGTTCAGAGCAGCATTATTCATAACAGACAAAAGGTGGAAGCAACCCAAATGTCTATCTAACTCTGAGTAGATGAAATGTGGTAAATGAACTATTTGGCTAAAAAAAGGAATGAAGTATTGATGTATGCTACAATATAGATGAACTTTGAGAACATCATGCTAACTGAAAGAAGCCTCATATTACAAAAGACCACATATTACATGATTCTACTTACATGAAATGTCCAGAATAGGCAAATCGCTAAAGATAGAAAGTAGATGAGTGGTTGACTAGAGCTGGGTGGGAAAAGCATAGGAAGATGGTGGCATTAGGAAGTGATATCTAAAGGGTATGGAGTTTCTCTTCACAGTGATAAAACAGTTCTAAAATTAGTTATAGTGTTTGTTGCACAACCTGAATATATGAAAATCATTAAATTGTACACTTGAAAAGGGTGAATTATATGTTATGTGTATTATATTTCAACAAAGCTGTTGTAAAAAATTATGTGAGTCCTCAAAATAATCAGATTTCCTTACGGAGTTTAGAGGGTAGACTAAACTGGTCAATACTAGAGAAAGAAGTCCAGTCAAGGTGGTTGCAATGTTGCTATAATCTAAACAAGGGAAAAGGGCTCAGTTAAGTATTAGTGGTAGTAGAGAGGAAGAGATAGATTTGAGAATCCACATGAAAATCAAATGTGGATGATGAGTAAGGAGGTCTAAAAGTTCTAAGAACAGCCAGAAAATAAAAAGAAATAAAAAACAAGGGGAGGAATGCCCTTTATCTGATCTCAGCTATATTTTATTTTTTATTTTTATTTATTTTTTTGAGACGGAGTCTTGCTTTATTGCCCAGGCTGGAGTGCAGTGGTGCGATCTCCGCTTACTGCAATCTCCGCCTCCTGGGTTCAAGCAATTCTCCTGCTTCAGCCTCCAGAGCAGCTGGGATTACAGGAACATGCCACCAAGCCCAGCTAATTTTTGTATTTTTGTAGAGAAGGGGTTTCACCATGTTGGCCAGGCTGGTCTTGAACTCCTGACCTCAAGTGATCTGCCCACCTCGGCCTCCCCAAGTGCTGGGATTACAGGAGTGCGCCACCATGCCCGGCCTCAGCTATACTTTATAGCTGCAATGATGAAAAAGGGTCGTGTTAGTAAAGGAACTGACAAATCAGTAGAATAAAATAAGGACTCCAGAAACAGAACTAAGTATCTGTTTGAATATAATACATTGCAAATGTGGCAATTGGAACAGGCAAGGAAAAGATCAAGTATTTAATAATGGAGTTAGACCTTTCTTGCATCCACTTGGGGAAAAATGAATTCCTACTAAGCATATAGATGAAAAATAATATGTTAAAAACTTAAAGTTCTCCAATATAATATAGATTATATTTTATAATCTCAATTTCTATACTTAAACAATTTAAAGAGAAATTTATCAACGTTTTATGAATAAAAAACCTATAAAGCCTTATGGAAGGCAATAAAGAAGGCCTAAAGAAATGCAAAGGAATATGGTAGAGAAAGACTTTAGAAGCATCATGGTAAACTTAGACGCCATATACAGAAAGGTTAATGAATGGAAGTACATAAAAATTTAAAACTTTTGTTCAGCCAAAGATCCTGTCAACAATGTTAAGAAAAATAGTCATTGAGTATAAGAACATATTTGCAACACTAAGCAGCAAAAAGGGTTCACATGCATAATATTTAAATTATGAATAAAAATAACGAAACCAACACAATAAAAAATGGTCAAAGCTTATAAAGAGGGAATCATAAGAAAATAAATATATAAATTCACAGGAAAGTAACTTTATATATCACCAAGCATATGACAAAATGCTCGATCTCACTAGTAATTAGAGAAATGTGGATTTTAAAAAACATACATTTACACATTACATTCATGGACATCCATCTCGATGTCCTCAAATTGTAAAGATAATCCCTATATTCTAAGTGTCCTCTTAGTAGCAACGTATACGATTGCATCTATTCTTAAAGCTTGTATGGAATTTCTTATATATAACAGACAAAAACTATTCTTAATAATACTAAACCCTGAGAATGTGATAAGCAATCACTTTTTGCAGCTGCACTGAGGGAGAAACCAAATTAAGACAGATCTAGAATATAACATCTAAAGTAAATCTCTTATTGCATTTTACTGTTACAAAAGATAAACTAGGCTGGGTACAGTGTGGCTCACACCTGTAATCCTAGCACTTTGGGAGGCCTACGTGGCAGGAACTCTTGAGCCCAGACCAGCCTGGGCAACATAGTGAGGTCCTGTCTGTATTTTTTAATATAAAAAAGTAAAAGAAAAAAATTGTTCTAGAAATGTGCCCTATGGATCCTTCAAGTAGTGATCAAACATGAAAATAGTTTGCCAGGTCAAGGTAATATTTTCCATGTGTTATGTGCTATTATGGTGATTCCGACTGCATCACTTTATAATACCAATGCCAAAAATTTCAACCAACAAGCAAACTGAAAAATTCGTTTTCCTTTTAAGATCTTTTTTCAGAAAAAGAGATTCGTAGCTGGAAGCATTTATAACCTAAAGTTCACTTCTCCTTAGAACTTGCGCATTAGATGACAAATGTGTTTCTTTCGCTATTTTGCAACCTGACCCAGAGCAATGATATTGCCAACATAAATGATGATGCTATTCCAAATGTTATCAGGGCAGTGACGGGAGTGGCTGTTTCATAAATGGTGTATATTCAAAGAAGAAGTGAAAGTCCGGCGTTTTGAAAAATGAGTGTCTGCTGGCTGAATGGGGAAATGAGGCATCATTGCAACAATCATTCACTCTGGCCACTCGTTATGAAATAAGGCACAATTCCCAAATTTCAAAGTGAAACATCATTCAGAAGGAATTGAATAGTTCTTCTTTGGTGAGTCATTCCTGATAAAACAATGCATACATTAATAACACACAAAATATAAGGAAATGAACTATTTTATCTTGTCCACTTATAAAACAGAACTCTCCGCTATCAATATAAAGGTTACTATATGCCCATGTGCTCCGGATGCAGAAATGCTCATTAAATAAACACCAAAATAGTGCATCGATGACTTTGTCTTTACCTCAAAAGAAAGTTGATCTGCTCAGAAGAAAGAGAGTGTGCATATTCAGAAACATTAACTCTCTCATGTTACATTAATTATTTTCAATGTTGGTCTAACGAAATGACACTCTTCTTTTTCCACCCTTCTCCCTAAATTACTTATGCTAAGTTAACTTTTCCTAGCTTATCAGAACTAAAGGGAGATTTTGATTTTGTTGGGCTGGTAGGTCCCATTCATTATCATGATTTTAAAGTACAACCAATGATGGGAAGTTCTTAGGTGACAGTGAGCCAACCACACAAACAAGCTTGACCCTTTGTATCTGGAAGGCTGCCATTGCGAAGAAGAGCATGTGCAGTAATTATCAGAACACAAAGTTTTAAACCAGTGTCTCAAAAGACAAAATGACTAACTTTGCAACATATTACTTAAAATAACTTTAGATGGCTGAGATGCTTTATCTCCCAAAGAAGGAAATGCTTCCAGGTTACGGAGTCTAATGGGAGAATCTTTGGAGGTGATGGACCATCTTATGGAGCCATCTGCACCCTAAGTTTTGTTCATTTTCACGTTGTCTTCTCTCTGACTTACAAAAGTATTGGAATATAAGGCTCTTCCATGGGACTCAGAGGAAACATTTTATGGCCTCAGGAGGTTAATCTAACTTCATTGTATTTCAAAAATGAAAGTATTTGGCCTTGGTCATGACACTTTTATCAAATCATACTCATAAACATTAATGGCTTAAACTGAGAGGCTTTGATCCCTTGGGCTTTGGTGTGGAAAATGGTACTTAGTAGGTGACAGTTCTCTGTTGAACTAGTTTCAGGGAATCAAACACAGGGCATTTAATAGTCAATCTGCTTTGGTAAAATGAAGTCTTTCTTTTCAGTAACCTTACCTATAATGGCTTTATAATCCGTATAGAAATGTAACTTTCATTAAAGTTGTTTACTTTTGTAGTTGCCTCTTGAGTTATTTCTACTTTATAATAATACCTGACATTTGTTACCATTTATCCAATGCCTGGCTACCGTTAATACTACCTTATAGATAAAGAAACCATGACTTTGAGAGATCACATAGTGTTGAAGGTAATTCCAATGGAAACTTGGCCTTTTAACTTCCACATTCCTATTCTGTCTTCTCCTTCTCCTCCTCCTCCTCCTCCTTCTCCTCCTCCTTCTCCTTCTTCTTTATGGACAAGAGTCTCACTCTGTTGACCAGGCTGGAGTGCAGTGGTGCAATCTCAGCTCACTGCAACCTCTGCTTCCTGGGTTAAAGTGATTCTCCTGCCTCAGCCTCCCAAGTAGCTGGGATTATAGGCGGGTGCCACCACACCCGGCTAATTTTTTTGTATTTCTAGTAGAGAGGGGGTTTCACCATTTTGTTCAGGCTGGTCTTGAACTCATGACCTCAAGTGATCTGCCTGCCTTGGCTTCCCAAAGTGCTGAGATTACAGGGGTGAGCCACTGCGCCTGGCCAACATCTCCTATTTCTTGGGGAATCCAGCCTGGATTCTCATTTGGGTTCCTCTTCCTCTAACTTGCCCTTACATGTGTTTATTCCCTAATACTTCATAATTGTTTATATTCTGTTTTTATTGTACATTCTGTTTATGGACAATCTCATCTCCTCAATGGCTTCTATTACCAACCTTATGCTAATCACTCCCAAATCTATTTGTAGTCTAGAGATCTCCTGAACTTCAAAACTGAAGTTTTAAGTAACTACTGTACATTTCTATCCAGATGTTCCACAAGTACCAAAAAATTGTCAAGAACCCCAAATAAACACATACCTTTCTCCTCAAATTTTCTTATTTTTTTAATCCACACTGAGATGAATGGCACTGAAATCTACCCAGTCAACCAAACTAGAAATCCAGAAATTTATCCTGTCTCTTTTTCTTAACTGTCCAAATCCAGTTGATCATCATATTTTCTTGTTTCTTCTTCCTATATACATTTAAATATGGTTTCTTCTCTCTCTTTCCTTATTTCCAACTTTTTGGATTTGGGGTTACATGTGCAGGTTTACTACATGAATATATTGTGTGTGATACTGAGGTTTTGGGGTACGATTGATCTCATCACCCAGGTAGTGAGCACAGTACCCAACAGTTAGTCTTTTGACCCTTGTCCCCCTCCCTCCATCCCCTCTCTAGTAGTCCCCAGAGTCTGTTGTTGCCATCTTTATGTCTGCGTGTACCCACTGTTTAGCTCCCATTTATAAGTGACAACATGTGGCATTTGGTTTTTGTTTCCTGTGTTAATTTGCTTCAGATAATGGCTTCCAGCTGCATCCATGTTGCTGTGAAGGACATGATTTCATTGTTATGGCTGTGTAGTATTCCATGGTGTGTATGCACCATATTTCTTCATCCAATCCACCGCTGATGGGCACCTAGATTGATTCCATGTCTTTGCTATTGTGAACAGTGCTGCAATAAACATACATGTGCATGTGTCCTTTTGGTAGAAGGATTTATTTTCCTTTGGATATCTATCTGGTAGTGGGATTGCTGGGTTGAATGGTAGTTCCATATTCAGTTCTTGCCTCTCTCTCCTTCAGCACTTCTTGCTCTACTGCTTCCTCAGTCCAGGCTTCACCTTGATCCTCCTAACCATGCTCCTATCACGAGTCCTGTACCCTTGAATGCATCTCTCTTGTCCTGCTAGTTACTTTGACACTATCTTACGTAGGCTGCTTGGGTGAATCCTCTTAACCACAGGAGAAACTCTAAATTCTTTACCTGGTTTTCCAGTCTCCTCGTTTGCTATTTCTCCACGTAATCACGCATGCCCTCGCAAGTTTCATCTTTGCACACGCTGTTTCTATCGCTTGGAATGCTCTCCTTCCTCCGCTTTCCACCCACCAAACTCTTCAACTCATTTTAGCAGGTCACTGGGTGTTAGAACCTCTATTTAGGTCATTTCCCTTCAGAAGGCCTCCTTTGTTCTTCCCAGACTAAAGTCCTCCATCTGTACCCCTATAGTGGCTTTTATACTTCTCGGTTACACACTTTTCCCATTGTTGTAATTATTAATATTAGGTTATACGTTTGTGTACTTTTCAGATTTCTGAGCTCTTAGAAGCAGAATCAATATTTCATTCATTTTTGTTACACAGTGGTACACTGGCACTTAAATGCCTTACTTTAATTACCACTAATAACCCCTAACACTTGAGTGCTTCCTTTATGCCAGGCACTGTCTTTAAATCATCTCACGAAATGGATGAGTAAATAAATAAATGAAGAGGGTAACTCAGTCGATCATTATTCTAGACCTAAAATACTTTGCTGTAAAACATTTTTCATTTTCTTTCTTTTTTCTTTTTGAGTCAGGGTCTCACTCTGTTGCCCAGGCTGGAGTGCAATGGTGCAATCACAGCTCACTGAGGCCTCGAACTCCTGGGCTCAAGCAATCCTTCCATTTCAGTCTCCCAAGTAGCTGGGACCACAGGTGTGTGTCACTACACCTGGCTAATTAAAAATTTTTTTGTAGAGACGGGGTATTGTTATGTTGCCCTGGCTGGTCTGGAACTCCTGGTCCCAAGTGATCCTCCTGTGCCCCGACAAAATTTTTTTTTTTTTTTTTTTTTTGAGACGGAGTCTCAATCTGTCACCCAGGCTGGAGTGCAGTGGCACGATCTTGTGTCACTGCAACCTCTGCCTCCCAGGTTCAAGTGATTCTTCTGCCTTAGCCTCCCGAGTAGCTGGGACTAGAGGTGTGTGCCACCAAGCCTGGATAATTTTTGTATTTTTAGTAGAGACAGGGTTTCACCATATTGGCCAGGCTGGTCTCAAACTCCTGACCTCGTGATCTGCCTGCCTTGGCCTCCCAAAGTGCTGGGATTACAGGTGTAAGCCACTGTGCCTGGACTTCTTCTTCTTTTTTTTTTTTTTTAATGAGGTGGAGTCTTACTCTGTCACCCAGGCTGGAGTGCAGTGGTGCGATCTCGGCTCACTGCAATCTCTGCTGCCCAGGTTCAAGTGATTCTCCTACCTCAGCCTCCCAAGTAGCTGGGATTACAAGCATGTGCCACCACACCCTGCTAATTTTTGTATTTTTAGTGGAGACAGGGTTTCATCATGTTGGCCAGGCTGGTCTCGAACTCCTGACTTCAAGTAATCTGCCTGCCTTGGCCTCCCAAAGGGTTGAGGTTACAGGTGTGAGCCACCACGGCCGGCTCATAAAGTTTTATTGTGATATAATTTATACACAGTACCATAAAACTCACCCTTTTAAAGTGTGTACTTCAGTGATTTTTAGTATATTCATAGAATTATGTAATCATAATTACTACTGAATTTTAGAACATTTTCATCATCCCCCCTCCAATCTTATGCCCATTATAGTCACTCTCCATTCTTCCCTAGCCCAAATCCCTCATCTACCCCTTGTCTCTATGCCTTTGCCTGTTCTGGACACTTCATGTACATGGAATCATACAATCCGTGGCTTTTAGTATCTGTCTTCTTTAACTTAGCATGATATTTTCTTCCCTCCCTCTCTCTCTCTCCCTCCCTCCCTCCCTCCCTTCCTTCCTTCCTTCTCTCTCTTTCTTTCTTTTCTCTCTTTCTCTCTCTCCACTCTCTCTCTCTCTCTCCCCCTCTCCCCCCCTACCCCTCTCTCTCTTTCTCCTTTTTTGCGATGAGTTCTAACTCTGCTGCCCAGGCTGGAGTGCAGTGGCATGATCACAGCTCACTGCAGCTCCCAAATCCTGGGCCTAAACAATCCTCCTGCCTCAGCTCCCATGTAGTTGGGACTACATGTAGGTGCAAGCCACTGCACCCAGCCCTAGCATGATGTTTTCAAGGTTCATCCATGTTGTAGCATGTATCAGTACTTCATTCCTTTGTATAGCTGAATAATATTGCACCGTATGAATATACACCAAAATCTGTCCATTTATCAGTTGATGGACAGTTGGCTTGTTTTTATTTTTTTGGCTATTATGAATAATGCTGTAATAAACAATCACGTAAAAATTTTTGTGTCAGCGCATAAAAATTTTATAGGAAAACATTTGAGATAAATGAGCAAGAAACTTTACATAAGGAGGTGGGACTTCTGGAATGACAGAGAGGAATTAGGTTAACATATTGGCAAAACTATTAAAATCAACCATTCCTGAACTAAGTAACCAAAGGCAGAGAACAAACAAACTCATTTATCCAAGAAAAACTGCTGATTTTAGATAAAAACAATGGGGTCTTTGGAGATTTAACTTGGGGATATGCCCATTGCCCTGCTCCCCGGCGCTGGCATGCTAGCTGTGAACAGATGGCAGCCTTGCAGCCAACAGAGGGGATGCACCCTTTTGGAGCTCTGTTGAAACCACCATCTCCAGTGAACAGTTAATAGTTTTATTGGTCTCACATCTCCCCTCGAAAGCCTGGATCCCAGGGCATCGGAACTATTTGATCTGATTGGAAGGTCTGCTCTGTGGAAAAGCCCTATCCCTAGGCTGTTATTGAAAACAACAAAGAACTTGGCCCAAAATTTCAAAGAAAGACCTAGGGAACTTGAAAAGTTCTGACATATTGCTGAGAATCCAGAAGACTTTGTGCATGTTACAGGGATGTGTGCATGCTGAGGAAAGACCTGGGAAAGGAAAGGGGCTCCACCTGTGGCTGACCTTGAGATCCTGTACAAGCAGGAAGTAAATGCTAAGGCTGATTTGTAAGCTGCCTGAAATTTGGAAGTATGCCTTCACATACAGTTTCCCTTAGCAAAGGTGGAAGACTTGTTGGCTTAAGGTATTTAAAGACATATTCTGACCAATCATTGGCTGATCACTAAACTACGCTGATTTCACAGTGAACCCAAGGAAGCCAGGCTTAAAAATACAGTTGTCCTTGGGAATCTGTGGGGGATTGGTTCCAGGACTCCCTGCAAATACCAAAACCTGGAGATGCTCAAGTCCCTTATGTAAATGGCATAGTATTTGCAAATAACCTATGCATATCCTCCCATCTATTTTATTTATTTATTTTTGAGACAGAGTCTCACTCCCATCATCTAGGCTAGAGTGCAGTGGCACAATCACGGCTCACTGCAGCCTTCAGTTCCCAGGCTCAGGTGGTCCTCTCATCTCAGCCTCCTGAGTAGTTGGAACTACAGGCACATGCCACCATACCCTGCTAATTTTTTTGTATTTTTAGTAGAGATGAGGTTTCACCATGTTGTCCAGGCTGGTCTTGAACTCTTGGGCCCAAGCAATCTGTCTGCCTCTGCCTCCCAAAGTGCTGAAATTACAGGCATGAGCCACCGTACTCAGCCTCCTACTTTAAATAATCTCTAGATGACTTATAATACTGAATACAGTTGACCCTTGAACAACACAGGTTTGAACTGTATGGGTCCACTTGAGCACTAGTTTTCTTCAATAAATGTATTGGAATTTTTTTTTTGAAGATTTGCAACAATTTGAAAAAAGCTGCAGACAAACTGTGGCCTAGAAATATTTTAAAAATTAAAAAAGAATTAGGTATATCATGAATGCATAAAGTATATGTAGACGCTTGTTTATTTTATAACTTACTACCATAAAATGTGTACAACTATATTATAAAAGAGGGGTGGGGGGTGGCTGTAATCCTAGCACCTGTAATCCACCTGTAATCCTAGCACTCTGGGAGGCCGAGGCGGGTGGATTGCCTGAGCTCAGGAGTTTGAGACCAGCCTGGGCAACATGGTGAAACCTGTCCCTACTAAAACACACACAAAAAATTAGCTGGGCGTGGCAGTGTGTGCCTGTAGTCCCAGCTACTTGGGAGGCTGAGGCAGGAGAATTGCTTGAACCCAGGGGGCGGAGGTTGCAGTGAGCAGAGATTGTGCCACTGCATTCCAGCCTGGCGACAGAGCAAGACTCCGTCTCAAAAAAAAAAAATATATATATATATGTATTATAAAAAATTAAAGTTTATTAAAACATATGCACATGAAAATTTATAGACCATGCATGGCACCATTTGCAGTGGAGAGAAATGTAGGCAAATGTAAAGATGCAGTATTAAATTATAACTGCTATAATTAATTGTAGTTCATATCATACTACTATAATAATATTGATTTGAACTAGATTAAGATAAGATACATATTGTAATCTCTAGAGTAACCATTATGAAAATAATTTAAAAATATTTAGTAAAGAAAACCAAAGGATTTTTTCACTAGAAAAACTACATATAACACAAAAGAAAGCAATAATGGAGGAATAGAGGCAACAAAGAGACACAGACATATAGAAAACAAATAGCAAAATGGCAAATCTAAATCCTACCACAGAAATAATTATATTACGTGCAAATGGATTAAACGTCCCAGTCAAAAGGTAGAGATTGTCAGACTGGATAAAAAACAGAATCCAACTCTATGCAGTCTGTCAGAGACTTTCAATTCAAAGACACAAATAGGTTGAAAGTACAAGGCTTGCAAAAATATAGCATGCAAAAAACAAAAAACAACAAAAAACAACAAAAAACAAAAACAAAACCCAAAAAAGAATTGGAGAGGCTACACTAATTTCAGACCAAATATACTTTAGGACAAAAAACAAAGTTAATAAAGACACAAGGGGCATCTTACAACAACAAAAGTCTTAGTACATCAGGAAAAATGTTACAATTATAAACATATGCACCTAACAATAGAGTCCCAAAATACATGAAGCACAAACTGACAGAATTGAAGGTATAAATGAGTAATTCAACAATAGTAGTCAGACACTTCAATACAAGTATTGAGTCAAGACTCTCAGCAATGGATAACACAATTAGACAAAATCAACAAGGAAACCAAAGACCTTGACAACACTATCAACCAAACAGAACTAACAGATATCTATAGAACACTCCACTAAACAAAACCAGAATACATACTATTTTCAAGTGCACTGAACTATCTCTAGGATAGACCACATAATAGGTCATAAAACAAGCCTGAATAAATTTTAGAAGATTGAAAGTAGACAAAGTATGTTCAGTAATTATAATAGAAATAAACTGGAAATTAGTAACAAAAGGAAATTTTGGAACCACACAATCATTTAGAAATTACACTAAACATCATTTATTTTTTTTTTTGAGGTAGAGTCTCGCTCTGTCGCCCAAGCTGGAGTGCAGTGGCACGATCTCGGCTCACTGCAAGCTCCGCCTCCCGGGTTCACGCCATTCTCCTGCCTCAGCCTCCCGAGTAGCTGGGATTACAGGTGCCCACCACCACGCCTGGCTAATTTTTTGTATTTTTAGTAGAGACGGGGTTTCATCGTGTTAGCCAGGATGGTCTCGATCTCCTGACCTTGTGATCTGCCCGCCTCGGCCTTCCAAAGTGCTGGGATTACAGGCGTGAGCCACAGTGCCCAGCCTACACCACACATTTTTAAAAACTGTAGGTCAAAGAAAAAGTTGCAAGGGAAATTACAAAGTATTTTGAACTAAATAACAATAGAAACCCAACATATGAAAACTTATAGGATGCAGTTAAAAGAGTAGTTATAAGAAAATTAATAACGTTAAATATCTACGTTAGAAAAAAGAAATTATCTCAAATTAATAATCTAAACTTTCACCTTAATAGTCTTGAAAAAGAGCAATTTACATCCAATGCAAGCAGAATGAAGCATATAATAGCTATTATAGTGGAAATAAATGAAATGGAAAGCGAAAGAAAAGAAAAACAAATTAGTTGTTTTTGAACAAAAGTAGGCTCTTTAAAAAAATCAATACTTTAGCAAGATTAAACAAGAACAAAGAGAAGAAACAAATGATCAAAATTAGAAAAAAAGAGAGGAAACATTATGACTGACATCAGAAAGTAAAAAGATTATAAGAGAATACTGAAGTCAGCAACTGAGACGAAATAGAAAAAAATTCTAAAAAAACCCCCAAATTACCAAAACTGCCTCAACAAGAAATAAAAAATCTGAATGGATCTCCAACAGGTAAATAAATTTAATTTTTAAATAAAAATCTTTCCATAAATAATAGTTCAGGCTCAGATTGTTTCACTAGTGGATTATGTCAAACATTTAAAGAGGTAATATCAATCGTCCACCAACCCTTCCAGAAAATAAAGGAAGAATAAATATTTCCAAACTCAATCCATGAGAGTAGTATCACCCTGAGATCAAAGCGAAAGATAATGCAAGGAGGCCAGACGCGGTGGCTCACGCCTGTAATCCCAGCACTTTGGGAGGCCAAGGCAGGCAGATCATGAGGTCAGGAGTTCAAGACCAGCAAGGCCAAAATGGCGAAACCCCATCTCTACTAAAAATACAAAAATTAGCCTGGTGTGGTGGCATGTGCCTGTAGTCCCAGCTACTTAGGAGGCTTGAGGCAGGAGAATCGCTTGAATCCAGGGGGCAGAGGTTGCAGTGAGCCAAGACTATGCCATTGCACTCCAGCCTGGGCAACAGAGCGAGACTCCATCTCAAATTAAATAAATAAATAAATAAATAAATAAATAGTGCAAGGAAAGGAAACTACCTACTAAGACTGTGCCATTGCACTCCAGCCTGGGCAACAGAGTGAGACTCCATCTCAAATTAAATAAATAAATAAATAAATAGTGCAAGGAAAGGAAACTACCTACTAATAGCCCTCATTAATATACATCCAAAAATTCCCAATGAAACAATAGCAAACGGAATCCCACAAAACACAAAAAGGATTACACATGATGACCAAGTCAGACATACTTCAGGAATGCAAGGTTGGTTTAGTATCTGAAAATCAATTAATATAATACACCATATTAATGAAACAGAGGACTAAACCCACAAGATCATCTCACATAGAAGTAGATAATGCATTTGATTAAACCCAACAGCTATTAATGATAAAGACTGAATAAACTTGAAATAGCAGAAAACTTTTTTAATCTCACAAAGGGCATCTACTAAAGACCAGCAGGGAATATCACACTTCATGGTGGAAGACTGAAGGCTTTTTTTATACGACTGAGAGAGGGTGGGCACGGTGGCTCTTGCCTGTAATCCCAGCGCTTTGGGAGGCCAAGGTGGGTGGATCATGAGGTCAGAAATTCAAGACCAGCCTGGCCAAGACGGTGAAACCTCGTCTCTACTAAAAATACAAAAAAATTAGCCAGGCGTGGTGGTGGGTGCCTGTAATCCTAGCTACTCGGGAGGCTGAGGCAGAGAATTGCTTGAACCGGGGAGGCGGAGGTTGCAGTGAGCCAAGATTGCACTCCAGCCTGGGTGACAGATCGAGACTCTATCTTGAGAAAAAAAAAAAAAAAAAGACTGAGAGCAAGGCGAGGATAACTGTTCTTATCACTTCATTTCAGCATCATTATTGGAGTTTCTAGCCTGTACAAACAGTCAAGAAACAGGAACAAAAATTTTACACAATACCCAATGTATTCAAACCTGACCAGTGAAATCTGGACACTGGACAATAAGTCTTGGCTTTGTCATTAACTATTTGAAAGACTGAAAAAAATGACTTTAAACTCTTGGGATTCAGTTTTCTAATCTGTAAAATGAGAGAGCTCAAAATTTCTATGAAGCTGTAATAATGAGAGCTTCAGTTTACAGTGAATCTCTTGATGATATTGATCATTATTGGCCAAAATTATTTACAGACTATTTTTATTTACAGACACAGGGTCTAACTCAAAGCCACTTTCTGTCTGAAGCTCTCCCTAATGCCTGCACTCCAAATGAGTCTCTTCTTTTTCTACCCTCTTATGGTTGCTTTCTTGCACATCTATTTATAAGCTTAACATGGATTATATTGAAGTCAGTTCTGCATGTCCTTCTTAACCTGGAAATGTGAAATTCTCAAGGGCAGGAATCACATGTCCTTCATAACATTCAGCATAAGCGTCATGCATAGTCGGATTAGTCATGCATACGACTCATGCATACGACTCCTCCAGCATAAGCGTCACACATAGTAGGATTGCAGATGCCCGACTTTCCTTCCTTTGTTCCAGATATTTGCATTGCCAGCCAGAGTCCCTTTTCAAATTTTACATCTTTTGCAACAACATAGTTTTCCTTAAACATCAATTTTTCCTTCTGTTTCTTAGGAGTGTAACTTCATAAAGGGATCCATTTCACCAACCGATGTGCCCCATCCGAAGATCTCAGTTTATACATAGGGACAACTTCTAAAGTTTAGGATACAAATTAGAGGAACAAACTCCTATAGACCCCTTCTATATTCTTGTTCTTCCTCCGTAAAGGTTTGACACAGGGCATAAATGTCATCATTATTTCTGGGAGACATTGCTATTGTGAAGAGCTGTAGACTTTGTATCTCCTAGAAGCTCAGGGTTCAGGGTAGGGTGAAAGGGAGTTGAGAGAATAATCTTGGGGATTCGGTTGACGCTGCAACTTATGATTTGCTCCATCTATATTGCTCTGCCAAAAAAAAAAAAAACCAACCTGATTTGGTTGGGGATTTCTGAATGTTCAACTGGAGAAACTGTTCGAAAACCACAGGCTCACTATGTGCAAAGCCACATGCTAGAAGCTGGGATAACCCATTTTAGTTATCAAGTAGGCTTTATCCAAAATGAAGGTGTTGTCCTTTCCATAATAATTCATCAGACGTAGAAATTATCAACATAAAATGCAATTCTTTCAGCATGCCAAATATGTTTATCCATCATATTTAGACTCTTGTGGCACTTGGAACTTAAATGTTCTTTCCTCAATTATCAAGGCTATGCAACATTAGATTTAAAGCAATACAAAATGAACGCTGACTATGCATCACGCTTATGCTGGATGTTATGGAGGACATGTGATTCCTGCCCTTGAGAATTTCACGTCTCCAGGTTAAGATGAACATGCAGAACTGACTTCAATATAATTCATGTTAAGCTTATAACAGATGTGCAAGCAAGCAACCATAAGAGGGTAGAAAAAGAAGAGACTAATTTGGAGTGCAGGCATTAGGGAAAGCTTCAGACAGAAAGTGGTTTTGAGTTAGACCCTGAGTGGTAAGACTGTCACCAGGTAAAAGTGAGCCAGACATAGTCATTCTAGATCCAGGGAGCTGAAAGGGCAAAAGCCTGGAGGCAGAGGTACAGGCAGCGGCCGGGATGCCAGACACTCAGGATGCTGGTGTATCCAAAGCTGAGCCTGTTCTTGTCAGAGGCCTATTGAAGTGTGCTGTAATGCTCTGCTGGTCAGTTTCTTCATTAAAACGTGGGCTTCCCGAGGGCAGCGACCACAGCTGGCATCATGGGAATACATCATTGTAATCCCCAATGTCAGCACAGTGTCTGACATGTATTAGGCCTCCTTATATGTTTGTTATGTAAGTGTGTGTGGGGCAGGGGTGGTAGGGTGTGAAGCCTGGCCAAGACATTGTGACAAGAGGCGCAGTGGGACTGTGATGAGGGCCTGGAGAAAATCAGGGAACTGTGGAAGGAAGACAGGAGGGGCGACACAGGGCCAATCCAAGAAGAAGCAGTTGAGAGGTCAGACCTGCTGAGCTCTGCTACTGGGAGGCAAGCGGCAACAGCTTTTACCTGATATCTAGAGTACAGTCAGGCCCAGGGGAATTAGTTTCTTTTTTTGGGAGCAGTAAGGAAATAATCTATCTTAATACTTCAATGTGCCTAGTAGAGTTTTAGTGCCAGCTGGCTGGGGATACAGCAGGCAGTACAGAAAGAATTGTTTCTAAAGCATGCCAGGCAGGAGTTTTGGGCTATGGCCTGCTTTCATGATCGCAGGAGGTCTGTGTGAAAATGCAGTGCATACACATGTGGGCAAATCACTGTCCAGAACTGAACAGCAACTAAAGCTAAGTGGGGCACCTCCTCCTTCTGGTCCAGGGCTGCCAGTTTCATAAAAACAATACTTATGCATTGCCTTAAAATAACTCCTGCAATTACCTTCACTTAATTTCCATTTGCGTAGGACCAAATTGATCACCAAATCAATTACAATAATCCAGAGAAAAATGTGATTTTCTGTGGGAGGTGGTTCCCTTTAGCATAAATAGTTTTACAGCAGGAAGTTTGTTCTGGTGGATTTGGCTCTTCAATTCGTTGAACATTGGTTCATCAGTCTGAGTTTTCGTTGGGTCCATGGCACTGTGCAAGCCACAGCTTCCTCTTTAAAACAGAGCTAACAATATCCACCTTATGGAATTGTGTGAATTTACTGCATAATAAACATCTGTCTGTCTCTCTGTCTTTCTCGTGCTCCCCCTTCATTGTGGCAAAATACACATAATATAAAATCCACCGAATTTACCATTTTAAGGGTACAGTTCAGTGGCATTAAGGATAGTCACATTTTTGTGCAATCACTGCCACTGTCCATCTCCAAAAGTTTTTTCTTATCCCAAACTGAAACTCTGTACCCATTAGACACTAACTCCCCATTTCCCTCCCTCCCATAGCCTCTGGCAACCAACATTCTACTTTCTGTATCTATGAATTTGGTCACTCTAGGAACCTCATATAAGTGGAATCATACAAAATTTGTCCTTTTGTGACTGTCTTATATTTCTCCTGGCATAATGTCTTCAAGGTCCATCCACATTGTCATGTGTGACAGGATTTCCTTCCTTCAAGGCTGAATCATACTCTATTGAATGTGATTTGGTTTATCGATTCAGCCATAGATGAACACTTGGGTTGCTTCTACCTTTTGGTTATTGTGAATGAGTATGAGTGTATCTGTTTCAGTCCCTGCTTTCTTTCTTTCTTTTTTTTTTTTAAGATGGAGTCTCACTCTGTTGCCCAGGCTGGAGTGCAGTGGCACGATCTAGGCTCACTGCAACCTCTGCCTCTCAGGTTCAAGCTATTCTCCTGCTTCAGCCTCCTGAGTAGCTGGGAATATAGGCATATGCCACCACACCGGGCTAATTTTTGTATTTTTAGTAGAGACGGGGTTTCACCATGTTGGCTAGGCTGGTTTCAAACTCCTAACTTTGTGATCTGCCAGCCTTAGCCTCCCAAAGTGCTGGGATTACAGGTGTGAGCCACCGTGCCCAGCCTCAGTCCCTGCTTTCAATTCTTTCAGGTGTATACCCAGAAGTAGGAATCTCTCTTTAACAGGAGAACTTAATCTTTTCTATTTCATTTCTCAGTAATTTTGCTACCAACATTTGGGGACCAACATAATAAAAACAAACTATCATTTCCCCCACCCTGAGGAGGCACTTTGTTGATAATTCAGTGCCAGTTTTAAGGATGCTAAATAATATAGTAGTACTTCAGGGACTATTATGGCCGTGGCTGAAAATAGAAAAATGATACTTCTATCAGTTGGTGAAAAACAGTAATAGAATTAAAACTCAATATAATATTGTTGAGAATTCATTGTATTGCCAAGATTAAGACATCCAGAAAAACAATTTCATAAGCAGTTAGAGATTGCTGAAAGACTGTTGACAACAGTATCAGTTTATGAACCAGCAAGAAAAGAAATCAATTTATCGCTAAGAAAGATGTAATGACAATTTAAATTGTACCAGGCAGCCCACAATAGTAATTCTTAGGAAGGGATGGAAGTAGTGACCTACATGCTGCTTTGAGCTGAATACAATGTGTTTCTTTCAATTTTGAGAGCAGATGTACTTACACAGATGTAAGCTGACACTGACAAATTGGAGCAGTTAAAGCTAGTGTAAAAGTATTTTGATAGTTTTTTTTTTTTTTCACAAATTGCTTCATATTCTGACTTCACTTTAGGAATTATAAGAGCAACTAAAGAGAGACTCTTAAATAATTCCTTTAATGTTGGTTTTCTTCTAATCCCTATTGTTAAATGCTCTACGTCTATTTGAACTCACTATCGGCATGCTGAAAGGTCACAAAAAAGGTATCTCTTCTGTGTAATGGCCTTCAATGGTTCTGAACACAGCAATCATGTATCTGCCAAGCCTTCCTTTCTTTAGGTGACATGACCCTCTATTCCTCTTATGTCAACATTTCCAGGCTCTCCATAATCTTGATGACTCTTTTCTAAAGTCAGACAATTGTTAATTTCTCTTTGACAACAAGGCACCCCGAATGATACTCCACCTTTCAAATGTGGCTGACAAGTTAGGAATACAGAATGGCCATTATCATCCACATTCTGTAGGAAATCCTGCTGGGATGCAGCCTGGGAAAGCTTTGGATTGCATGGTGTGATGGTTAATATTGAGTGTCAACTTGATTGGATTGAAGGATGCAAAGTATTGTTCCTGGGTGTGTCTGTGAGGGTGTTGCCAAAGGAGATTAACATTTGAGTCAGTGGACTGGGAAAGGCAGACCCACCCTTAATCTGGGTGGGCACCATCTAATCAGCTGCCAGCACTGCCAGAATAAAAGCAGGCAGAAGAACATGGAAAGACTAGACTGGCTTAGTCTTCCAGACTGTATCTTTCTCCTGTGCTGGATGCTTCCTGCCCTTGAACATCGGACTCTAAGTTCTTCGTCCTAGGACTCTTGGACCTCCAACTACATACTGAAGGCTGCACTGTTGGCTTCCCTACTTTTAAGATTTTGGGGCTTGGATTATCTTCCTTGCTCCTCAGCTTGCAGAGAGTTTATTGTGGGACTCTACCTTGTGATCACGTGAGTCAATACTCTTTAATAAACACCTCTGTATATATACATCTATCCTATTAGTTCTGTCCCTCTAGAGAACCCTAACACACATGGCCTATAATCTCATTTTTGACTTCTGGTAAGCTCTTTTTGGGTGACTTTTAGATCTTCTTTATATCAAATGATGTTAGATTATCCCAAATTTTGATCCTTTGCTTCAGTTAAAGGGAAATGAAAGGTCTATCCCTTTTTTTTTTTTTTTTTTTTTGAGACGGAGTTTCACCACTCTTGTTGCCCAGGCTGGAGTGCAATGGCGTGATCTCGTCTCACTGCAACCTCCATCTCCCAGGTACAAGCGATTATCCTGTCTCAGTCTCCCAAGTAGCTCGGATTACAGGCATGCACCATCATGCCTGGCTAATTTTTTTGTATTTAGTACAGATGGGGTTTCACCATGCTGGTCAGGCCGGTCGTGAACTACTGACCTCAGGTGATCCACCCGCCTTGGCCTCCCAAAGTGCTGGGATTACAGGCGTGCAGCACTGCGCCCGGCCTATTCTGTCATTCTTATGCAATACATGCATATATCACCTATTCTTGCCAGTTATGTGTAGCAGCTAATGTGATGAGAAAAGCAAAAATAACAAAACCACAATTTACTGAGTGTGTTACATGGCCTTATGCATTTAAGTGCTTTACCTACAGTATCTTATTTATCACACCAATATTAAGGATTATTATAACAATTACAAAGTATTATTATACCTATTTTCAATGAGGAAGCTGAAGCCGACAAGTTTGTAAACTCAAAATTGAAAGCTGGTTCTAACTTCTGTGGTCTTAACCATCCTGTACCCTCCCATAAGCATGTCATCTATATCCTTACTCAAACACTAGCAAATTATTCACTAAGAATGGGCAAATCAGTAATCTCCTTTAGTAACACCAGTGATCAGTGATCAGTGAGTTGGCTCAGTCCATTAACTAAAAAGCTGTTTAACCAACTACATATGTTCCTATTACCCAGGCCTCATTTGTTTGTTTGTTTTTCCTGCAAGGTAATTGTGATCTACTGTTTCGAATGCTATCCTAAGTATAGTTACATTCCTGTGATGTATCTCTCTCAACTAAGACAAAGAAGGAAATATGGGTAGTTCTATATACCCCTTGTTAATACATCTATGCTGTTTTCCCATTTTCGAAATCATCCCAAACCATCGATTTTAAAGTTTATTTTAGAATTTTGCAAGACTCATATGAAGGTAAATATTTGCAGTCTAAAAAAATCTTCTCTTCGGGAAAGCGAGATGGCATTTACTCTTTTCCTGGTACATTCCTCATGGTTCCTAAAATATCACCAATAGTAATTCTGCAATCATATCTGAGTTCCTTCAGATGGAAACAAAATTTCCATGGCTTTATATGACTTCTTATTTGTGGTAGTTATCTGGTTTTGGTTCTAGGTTGAGCTTATGTAAGTGGTGTCAACTTTGTCAGCTTGGAATTGGGCAGGAGACGAGAATCAGGGGCCACAGGGAAGAAGGGGGGTGAGAAAAGCAACCTTAGTAGATGCCAGAGGTGTAGTTGAGTCTGGGCACAGCCTCAATTTTGTTGTGTGCATGGCTGTGTTTGTTGTATCTGTTTATGTAGGTGGTGGATGGGCATTCCCTGGCTGCTTTGGAAGGCTCAGAATCTCCATGCACACTTGCAAACTTTTTTTTTTTTTTTTTTTTTTGAGACAGAGTCTTGCTCTGTCGCCCAGGCTGGAGTGCAGTGGCACAATCTCGGCTCATTGCAAGCTCTGCCTCCCAGGTTCACACCATTCTTCTGCTTCAGCCTCCCGAGTAGCTGGGACTACAGGCGCCCACCACCACGCCTGGCTAATTTTTTGTATTTTTAGTAAAGATGGGGTTTCATTATGTTAGCCAGGATGGTCTCGATCTCCTGACCTCATGATTTGCCCGCCTTGGCCTCCCAAAGTGCTGGGATTACAGGCGTGAACCACTGCACCTGGCTCCACACTTGCACAGTTTTAAGATTTTTACACTTCATTTAAACTGGTAAAAATGATGATGTCATTAGATTCTGATAAATTATAATACCTAAAGCTACCCTTAAAGATCTGTACAAAGAGATATACTCAGGCACGGTGGCTCACGCCTGTAATCCCAGCACTTTGGAAAGCCAAGGCAGGTGGATCATCTGAGGTCAGGAGTTCGAAACCAGCCTGGGCAACATGGTGAACCCCGTCTCTATTAAAAATACAAAAAATTAGCCAGGCGTGGTGGCAGGCACCTGTAATTCCAGCTACTCAGGAGGCTGAGACAGGAGAACTGCTTGAACCTGGGAGGCAGAGGTTGCAGTGAGCTGAGATCACACCTTTGCACTGCAGCCTGGGCAACAAGAGCAAAACTCTGTCTCAAAAGGAAAAAAAAACAAAGAGATACACTCAAAAACACTATAAATAAAAATAGAATCCTGAAAAAATTAAGTATCACATTGGAAGGTGGGAAAAATAAAATAGGGAAACAACAGACAAAATAAACAGAAAACAAAATAAAAAATGGCAGACTTAAGCCCTAACATGTCAATAATTGCATTAAATGTAAATAGCCTACATACATCAATTAAAAGGCAGAGATTTTCAGAGTGATTAAAAAACATGTCTATAAGAACCTCACTGCAAATATAACAATGTAGGCAAGTTGAAAGCAAAAGGATGGAAAATTTATATCATGCAAGCACTAATTAAAGGAAAATAGGAGTTGCTCTATTAGTATCAGATAAAGTACACTACAAAGTAAAAAAAGTCAGAGATAGGGAAGTACATTATATAATGATATATCATGGGTTAATTCATCAGGAAGACATAGCAATCTTAGATGTTTATGCAGCAAACAATAGCATGTTTATGCTAAAAAATATTGAATGAAAAAACTGATAGAACTGAAAGGAGAAATAGAAAAATTCACCATTGTAGTTGGAGACCTCAGTTACTACCTCCCAACAATTGACAGAACTAGATAGAAAATCAGCAAGGATAGAGAAGAACTCAACAACTCCATAAACCAATAGACTCAAACAGACATTAGAGAACACTCTACCCAAGAACAGCAGAATACTCATTCTTTCCAAGTGCCCATGGAACATATACCAAGATAGTCTATATTTGGGGTCATAAAAAAAAACAAACTCAACAAACTTGAAAGAACTGAAATATACATAGTGTATTCTATAATCACAATGACATCAAATGAAAAATCAGTAACAGAGAGATAACAAGATCACCTTTAAACGTGGAAATTAAACAATACAAAGCTTAATAAGCCATAGATAAAAGAGGAAATCTTAAGGAAAATAAACAAATACACTGAACTGGAGGAAAATTAAAACAAGCATATTAAAAGTTTTGAGACACAGCTAAAGCAGTGTTGAGAGGCAAACGTATAGCACTAAATGTATATGTTAGAAAACAAGTCTCAAATCAATAATTAAGCTTTTCCTCATGAACCTAAAAAAAGATCAGAATAAACTCAAAACAAGCAGAAAAACAATATAAAAGATCAAATATTTGAAAAGAATCAAAGTTCTTCTTTGAAAAGGTCAATAAAATGGACAATTCTTACACAAGCCTGACAAAGAATAAAAGAGAAAAGACACTAATGACCAATATCTGGAATGAAATGGAATATCACTAGAGATTCTGCAAGTATAAAGGGATACTATGAACAACTGTACACTTGTAAACTTGGCAATTTAGATGGAATGAACCAATTGCTTGAAAAACAAAAATTACCACAATTCACCTAACTTTCAACAGATATTAGACCTGTAATTCTCAAGGATATTGACTTTGTAATTTAAAAGTTCCTCAAAAAGAAATATTCAGGACCAGATGGTTTCACAGGAGGATGTCCCCAACTTCTAAAGAAAAACCAAAACCAATTATACACAATCTTTTCCAGAAAATAGAAGAGAAGTAAACATTCCCATTATAAAATGAATTTTTATAAAGCTAGCATTACCCTAATATCAAAAGCAGAAAAAGACAGTACAAAAAAAGAAAACTATAGACCTTATAAATAAAGACACAAATGTTCTTATCAAAACATTGGCAAATAGAATTCAGTAATATATATAAAGAATTATACACCATGACCAAGTGGAATTTACTCCACTTGGATGGGATATTCCACTTTCAGAAACGCGAGGCCTGTTCCATATCTGAACATCAATGTAATCTATTAATACCATATTAAGAGGCTAAGGAAAAAAATCATATGACCCTATCAACTGATGCAGAAAATGCATGTAACAAAATTCAATGCTCATTCATGATAAAAAGTCTAAGAAAAATAGAAATAAGAGGGAATATCTTCAATTTGATAAGGAACATCTAAAAAGATCTACAGCTAATGATATACTTAATGGTGAAAGACAGAATGTTTTCCCCCTAAGATCATGAACAAGACAAAGATTTCCACTCTTATCATGCTTATGCAAAAGTTCTGGAAATTCTAGCTAGTATGGCAAGGAAATAAAAGGCATAGAGTTGGAAAGGAACCTAGTTCACCTAGGCTCAAAACCACCACCTAGTTCAAAACTGTCCCTGTTTTGTCTTGTCATCTGTTTGCAGATGACATAATTGCCTACAAAGGAAATCTGAAGAACTTAACAAAAAAACTTCTGGAACTAAGTGAATTCAGCAAAGTCACAGGATATAAAGCTAACATACAAAAATCAGTTGTATTTCTCTATGTAATAATGAACACCTGGACGCAGAAATTAAAAATCCAATACCATTTACAACTGCTTAGAAAATGAAATACTTAGGTGTAAATCTAACAAAATATGTTCAGGTCTGGTGAGCTGAAAAGTACACGGCACTGATGAAATAAATCAAAGATGATTTTAATAAATGGAGACACATAGCACGTTTATGAGTTGAAATACTCAAAACAGTAGAAATGTCAATTCTTCCCAAATTGATATGCAGGTTTAATGCAATTCTTATCAAAATCTCATAAAGATTTTTGTAGATATAGACAAGATTTTTAAAAAATTTGTATGGAAAGTCAAAGGAACAAGAATAGCTAAAACAATTTTGAAAAAGGAGAATGAAGGGGGAGGATTCACTCTATTCAAAGACATACTCTACAGCTACAGTAATCTAGACTGTGTAGTACTGGTGAAAGGGTAGGAACACAGACCAATGCAACAGAATGGAGAATCAAGAAACCCCACAAACCTCCCTAACTGATTACTGACAAAAGTGCAAAAGCAATTCAAAAGAGGAAAGATGGCCTTTTTAATAAATGGTGCTGGAGCAATTGGACATCCACAGGCAAAAAGATGTAAGTCTCGCACCTTATGCAAACTCAAAATTGATCAAGGGCTTAAATGTAAAATATGAAACTATAAAACTTTTAGAAAAAACATTGAAGAAAAGCTTTGGGATTCTAAGCTAGGCAGAGTTCTTAGAATTGACACTAAAAGAATGATCCATAAAGTGAAAACCTGATAAATTGGATTTAATCAGAATTAAAAACTTTAGCTCTGTGAAATACCTGATTAAGAAGATGAAAAGATAAGCTAGAAATAGAAGATAATTGAAAATCACATATCTGACAAAGGATTAGTATCTAATATAAATACAGTACTTTCAAAACCCAACAGTAAAAAACAAACAAGCAATCCAATTAGATAATGGGCAAAACTCATGAAGAAACACTTTACAAATAAACCCAGGAGAAGAGTTCAACATCACTAGTCATTAAAGAAATGAAAATTAAATTCACAATAAGACAGTACTCCACTCCTATCATAATGACTAAAACAAAAAATTAATGACAACAACAAATGTTGGTGAGGATTCAACAAAAAGGGATCATTCATACATTGCTGGTAGGAATGTAAAATGGTACAACCACTCTGTAAAACAGTTTGATGGCTTGTCTAAAACCTGAATACGCAACTACTATATGACCCAAGAATTGTACTCCTGGGAATTTGTCTTAGAGAAATGAAGCGTATGTTCACTCAGAAACCTTTATAGGAATGGTTACAGCAGCTTTGTTTATAATCGCCCCAAATTGCATACAACCAGGATATCCTTCAAGGAATGAATGGTTAAACTGTAGTACATCCGTGGAATACTTCTCAACAACAGCCTGGATGAATTTCCAGAGAACTATGCTGAGTGAAGAAAGCCAGTCCCAAAAGGTTACATACTGTATGATTCCATTCATGTAAAATGACAGAATTACAGAAACGGAGAACAGATTGGTGATTGCGAGGGGTAAAGAAAGTGGTGGGGTTGGGAGGTAAGTGGGTGTGGCTATAAAAGGGCAACATGAGGGACCCTTGCAGTGATGGAAATGTTTGTATCTTGACTATCAATGTCGATATCCTCTTTGTGATATTGTTCTACAGTTTTTTGAAATGTTACCATGGTGGGTGGGGGGAAACTGGGTATAAGGTGCATGAGATCTCTCTGTACTATTTTTACAACTACATGTTAATCTACAATTATCTCAAAATAATTTTAATCTCAAAATAAAATTTTAATTAAAAAAAGAATCCCACCTTCAGACAATGAATGAGTCAGGATGTAGGAAAAACTAATAGTGTGGTCCACCATCTAGTTCAAAGCTGGACATTGGAACTGAGTTTGTGCCTAAGAATAAGTAGAACCAAGTTAGTCTCCAAATTTTTAAACGTCTGCCATGATGAACCAGGGTCTGTGTGTGTGGCAGTGAGAAGAGCACACTTGAAGAATGTACTTATGGGTGGACTTGGGACCTGGTTGGAGACAGTCACTTCTATGCATAAGGCCTGCATCTTCCATTTTCCCTGCCTGATAGGTCAGTGCTGTCATTGTGGGAGAGAGAAGGAAGGCAGGAGAAGGGAGGTGGTGGAATTTTCCTCTTATTCTTCTCTGAGTCTCTAGAAATTTGGGTACTTCTTAATGACCAGACACATGTCCTGAATATTGTTCCTGCCTTACCCCCACATCACTGGCTACTGCAAACTCCTAATAGTCACCCTGATGCCATAATTAAGGCAAAAAAGACTGGAGGTAGCCATAGGAAAAGGCATTTAAAATACATTTTGATGTGCCATGAAACACAGATGAATGCCCATTCATTGGCTATGTTTTACATGGGCTTTAGCTGTAGAAATGCAACAGCTCTGAAATTTATACTTAGAGAAAATAACTACTCATTCATCTGAACAAAAACATAAAAGTTTTCCAGGAAATGTGAAGAATCATTAACTTCACAGATTCTGAAGAGAAAGTATAATTGCATACACTATAAGGCAGAAATATATTTGAAAGCATTTGTGAGTGAAATGGAAACATGCCCCATCAATCCATTTTCACCAGAATCACATAGTATTTAAATGGCCACAGATAATCTGACTAAATCAATTAGGTACAAAGACAGAAATAATGAGTACTGTTGGTAGTCAAAAGCTTTTCCAGATAGGTGTTTAGGTGTTGGAAAGATGACTTCTACCCACTTTTATTACCTTTATGCCATGGTAAACTATAGTAATTTCTTATGCCTTGGGTGAAAGAATGGAAAGAAAATATTCACCGTATTGAGGATGGTTTAACTCTTCTATAGAGAAGCACCGAACAATCACTACCACTTAAAAAGGGATAAAAGCTTTCTGGTCAAAATGTACTCTATTATGCTAGCAATATAAGCTATTCGACATATTCTGTTGTGGAAATTCCCAAGCTCCCAAGATTCCGATAAGGAACGTGCTGCACGAGCTCAGTGCAGCAAGGAGATTAGACAATAAATAAACAAAGCTCCTCTTTCACAAGCCGCAGTCCCATGGCTGAGAATCCGCTCTTGTTCTTCCCTCTTCTAACCCCTGGGTCTTGTTCTTCCCTTCCTCTTCTCTGGGTCTTTATTAATTGGGCTTTGTGTCTATTCTAATGAAAAAGGCACTTATGCTCCGTCCCACTCCTTCCTGCGCCCCCATGGAAGGATGGTGGGGGGACAATGGCGTGGGTCCAAGGGAGCTGAGAGTGCGTCTGTGTTTCCACGGAGACGCGCTCGGCCCAGGGGCGGGTGGCGGCGTCAGTCCCGGGGAAGACCGACAGGGGGTGGTCGAGGCTGAGGACTGCGCAGGACCGCCCGGGCAGGATATGCCGTGTGTACTGCGGGACTTGCATAATACAACTCTCTAAGTCAGGGTGCCTTCTAGGAAATCCTGAGCGATTTGCTCATTCAAGTTTTTAATTGTTTGCCGTTGGTGACTTAATAAAAGAATCAAAGGATGTCAGGGGCCTGGACTGCTGTTATCTTCTTTCAAAGGCTCTCCTTCAACGGATAAAAAATTAAGGCTCAGAGCAGCTCTGGGTCTAACTAGCTAGTTAGTGGCAGAGCTGACGCTGTAACTGAGGTCTACTAACAGCCCGCCCTAGCTCTTAAAAAAAAATCCATGTGGCCACTGCCAGCTTCTATTTACAAGATGAATTTCTAACGTTGGAAGAACATTCTCTCCTCTCCCGGTCCCTTCTGAGTTCGCATTTCTGTGGCTAAAGCTGCAAGTGGTGAGGCTTATTTCGGGAACAGAAGCACAAATTTAAAATACAATAGAATTATGAATAGATTGCAATATTTGACTATTTTATAACAACCATAGACTCTGATGGTAAAAACAGTTAAAACCTAAGCCTTTCTTTCTTTCTCTTTTTCTTTCTTTCTCTCCTTCCTTCCTTTTCTTTCTCTTTCTTTTTCTCTCCTTCCTTGCTTCCTTTCTCTTCTTCTCTCCTTTTCTTTTCTTTCTTTCTCTCTCCTTTCTTTTCTTTCTCTTTCTTTTATTTCTCTCCTTCCTTCCTTCTTTCCTTCTTTCCTTCCTTCCTTTCTTTCTTTCTCTCCTTCCTTCCTCTCCTTCTCTCTTCTTCCTTTCTTTCTCTCCTTCCTTCCTTTCTCTTTCTTTCTTCCCTCCCTCTCTCCCTCCCTCCCTCCTTCTTTCTTCCTTCCTTTCTTTCCTTTCTTTCTTTCTTTTCTTTCCTTCCCTTCCTTCCTTTCTCTCTCTCTCTCTCTCTCTTTCTTTCTTCTTTCCTGGAGTTCTTAATGAGCTCCTTGTGTATTCTTTCTTTCTTTTCTTTCTGGTCTAGTGTAGCTGCCTGTCGTCTTTTAATATATTTAGGAATAAGGAGGCTTTGTGAATTTTACATTCGTGTGATCGTTTTGGGAATTTTATTAATAATATTATTATATCCTCAATTTCTGAGCCCCACCCCAGAATAATTAATTTAGGCTCTAAGGGTGTTTTTAAAAACAGGCTATTCAAAATGTGGTTCTTGGACCAGTGGCATTGGTGCCCCCTGGGAGCTTGTTAGGAATGCAGAATCACAGGCCCCACTTCAGACCTGCTGAATTAGCATCTGCATTATAACAGGACTTCCAGGTGATTCTTAAGCACTGAAGTTTGAAAAGACCAACTCTAAGCCCCGGATAACTCCAGTGAACATTTGGCAGAGGGCCTCACCTCTTCAGCATGGTGTTGAACGGGGCCCCTGGTCCTTACCTTAGTGTTCCTGTCCATAATTAACTCGGCAGAGCCCATTTAAAAGAAGAGAACATTTTTACTTGTGCTTTAAGACCAGGCTGAAAGAATACTGGAATGAAGGAGTTCTTAATGAGCTCCTTGTGTATTCTTAGATGGGACTTAAATTTTTTTTCTTCTTTTTTTTTTTTAATGTGAAAGGGCACTATTGATATACAAGGAACTCCTGGGAACTGAAGAAAGGAAACCAGTTTCTAGGTGGGCTCTGTTGCCTGTATTTGACTCACTCACCGATAACACACTCATAAACTGACACACACATAAACTCTGTTGGGCTCTCAGGATATAAGAACGTTTGGTAATAAACTAATATTAGCAGATAATTTATCTTCTTTTTTGTTTTGTTTTATTATACTACCAAGCATAACACAGTGTTTTGTATATACCAGGTGACTAACTATTGTTGGCAGCAAGAAGAGCAGATAAGTATTTATGGAAGGAACACTGTGCAAAAAGTACCCTCTAGGAACAAAATGTTTTCCTAATTAGTTAGAATAGTTAATATTTTATTGTTATTCATGCAAGAATTGAGCAATTGGGATTGATGATTTCAGTTATCTGGTTTGCTTTTGGATAAGATGACTTTTGATCCCCTAGTGCTGAAAACAAGAACCGGCAGAGCAAGTTCTGGTGTACCTAACAATAGTGTTCATAAATAACTTCCTGCCACACTGATAAAAACATCTAGCTAAATTCATTTTTAACTGATAGTAAGTGCTATTTCTTTTTAACTGATTTTCCATGCCACATGTTTGTAAATCTATTTCACTGTGTTCTGGTAGCACGAAAGACTGGTGCTACATTAATTCAAGCATATAATAGAGGGAAATGGATATAAACTTTCTGCTAATATTTCCATGTAGCCTGACAGTCAGATGTTAGAAGTATTCAATTGCCAAGTTAAAAAGTAACAGGAAGAATCAAAAAACATTTTTCTGTGATTGGGAATCCAAGCTGGGAAATGAGACTTCTTTGCCTTGTCTTCTACTTTCAAATTGGGGTGCTCACCTCCCCCAGGATCTCCCAGCAGCTGCCACCTCACCTCCTTCCTCCTACTTATTAGGAATAATTTTCAGCTGCTGTCTGAGGGAAGGTCTGCAGCAGTTGCCAACTTCTGGGTTTAGGCGGCATCCTTAAGCTGTTCCAATAACTCAGTGCCAAAAAGTTCCTCTTGGTGAGTGCCAGGATACAAAAAACTGAGATTTCCTGTTAAGGACTTAGCAAAAGCCTGGTCAAGTTCAACCTGGGTCTGCCAGGTACCCAAAGCCTTTTCTCGTTAGTGACAAGGTAATTCAAGAGGAAGAATGTGTAATGGTCAGTGACGGCAGGGCTTGTGGTAACTGTGGAGTCTTAGAGGCAGGGGTGCTGAGAAGTCATTATGGTGTGAGTATCATATAGGACATGATAGATGGATGGAATATTAGCGATGTCCTTTCTTAGCCCATTTAGGAGAGTCTGTGTCTGGGATGTCTGAGGGGTTCTGTTTCAGATGGCAGGAGCTGTGTCATGGAAAGGTGACATATTCGTCCTGCTGGAAGGGCTGGCTTGCTCACTGCTGCTTTGCCTTTTGCTCCTGGAGATGATGTCTGTTATGAAAGGGGCTGGTGGGGGATAGTGGTGGTGGGCCCAGTCGTTCCATTCTGGTTATTTGGCCTAACTTCTTAAAAACACGATTTTACTGAAATATAACATAAATGCAAGAGTACATGGTCAGGTCATAAGTTTACGGTGTTGGAGCTCACAAACCAATACCCCAAAATATGGAGCTCGGACATGCTGAACTGAATAAGCCTCTCAAGTCTCTCTGAGCTCCCAGTCCCAGTCTCTCATCCTGGGTCTGTCTGAAGACATAGAATGAAGTTGTTCTCTGAAGTTCCCTCATCTGCCTAAAGTCTGGACCTGCCAAAGAAAACAACTACCCCCTTCCTCCCACCACCTCCCGCACTCCCTGCCTACAGTCCCTTTCCTGCGTTTTCACTAAATGAACTCGTATCGCAGGAAGAAAGACTGAATTCTGTCCAGGTAAAGAAAGTCACATCTGGACAGACTTTTTTCACAAACCACTGTCTGCTCTGCAGGCCCCACAGGCTTTGTCCCAGGTCACTGTGTGTTCTTCAAGCCCTTTGAATTCTCCTAAAAATCATTTAGTACCTCCCTAAAATAATACACACTTCCCCATCTTTCTTTTTCCTTAAGAAGGGTATGTAAGCATCTGGATCCCACTGGGTTATTTTGTAATAATTCTCCTTCCATTCCCCTGTGTTATGCACATCGATATGGTTTGGCTTTGTGTCCCCACCCAAATCTCATGTCAAATTGTCATCCTCACATGTTGGAGGAAGGGCCTGGTGGGAGGTGACTGAACCATGGGGGCAGACTTCCCTCTTGCTGTTCTCTTGATAGAGTTCTCAAGAGATCTGGTTGTTTGAATGCGTATAGCACTTCCCCCTTCATTGTTTCTTCCTTCTGCTCCAGCCATGTAGGACGTGCCTGCTTCCCCTTCCACCATGATTGTAAGTTTCCCGAGGCCTCACCAAGCATGCTTCCTGTACAGCCTGTGAAACCATAAGCCAATTAAGCCTCTTTTCTTTATAAATTACCCTGTGTCACGTAGTTCTTTATAGCAATGTGAGAACAAACTAATACATTAAAATAAATTTGTGTGCCATTTCTTCTATTAATCTGCCTTTTAAAAGTTGATTTTCAGCAAACCTTCAGAGGGTGAAGAGGAAGTTTCCCCTTGGCCCCTACAACAGCTCGAAAAATTGTCACAAAGTGAATGTGCCCATGGAATCAATTTTCAGTCCAGAAAGTGAACATTAGTTATATCCCAGAGGCTCGCTGCCAAACACTACCTTCTTTCCCCTTCCCAGAGATAAACACAACCCTGGCTTCTGATACCATAGATACGTTTGGTCTGCTTTTGAACTTGAGATAAATGATGTCTAGATCTAGTAAATGGTAAAGCACAGCTTGAACTCACGTCCTTGGAATTCAGAACGAACGCCCATGTCACTGTACATTTTGCCAAGACACTCAGTCCTCAAGAGCTATCAGCTTCTGTGAGTTTCCCACCCCCATCCGGCACAGGATTGATGAGCAGAGAAATGAGCAGTGAGCAGCCCGAGGGAAAAGACAGGGAAGATGGTAAGTTGTGTATATGGGATCACCAGCCTCTGAGTAACAGATCGTGTGCACTGAATGGAAAACAGCATTCAGAAAGGGACTATAGCTCCTCAGAAGTCTAGGAGAGGATATGTGGCTAATTTTAGAGGAAACATTAACTTTGGCTTTTAAAGGTTACCAGTCTCATAACCATCATTTGGAGCTCTCTGTCTCCAGGGAAAGTAGTGCTAGAAAGTCAGGAGGAGTGTATTTTTCTGTGTTTGTACAACCCCAGTGAAATGAATCCTCTGAAAGTAGTCAGTCTCTTCTGTTTTTTCATTTTCCATGCTGCATGGGCCTCAATCTAGATCCAAGAGACCAGCCTCTTGGAGGAACAAATGCACGCTTAACCTTTAACATGGGACCAGTTCTTGGCTTCTTTGCTCAGGGAGTGTGACCACTCTTGGGGATGTGCCGACTCTCCGTTATAACCAGAAAGTGAAGACGCTTTTTCTCCTCACCCCCTGCCTTCCCCGCGCCAGTGCCAGCACATTTCTTTAGGGACATTACGCTATTTCTCTAAGCCTGAAAGTGATAAAGAGGAAATTATGTAACATTTGCTCAGTTGCTATTTAAAACAAAAAACAAAAAACAAACAAACAAAAAATTCAAAGAGATCCCTGGGAAAATTATCTCATTAAATTAATTAATTAATTAATTTTGAGACAAGTTCTCACTCTGTCGCCCAGGCTGGAGTGCAGTGGCACAATCATGGCTCACTGCAGCCTTGACCTCCCAGGCTCAAGCTATCCTTCCACCTCAGCCTCATAAGCAGCTGGGATCACAAGTGTGGCCACCATGCCTGGTTAATTTTTAAAATTTGTTTTGTAGAGACAGAGTCTCACTATGTTGCCCAGGTCGGTCTCAAACTCCTGGGCTCAAGCAATCCTCCTGCCTCATCCTGCCAAAGTGTTGGGATTATAGGTGTGAGCCTTTGCACCTGGTCAGAAAATTATTTTTTATATGTTTTTTGGGAAAATTATTTTATATATGCTTCAAAAAGCAAATTTTCAAGGCCCCATACATTAAAAAAACTTACATTTAAACAATAGTTCAGTTTCTTTTTAAACACCCATTCATAGGTATGGCTGGGGTGTTTTGGCAGAGAGTGGGGAGAGGGCTTAGATGAATATTCGGAAGGAAATTCAGAAATACCCCCAGGGACCAGAAACTTCATGATAAAATGCATCCTTCACAGGGAGAGGCATTTCAATACCAGCCCATGTGAATCAAGTGACCATTTCAGGGAAGAAACTGAATATGTTAGAGACAAAAACAAAGTGTAGATAATTTTATAAAAGTGGAGGTGGTGGAAGAATACGCAGATGTGGCTGGAGAGAAGGGAGAGATGGGTTATATAATTTTATATCTTAAAATAAATTTCTTAGAGCTCTGTTTGTTATTATTTCATATTGAGAATAAAGGAAGCAAAGCAATTCTAAGCCTTTTATTTGGAATTTTTCATACAATATTATTATGATCATCTCCTCTTGAAAAAACAAAAGAGATGTAAATGTCATTCCAAGGGCATTTGGGGTAGAGAGTATGTTTCAGTTCTGAAAGGTGTTCCAAATCAGTGATAAATTTGGGTCAGCAAGACAAGAAAAATGTTTTGCATTTTGATATTCAATACTGTTTCTTTCAGTACAATGACATAATTGAACTAATAGGAATTGGCCCCCTGACCCCTCAGATATTAAGAGAAAAGGCTGACCAGAAACCAGTTCTTTAGATCTAAAGTCAGAGTCCTGGGTGGGCGGTCCTTTTCTGAGCTGGGGGGGATGTGTAGTATGTGTGTGTTTGTAGAACTCAAATGGAATGAGTCCTTTGTAAGTAAGCAGCCTCTCACATCTGTTCTTCTGTTTTTGCTTTTTACCAGCCCTTTACTTTGTGTTCTTATCAATGAGACTTACTCTAGAATTTCTGATTAAAGATATATCTTCAGGAGAAAAATTTAATTGCACACATCATAGCCTTGAACTAATTATATTTTTGGGTACAGGTAAAAAGCAGGTCAAGGCCGGGCACAATGACTCATGCCCGTAATCCCAGCACTTTGGGAGGCAGAGAAGGGTGGATCACCTGAGGTCAGGAGTTCAAGACCAGCCTGGCCAACATGGTGAAACACCGTTTCTACTAAAAATACAAAAGTTAGCTGGGCGTGGTGGCAGGCACCAGTACTCCCAGGTACTTGCGAGGCTGAGGCAGGAGAATCACTTGAACCTAGGAGGTGAAGGTTGCAGTGAGCCGAAATTGCACCATTGCACTCCAGCCTGGGCAACAGGAGCAAGACTCCATCTATATATACCAAAAAAAAAAAAAAAAAAAAAAAAAAAAAAAAAGCAGGTCATGGCTCTTATTTTAGCTGATATAAGGAAGAGAAGACTTTTGACCGAAGGATCTAGGTTAGCAATAAAAACAGGTTTCTCAATAGTGTGGGCTGTATAGGCAGGTTTTTCAGGGCTGCTGGGGATCTCTCACTAGAAGGCCCAGGCAGAGAGACCTGTGCACAGCAGTGGCAAGTGGGCCCTTAAGATGCACCAGAGTGGATGACTTTGGAGCCAGACAACTCCATTTGTGAACCAGAAAGGCTAGGCATGGATACGGGAAAGAGGAAGAAATGATCATTAGGTTCTAAGGATAAATATTCCCTGGGAGATCTGGCCAGGAAGCAAATGGATAAGCAGAGGGGATGAGGACCTGACAGAAAGGGAGATCCTGCCCGGAGACATAGCATGGCTCAGGGTCCTCTCTCCTTGGCCCCAGCCGGTCCTGCAGCCTTGTAAGTCACATGGCGTTTATACAGGGAACTGCAGAGTCATGCAAAACCCAGTCTATCTCAACCTGAGCTCACCCTCCATATCATATTACTCTGACTAGGTCATCCCCCCATGACCCAGGCCCAAAGACCACCGTTTGTTTTCTTGACCACCCACAGGTGGTGAGTGAGCAAGTTTTCCAAATCTAGCCCCCAAATTTCTGTCTGTGTTGTCCTCCCTCCTTCTGTCCTGATCTCAGAGCCTAGATCCTGGTAGAGTTCTCCTGTCCTATCTCCCTTTATCTCTCTGCATGGAAGGATTAATCCTTAAAAAGCAATGCCACCAGTTTTGTTGTTGTTGTTGTTGTTTTAGAGACAGGGTCTCCCATGTTGCCCAGGCTGGTCTCGAACTCCTGAGCTCAAGTGATCCTCCCACCTTGGCCTCCCAAAGTGCTGGAATTACAGGTGTGAGCCACCATGCCTGGCCCAGCAATCAGTTTTTCCCCCAAAACTCCAAAACCTTCAGTGGTTTCCATCGCCTACCAAATTAAGCCCAAACCCACAGTAATCCATCCAAGCCCTCTTGGATCAGGCCTGAACACTCTCTGAGGATACAGGTAATGCTGCACTGCTGTGGACAAGAAAGACGACACCTGATTGTCCTCCAGTGGGCCTGCCTCATTGCCTCATTGCTTTGTTCATGCTGCCCCATTGTTTTGATCTCTATCTCTGCATGGCAATATTCTATCTATTGTTTAAGATCCAGTTTAAATCCCATCTCCTCCGGGAAGCTTGCTTGCTCTGATGCAAAGAGAAGGAAGTTGCCTCTTCATCTTTTCAACATCTTTAATGGGCTATGATATAGAGTGGTCAGCGCACCCTTTTTTTTTTTTTTAACTCTTTCTTTCTTTTTTTTTTTTTTTGAGAGACGGAGTGTTGCTCTGTCACTCAGGCTGGAGTGCAGTGGTGTGATCTCGGCTTACTGCAACCTCCGCCTCCCGGGTTCAAGCGATTCTCCTGCTTCAGCTTTCCAAGTAGCTGGGAGGCGCACGCCACCACTTCCAGCTAATTTTTGTATTTTTTAGTAGAGACGGGGTTTCACTATATGTTGGCCAGGCTGGTCTCAAACTCTTGACCTCAAGTGATCCACCTGCCTCGGCCTCCCAAAGTGCTGGGATTACAGGCATGAGCCACCGCTCCTGGCCTGTTACTCTTTCATAGACAACCCCACAGGCTTAAAAAAAATTTTTAATTACAAAATATAGACATGCTCATATGGAAAACGTAATAACTGGCATGGGTAAAAAATAAAGGTATCCTTTCTCCACAGTTTAGTTATTTAAAGATAAGTTATTATCATGTATCTGTATTTATTCCTTATTGCTACTGTAATAAATCACCACAAGCTTAGTGGATTAAAACAACATTACCTTATTATGTTACATTCCTGGAGGTCGGAAATATGAAATGGGTCTCATTGGCTGAAATCAAGGTGTCAACAGTGTGGTGTTCTTTTCTGGAGGTTCTAGGGGAGAAGCTCTTTCCTTGCCTTTTCCAGCTTTTAGAGGCCTCCTGTATTCCTGGATGTGTGGCCTCTTCCTCCATATGCAGAGCCAGCAGTGATTGGCTGCGTCTGTCCAGGTGCCCCCCTCCAACACTAACTTTTCTGCCTCTCTTTTCACTTTTAATGCTGCTTGTGATTATCCAACTGGATCATTCAGGATAATCTCCCTATTTTAAAGTCAGTTGTTTGGTAACTTAATTCCAACTGCAATCTTAATTCTTCCTTGCCATATAACATATTCACAGGTTCCGGCATTAAGATGTGGATATCTTTGCAGGCTATTATTCTGTCTGCCACAAGATCCTTCCATGTATTTCTCCTACTTTATAATATCAATATCAATATGGAAAAGGATTTATTTATATATTTTTTAGAGACAGGGTCATGCTATACGTTGCCCACCAGGAGTGCAGTGGTGCAATCTTAGCTCACTGCAACCTCAAATTCCTGGGCTCAAGCGATCCTCTCACTTCAGTCTCCCAAGTAGCTAGGACTACAGACATGCACCCCCATGCCCAGCTAATTAAAAAAAATTTTTAAAAACATTTTTTGTAGAGATGTGGTCGGTCTTTTTATGTTTCCCAGGCTGGTCTTGAACTCCTGGGCTTAAGTGATCCTCCTGCCTTGGCCTCTCAAAGTGCTGGGGTTGCAGGCATGAGCCACTCTGCCTGGCCCAATATTTATTTTTAAATACGTGATTGTTACAGGTGTGAGATACCAGACATATGATATTATGTATCTTGTTTTTTAATAGATAATTTATCTTGTACATTTTTTATGTCAGTTCATTCAGAGGCCCTCATTATTTTTAGCAGTTGCACAGTATCCCATAGCATGAATATTTCATGGTTTACTTAATATTTTCCTACTAATGGACAGAAATTGTAGCAGATTTCAATTTTTTTTTTTTTTTTGAGATGGAGTCTTGCTCTCGTTGCCCAGGTTGGAGTGCAGTGGTGCGATCTTGGCTCACTGCAACCTCTGCCTTCCTGGGTTCAAGCTATTCTCCTGCCTCAGCCTCCCAAGTAGCTGGGACTGCAGGCACCCGCCACCACGCCGGCTAATTTTTTTTGTATTTTTAGTAGAGATGGGGTTTCACCATGTTGGCCAGGCTGGTCTCAAGCTCCTGACCTTGTGACCTGCCCGTCTCAGCCTCCCAAAGTGCTGGGATTATAGGTGTGAGCCAGCAGCTTTCAATTTTGTACCTTGTGTGTATATGTTTGTGTCCTTAGATGAGACTGTCTACAGCAGAGATACCCGTAAGTGGACCTGCTGAGAGCAAAGGATAATTTATATTTTCAAAGAGCATTTAAAAATTTTGACCTATATTTACATATTATATACCATTAAATAAAGTAGAAATTTTAAAAACATATTGCTCTTCAAATTCTTATAAATTCAACAAGTTCAGATCTTTTCTTGATTGATTCAACTACTTCTCATCTAGGTACAAGGTACACACCGCTACATTTGATTAAACACGCTTGATTTGATTAAAATACAGCTATCCTTGTTGTTGTTATTGTTGTTTGTTTGTTTGTTGTTTAAAAACTCTACAGGAGAGTCTATGTATTCCAAGCTGTTCCCAATGACCATCTTGGATTGGAGACACAAAGAATGCCTCAATGATCATTAAAGTTCACTTTTGCTCTAAGATTTTTTTTTTTTTTTTTTTTTTTTTTTTTTTTTTGTGGACAGAGCCTCGTTCTGTTGTCCAGGCTGGAGTGCAGTGGTGCAATCTCAGCTCACTGCGACTTCCGCCTCCTGGGTTCAAGCAATTCTCCTGCCTCAGCTTCTAGAGTAGCTGGGATTACAGGTACGTGCCACCACGCCTGGCTAATTTTTGTATTTTTAGTAGAGACGGGGTTTCTCCATGTTGGTCAGGCTGGTCTCGAACTCCTGACCTCAAGTGATCTGCCCATCTTGGCCTCCCAAAGTGTTGGGATTACAGGCATGAGCCACTGCGCCCGGCCTTGGTCCAAGATTTAAAGTATGAAGCATTCGGCACAAAACAAAGACTAATCATGCGAAGACAGACTTTGCAGGTGTTGATGATGCATAAATCAGAAGAGCTCAAGGGAGACCCCAAATCCCTTTAGAATGGCCCAAGTTTTTCTGGGTGGGGGCAAGAAAATGCAATGGCAATGACTCACCAAAGTCCACCAAAACGTTTTCACTGCACTGATGAGCTATCAAACATCTTTACAGACCTTCAATGCACAATTCCTCTTTGTTCTTTTAAATAAGAACGTGACTTCCCATCTTTTCCAACTTATATTTGAATTTCTTTTAAAATGCCTTTGACCTCAATTATTGTGACTTTTCTTGTTTTTTAAATGTTGGACTTCATCAAAATTAAAAATTTTTGTGAGGCAAAGGACACCTCAAGAAATTGAAAAGACAATCCAAAGAATGGGAGAAAATTTTTGCAAACCATATCTCTGATAAAAAACTTATATCTAGAATATATAAACAACTCCTACAACTCAATTATTCAAAGACAAATACCTCAATCAAAATGGGTAAAAAATTTGAATAGATATTTCTCCAAAGAAAATATACAAGTGACCAACAAGCATATACAAAGATTCTCAAATGGTTAGTCATTTGAGCAATGCAAATCAAAACCACAATGATTTACTACTTCACACCTTCTAAGACAACTACAATAAAAAGAGATAGATAAGAATATGTTGTCCAGGATGTGGAGAAATTGGAGTGCTTATACACATCTACTGGGAAGAAAAAGGGTACAGCCACTTTGGAAAAGTCTGGCAGTTCCTCAGAAGGTTAAAAATGAAGTTAGTATATGAACCAGCAATTCTGTTCCTAGCTATATACTCGGGAGGAATGAAAACATATGCCCACATAAAAACCTGTACACATATGTTCATAGGAGCATTACTCATGATAGCCAAAAGTGAAACAATCCAAAGTTCATGAACTGATGGATGAATAAATAAAATGTAGGTTTTCCATACAGTAAAATACTATGCAGCTCTAAAAAGAAATGAACTACTAATGCATGCTACAATATGGATTCACCTTGAAAACATCATGCTAAATGAAAGAAAGGGTCACATGTGCAAAATGTCCAGAATGGGCAAATCCATAGAGACAAAGTAGAATGGAGCTATCTGGGGCTGTGGGGAAGGCTGGAGGGAAATGGGGCATGACTACCAATAGGCATGGGGATTTGGGGGTGCTGAAAACGTTCTAAAATTGATAGTGGTGGTGCACAGCTGTGAAGATACAAAAATCCATTGCATCGTACACTTAAAAAATGGGCGTGTTGTATAGTATGTGCATTATATCTAAATAAAGTGGTTACTACAAAAAGCAATATCCTTTGGAAGTTGCTTACATGTGAATATAAGGCTTTTCCCTTTCTGTGGATGCCACAGTGATTTCTGAGAGGGGTAGTACTGGTGGTGGCGAGAATCTTATGTGTACTTATAAGTGAAATTGATGTTTAAGCACTGAGGTAAAGTGCTTAAATTAATCTGCTTTTTGTCTGCTTTTTGCTCCTGGCCCCTGGCTGGTGGGCTCATTTTTCTCTCTGTATGCTGATCTTGTGTGTCCAACAAAAGCATAATTTCCAAATTTGAGCATGAGGTCTTTTGTCTACAATGGAAGTCATTGCACAGACTAGAGTATAAAGAAACAAATTGTGTTTGTGTGTATGTTTGCAAGCCCACGTGTAAGTGGGAGGCTGATGAAGGAAGAATTATCAGCCCCCAAGCCATTGTTTGTTCCTGTGTGCTGCGTCCTGGGCTCCCCCGAGTTGGCCTGTTTAGGCGTACAAGGCACCTCACCTCAGCTGCTTCTTTCTTGGACCCCCCTAGTTGTTGGGTCTCGATGTGTAGCAACAACCTGGTGGCCAGGTACTCACCATCCTCTATCCTAGCCTTCCTTTCTATCAAGGTTTGTTTTCCATTTTCTTCTTCGTTTTCTTAAGCTGTTATAGTCTCTGGAATGACTTGGGTCTGCCGTGTATGTGTTATTTTTTAAGAATCCTGGAGAATCTATTTTTACTCCTCTGTTCAGGTGTCCAAATGCTGAAGACATTTTCTCCCAATCAACGGCAACCCACCCACAATGTCAGTGTGTTCTCTGATTAGGCCTCTTGATGACGGCCGGATCCCTGCCCGGCTCTGCGCCCGCGATGCTCCTGGGGTGCCCACGCAGAACTGCTCCTGACAAGGAAAAAAGGGGGACGTTCCAGGCCCAGTCTGGATCCAGTGCAATGAGCGAGAGCCTTGGGGAAAGAGCGTTGCCAGAATTTTATTTTGTTAAAAACTGTATTGAGAGAACAAAGATAATCTCTAGAATGGTTCTAAAATTCAAGTGAAACCTGTAAACATGCAGGTGACAGGGCTCTGGCCGCCTCCTTGGCCTCGTCTTCTACCCCTTGTCCCTTGTCCTCCTGCTGCCAGCCACTGGCCTTCTTGCTGCTCCCTGTATCAGACAACCACACTCCTGCTGCAAGGCCTTTTCTGGGTTTGTAAAATGAAAACCCAGATACTTCTCCCTTTAAAAAAAAAAAATCTACCTTACTTTACAGACTGAAAAAGTAATGACTGCTTCCCTTCTCATATGTTTTTAAATAATCTCTGCAGCAGTTGTGCATTCATTCACTTCATTTGTGCTCCCACTGATGGAAGTAGTTTTGAAGGACAGGCTGTATTAGTTTCCTGTTGCTGCTGTAACAAATTACCACAAGCTTAGAGAATTAGAAAACCCACAGAGTTATTATCTTAGAGTTCTGGAGGCTGGAAGGCTGGAATGGGTCTTAAGGGCTGCAGTCAAGGTCTCAGCAGGGCTGAGTTGCTTATGGATGCTGGAGGGAACAGCCTGTTCCTTTGCTTTGTAGGGGCCCAAGGAAAACATCCCTTTCGCCCTCTGAAGGTTCACTGAAAAACTGGCTGACAAAAAGCAGATTAATAGAAAAAAAGGCATGCAACATTTATTCTAATGTGCATAGCATGGGAGAATTGCAGGAGAATGAGTACTCAATAACCCAGTGGAGTACAGATCTTATAAAGCCTTCTGCCTAGGGGAGGGGGACATGGGTGAATGTAGACCATTCTTTTGAGGGGCAGTAAATGATCATTAGGGAGAATGAATGGGCCTAGAAGACAGAAATTAACTTGTAAATGGAATTTGGATTTTGAATGAGCCCAGGAGGTATTGTCTTGTGAAAAAGTCTGTCCAGGTGGGTTTGCATCCTCAGTATTCTTTTCTGAGATAGTGAATGAGATTTACGGGGATGGGAAGGGAAGGCAACTGTGGTTCTCTTCGGTGTCTGGTTCCTAGGTAGATAAGAGAATACTGAAGAAAAGCTTCATCCTATGCCTTAGGAGAAACAGAGGATTGAAAAGGAGCAAGGGGGCAGGTCAGAGAGACCTCGAGGACTTTGAGGCTACTTCTGTAGTTCAGTCATATTTTGGGGTAAAGTGTGCTGGCTTCCTTCAGCCTTTTTTCCCCTCCTAGAGGCAGTCTATATTTCTTGGCTGTGGCCCTTTCTTACATCTTCAAAGCCAGTAGTGCAGCATCCTCCAATGCTTCCTTCTCTCTCCAACTCTGCTTCTGCTGTTATCTCCTCCTCTGACCCAGACCCTCCTGCCTCCCTTTTATAAGATCCCTCAGATGACATTGATCTCATTGGGATAATCTCTTCATCTCAAGATCCTTAACTTAATCACATCTGCAAAGTTCCTTTTGTCATGTAAGGTAACAAATTCACAGGTTCTAGGGATTGGGATTTAGACATCTTTGGGGGGCATTATTCTCCCATCCACAGAGGTCAAAGGATGAGATAATTCAAATGCATTATTTTGCACCAAATGCTCCCATTTGGTTTTTATGATGACGATGATGATGACTAGGTAGGCCCCTATGTAGTACTAGGAAACCAAAAATAATTACAGATAATAGAAATAAACCTGTTAAAATACTTAATGAGAATAAATCAGTAAAAATTACAGAGGTACATGTGGGTTTAGTGAATAATATCTTTCTAATGCAGAGGAGATGTCATCTGTGGAAAAGGCTATCAGTGGTATGTGTGGTCTTGGGTTTGGACTAGCTATGCTGCATGCCAGCATGGAACTCTCCAACTTAAGCAGTCCTTGGTTCTGACAAGGAACTCTCAGCATTTGGCCAATCACCTGCAGTCACAGGTGAGAACATGGGGCCCTCACTGAGCAAAGACCAAGCCTTTTAAATGTACCTCAAAAATAAGCTAAGTTAATGGAAAATAGGAGTGAATGACTGCAGTGTTTATTTTTAAATTGCTTTCAAGTGGTGCATCTGTCGTATAAAACAAGACATTTCAACTCAATAAATTTTTGGACGATGTCTCCTCTAGTTATCAGAAGCTTGGTATTAATGATGAACTCTGGCTTCTAGCTCAAAGTCAAAGAACAGTGGAAAATGAATGTGCTTCAATGAGGAACCACAACCTAACAGAGATTTCATGGAGTGTGTTTGCATTTTTACATTGTCTTAGATGAAAGCAGTGAATAAGTACCAAATGGTGAATCTTGAAACCCATCATGGGAGAATTAGCAGTGGCTATTTGTGCAACAAGCAGCAGTAATGAGTATTACAGGAGAATTTAGGTTTCTAAAAACAAGTTTAGGAAAAATGCTCATGATAATCAAAATAGGAACATCATGAAGTGGCTTTGGATTTTTTGGGCATATATATATGGTCACATTAAAGTAAATGAGAGGGGCCAGACGTAGTGGCTCACACCTGTAATCCTAGCATTTTGGGAGGCCGAGGCAAGCGGATCACAAGATCAGGAGTTCAAAACCAGCCTGGCCGATATGGTGAAACCCCGTCTCTACTAAAATACAAAACTTAGCTAGGCGTGGTAGTGGGCACCTGTAGTCCCAGCTACTGGGAGGCTGAAGCAGGAGAATCGCTTGAATCCGGGAGGTGGAAGTTGCAGTGAGCCGAGATTGCACCACTGCACTCTGGCCTGGGTGACAAAGCGAGACTCCGTCTCAAAAAAAAAAAAAAAAAAAAAAAGGTAAAATAGAGGAAAATGAACTTCTATTAATATGAATTTCCTCGTGACTTCACTGTGGTTTGTATGATTTAACTAAGATGAGTCATATGAAAGTAGTATTACCATGAGTACAACGGAGGCTGCATGATCCTCTTGGCAGTTTTATCTCATTCTTACTGGTATTCATTCCTTCTAAAATATTACCAGAAAACTATGCAAAATTTGGGCTTCCTTTTGACTCTGTTGGTGCTCAGAAACCGATACCCCAAAATATGGCACTTTGATATGCCAAACTGAAGAAGGCTCTCAAGGTCTCTCTGATCCCCCCGCCCCAAGCTCTTATCCTCTGTCTCTTGCAAAACACAGGATGAAGTTCTCTGAAGTGCCCTCATCTGCCTAAAGTCTGGACTTGTCAAAAAAACAATTCCCTTTGGTTCTTTCCCAAGTCTTTATTAACTGGACTCATATCACAGGAAGAAAGACTTAAATCTGTCAACACACCTGGACTGACTTCTGTCACAAACCATTGCCTGCTCTGTGGGTCCAATAGACTTTGTCTCAGGCCACTGCATGTTCTTCAAGCTCACTGGATTCCCCTAAGAAGAATTTACTACCCCTGTAAAAGCATCCACACTTCTCCATCTCTCTTTTCCCTAAGAAGAGGGGTATACAAGCATCTGTGCTTTTTCCAAAGTCTTTCTTCATCTGAAACATGAGAGTTGGACTAGTTATAATTTCTCAGTTTCCTTCCAGTGCTAAAATTTGATCGTATCGGGAAAAGATGATAAAAAGGCAGAAAGATAGGGAGGAAACTTTTAAAAGATGAAAATAGGTGATTCCAAAACAACAGAGTAAGCTAGATGTTTTTGCCTCATTCCCCCCTGCTTAATCCTTTCAATCCTCACTGCTTGGGAAAGGTAAATTTTCACTAACCTGCCCTGCCTTCAAAGGAAGAGACCATGGAGAGTGAGTTGTTTCTATCCCACAAACATTTCAAACCTGTGAGATACTAAAAATAATTTCTACTTCTACAACACCTTTTTTTCTGAGGATTACAAACAACTATGATTAGGTTCATTTGGCAAATGGGAAAAATTTGCTCTTTGAGTTAAGTAGCTTTTCAAGGTCATTACACGTTGGCAGGCTCCTCTGGCACTCAGCTTTGTGAATCAGATGTAATCCTTACAGGGTCGGGCTTGACAATCCTATCACTATCATTCTAGAACTACTTTTGCCATATAATGTAGCCATTATAAAGGAGAGCTACAAAGCACCTGTAAATACACAGAGAAATGGTTATGAATCAATGTTTGAGTGAAAAAAAGAGAACACAAAACTACATGTCCATTATTGTTACAGCCACCTAAAAATATGTGTGCTATGAACAAAACAGTGAAAACACATGCTGAAAACAAACAACAGCCACAACAAAACCATTCCTGTTCTGTGGTGATATTACAGCTAATTGTTTCATTTTCAAACATTCTTCTAATGTGACAGATCATTTATACATTTATCGATTCATTTGCACAATTAATTTAGCACATACTCTGTGCCAGCACCTACAGTGCTAGTATATCACAGAAGAAACAGATGGATATTATGGTGCTAGTCCTTGATTGAGCCCTTGCTGTGAGTCTAGCAGGGGAGAGACACATGTAGACGAACAGTTCTGACACAGTGCAATATGTCTCGTAATGAGGGCCTTTCGGATAATTTACTAGAGAAATGTTTAGAAGATATAATTAACAGACTTTAATAACCTACCACAATAGAGGCTATGGGAAGAATGGCAACAAACAGAGAGGAAAGAACAGGTAAGAGTCTGAGCATGAAAAGCCCCCTTGTGATAATTTTCGACACGGAGGTGCCAGGGAGCCATCCAGAAAAAGCTGGAAACTTCTCAGAGATGTGGAGCTCAGACGGAAGGCCGGGGCCAAAGAGGTAAGTTTGGGGGTTAAAGCCAAGCAGATAATAGATGAATCTGCAAGGGTGGATGAGATTGTCTAAAGAGACTATATTGGATGAGAAGAGGCAGTGATCAAGGCAGGACCATAGGGTGTATCAATATTTAAAGGGACAATGAAGGAAGGGGACCCCCAAAAGACACTGAGAAAATGTCTGATTTTTAGGAGGAGAGCAAAGAGAGAGGGGCATCACTTAAGTCAACAGGAAAGTTCCTAGAAGATAGTGGTCAACAGTGTAAAATATTAAGGAAATGTCAAAAAAGATGAGCTTGCAGAAATATCCCTCGGCTGTGGCATTTGGGAGGACATGAGTGAGGTTAAGAGTGATGAGGACCCAAGAGTTAATGAGAAATATCAAGGAGGTAACAGATATGAAACGACAATAAAAAGGAAATATCTGAATTTAGGCACCATGCTAAGATAACTAGCAATGATAGTTTTAATGGTCAGAAGCTATGTTTTAGGAAATATCATAAGCAGTGGCTCTGACACATAGATTATTTCAGAGTCAAAGAAAATTCTTTTAGCCTAAATGTGGGCAAATGTTGGTAAGTTCTTCATGGCTTTCAAATGTCAACTAGGTACAGTAGCTGACTTTTAGTTTGAGGAGATGCCTATTAGCTCCCAGATGGTATGTTAGAATCAGTGGAAAATTGTAAAATTCTCAGTCTCCAAAAAAAATTTTAGAATGACCTTCTTTCTCTTTGTCCAGTTGGTAGACAGCAGATGCCTAGTGAATGGTGGAACTTGCCTCTTCTTTGTTTGGACAGTTTCATAATCTTCCTGAGTCTTTCCTTCTTTTCCTTTTTTTTTTCTTTTTTTTTTTTGAGACAGGGTCTTACTGTGTCACCCAGGTTGGAGTACAGTGGCATGATGATAGCTCACTGTAGCCTCGAACTCCTGGGCTCAAGCAATCCCCCTGCCTTAGCCTCCTGAGTAGCTGGGTCCACAGGTGCGCATCACCATGACCGGCTAATTTTTAAAATTTTGTGTAGAGATGGGGTCTCGCTATGTTGCCCAGGCTTGTCTCAAAATCCCAGGCTCAAGTGATCCTCCTGCCTTGGCCTCCCAAGTGCTGGGATTACAAGCATCAGGCATCGTGCCTGGCCAGTCTTTGTTTCTTTAATCTTTAAAATGAATAAGTTGGATTAGGTCATGATTTTCATTATCTAGTTGATTAGAGAAAAGCAGGAAAGAGACATCAGATTTAACTCAAGGAAGAGTATTTGCCTGCATTTTCTTTTAAATTGGATATATCCACGAAAGAATTTGGGGAAAAAGGAAGGACTCATGGCTTGTAGGGAATTGGATAGTACATTTGTGGCAGCAGGCAGTGGGAAAGGTTTCCTTTGCAGGAGTCATTGTGAGGGGTTTGGCAGGGCTTCAGCATCTGTCACAAGGGGGTTGGTAGATTTATGTGCTTCTCTAGGAGGCCCCTGAACTTGCTTTCAGCATGAGATAAATCACTGTCACTTTGCAGACAGGCACAGACAAACATGGAGGCTACTTTCGCTTCATTAAAACAAAAGAACCAACCAGGCTCCCGCAGATGTGGTTTCTGCCTCTTAGAAATGACAGAATCAATTAGTGCAGGTTCACCTCAATGGTACACCATGGACATGGCTTTTGGGCTGTGGCAATAAAGACCTGTCAACTATGATGTTGTTTCTGGAGAACGGTGGGGGAATATGTGGCAGCTCCTCAGGATATGAAAAATGATATCCCTCAGAAAAGTAGGCACAGGCATTGTAATAATACACTTGACAAGCACCTTATCTTCTAGGAACTTTGCAAGGCATGATGATAATTACTAATCAAAATTGGCTTAATATAGCGTAGCAGTACTCACTAGAAATCAGCGCAGATGGGAAGGCTGTGAAAACCAGCATTTTTTTTCTCTTGTAATTTCATACACATTTGTTACTACAATGGTGTCAGAAAGCTCAAAGTGGGTTATAAGAACAATGGATCCAAAATTTGGCTTGAGTCCAGAGCTGTCAAAGCTTAGTCTGAACTGTATGATGCCATTTATTGAAGGAAGGTGATGTGCACATGTGCATGTGCGTGTGTGTGTGCGTGTGTGTGTGTGTGTGTGTGTGTAAGACAGAGAAAGAGATGGATTGATAGAAATCTTATTTAGACAAAAACACAATATTTACTTAGGAGTCAATGATAATCATTATGTAATACATGGCATTATACATAGCCATGTATTTTATGTGAATTAAAATGTATTTTCCTAGAGAGTATAACAATTTCAGTATTACTGAATGTAATCTACTGAAATGAAGCACAACTGAAATAAACAAATGAAGCTGGGTGTGGTGGTACACGCCTGTAGTCTCACCTACTCGGGAGGCTGAGGCAGGAGGATTGCCTGAGCTCAGGAGGTTGAGGCTGCAGTGAGCTATGATTGTGCCACTGCACTCCAGCCTAAGCAAGAGTGAGATTCTGCATTTAAAAAATAAAATTAAAAAATAGGCAAATGGGCAATTTATCATTTTTTAACAGCAAAGTAATGTGTTAATCCCTGTCTGCTCCCACGTCCACAATGAGGACCACCCCCCCACCCCAACCCACTATAGCTGGCTTGCTAGAGCCCTACCCCAGGCCACATCTAACCTGGTATCGTCGCACTGCAGAAGCCCCATGCCCCAGCCCTGTAACCAGCTGGCCCTGGGTACTCAGGGGCCTGCAGGGCAGCAGCACTCTTCCCTAACTCCAGCTGTGGATACTTAAGATATTATGATGGGGCTGGGCGCGATGGCTCACACCTGTAATCCCATCACTTTGGGAGGCTGAGGTAGGTGGATCACTTGAGGCCTGGAGTTTGAGACCAGCCTGGCCAACATGGTGAAACCCCGTCTCTACTAAAAACACAAAAATTAGCCAGGTGTGGTGGTGCATGGCCTGTAATCCCACCTACTTGGGAGGCTGGGGCAGGAGAACTGCTTGAATCCAGGAGGTAGAGATTGCAGCAGTGAGCCAAGATCATGCCACTGCACTCCAGCGAGACTCCATCTCAAAAAAAAAAAAAAAAAAAAAAGATATTATGATGGGACATTCTGCCTTGGTGTCATACTGATCTCTTTGATGGAGACTTTGACCTCTCACTTCCCTTCTGCGTGGAGTTTGGACCTGGAGCTCTGCAATTCCATTTGCTGTCTTGGCCTCCACTGCAGACCAGAAGGAATGGGATGGTCCCACTAACCTGACAATGTGTGTCACCACTATCTGCGGCCACACCCCACCATACAGACTAGCTTCTTTGGGCACCTGTGTCAGCCTAGATTGAGCCTGTGTTGGCTGAACTGCTGGAATAATCTACTGGGGCTTGTGCATGTACCTCCCAGATTCTGTTGGTCCTGCCTGACCCCTCAGCCTTGGACGCTGGCCCTGCTTCCTGGACAGAACAGCCTCAGGATGGCTCATGCTGCTGCCATCTGTGAAGCCTGGCCACTGTGCTTCTTCCTCCACCTGCGGCACTGCTGGTGTCTCGACCTCCCTCAGGGATGGGGACCAGGCTTTGCCCAACCCCATTGAGCCGCTGGGCCTGTGGAGGCTTTTTCACTAGGAGTCTCAAGGCCCTCAGTAAGTATCACAGCTCAGAATTGCGGCGCTGTTAATATCCCATGGAATACGACTCGACCAATGGAAGGCAGGAGACCAGGAGGAATTAGCAGATGAATTGCTTGCCCTCTCTCTCTGAGATGGACTCTTTCAGCACACCATGGTTCCATATGGCCTCTCCGGAGTCGTCCATGTGATCCAATGGCCAGCTCTGTTTTCTTCCACAGCCCACGTCTGATCCATGAACACACCCTGCCAGCCCTGCCCTCAGGATGGGCACATACCTGTCCACTGCCCCATCCTGTTCTCACTCTCGCGGTCCCAGAGGGCTGTGTGGCTTTCCCTGACTTCCATCCTTGCCCCCCTCCAATTTCTTCTCGATAGAGCAGCCAGATTTATTCCTTTAAAGTGCTGTTCCTCCACTCAAGGCTGTCAGAGTCCCCGTGTCACTCAGAGTACAACCCGAAGTATTGACTTCCATTCTTCCCCCTTCCAATTTCTTCTTGATAGAGCAGCCAGATTTATTCCTTTAAAGTGCTGTTCCTCCACTCAAGGCTGTCAGAGTCCCCGTGTCACTCAGAGTACAACCCGAAGTATTGACTTCCATTCTTCCCCCTTCCAATTTCTTCTTGATAGAGCAGCCAGATTTATTCCTTTAAAGTGCTGTTCCTCCACTCAAGGCTGTCAGAGTCCCCGTGTCACTCAGAGTACAACCCGAAGTATTGACTTCCATTCTTCCCCCTTACAATTTCTTCTTGATAGAGCAGCCAGATTTATTCCCTTAAAGTGCTGCTCCTCCACCCAAGGCTGTTAGAGTCCCGTGTCACTTAGAGTACAACTCGAAGTGCTCCCCGTGGCCCATGCTGTCTGGCTCCCTTCCCTCCTGCCTCCTTGAGCCTAGCTCTCTCCTCACACTCTCTGCTGTGGCTGCCCCTGCTGTCCTGCGTGGCCTCCTGCACACCAGGCATACCTCCAGGACCTGCTGCTTTCTGTCTCACTCACTTTCCCCTTGCACAGCTTCACGCCCCACTCTGCGACCCCCTGACACTATCCCCTTGTGAGTGTGGCCTTTCGTAATCACTTTCTCTGAACAGCACCTCCTCCTGCTTAACTTTTTCCTTCTTAGCTGTTATCCTAGTCTTCCCTGCTCCTTATGTCACTTATCTGTCTTGCTGGTTTTTGTCTTCCCTACTAGGATGCAAGCTCTGTGAGGGCAGGGGCTACTGCCTGTTTTGTTCACTGTGGTATTCCCAGTGTCCAGCACAGTGCCTGGTACACAGCAAGGTTAAGTACCAGCTGAACAAATGAACCCATGAACGAACGAGGACACCACATATACTTAACTGCTTCATTCCTAACTTTGCACGTCTCCTCCCTTCTCCTTTGTCAAGAAGGGCCTGGCTGGCTAGGTCCCAGTTGTCTCTTAGTTCCACCTGCCCTCAGACTCTCTTGTTTGGCTGCACAACTTCCTTTAACCCTTCTCTAACTGTGGCAGCATGGAAGGTGACAGCTTGGAGGTCAGTGATGAGGCAGGAAACTTGTTAGCTAGGACAGAACATATACAGAAGAGACTCAGTGCAGCTGACAGCGTGCATTATTGTGATACATGTTCAAAGCCCATCTCAATTATAGGCATGGATTCATTTTTTTTTCTGACTTCAAAACTCTCCGTGTCAAAAATCTTGCTCTTACTATCTTGTTGAACTTGACTACAGCAATGGGGAATGGCACCTGGAAAGGGTCCTATGAAGAACCCACCCAGGATGCTGTTAGTCAGCACTGACCGTGGAGCTGAAGGTGGAGGGTTCCTCTATGTGTAAAGAGAGCCTCTCACACTTGGGGCTTTTGTGTGGGACAGGAAATGCTGACATAAAACAATGGGGTTGAGTCATTCATGTGGGACCACACGTAGCCACAAAGGTGTGACTTGGCCCACTGCCCCCCTAGAGGGCAGATTGCAGAAGTTGGCAGAAATGTCACCTAATTATCAAAGTGGCTGTGTGGCTGGGAGTTACTGCCCAATCTATTCAGCAGCGGAGGAAGCTCTGCCAATTCTCAGCACATAGGATCTGGCTAATCTGATAACATATGGAGGAGAAAAAGTGCGTCACTGGTTTCCTCTCGCACCACGCCTGACTTCTGCAAAGCGGCTTCTCTCCCACTTATCTCCCACTGCGAAGCCTTAGGCATTCATTCCTGTGTGATGGAGTCAGCATCCTGAAGAATATGGAATATCTTAGAGATGCAAACGATCCAATGAAAACTTATTTATTGGTCAGGGAGAACGTAACTGAAGCCAATTTCCCTTGTGAGTTACTCACTTACTTCCAAATTGGCATGAGTGTAAGACTCCGTGGACATATATAACTCATTCTAGCCAGGATCCCGAGGATCACAGAGACACCCACTGAGTGTCCTAAGTGACAGGGGAGATGGATGTCATGAAAAGCCAGGAAGAAACCCCCAAATTCCTTGAAACAGACACAGATTTTATTGGAAACTAAGCTAAACACTTATTTAAAAATATATTTTCTCCCTTGTCCTCATCTGTTTTCTTTTTTCCTTTTCTTTTTTTTTTTTTTTTTTTGAGACGGAGTCTGTCTCTGTTGCCAGGCTGGAGTGCAGTGGCATGATCTTGGCTCACTGCAACCTCCGCCCCCCGGGTTCAAGCGATTCTCCTGCCTCAGCCTCCTGAGTAGCTGGGACTACAGGCACCCACCACCACACCCGGCTAATTTTTGTATTTTTAGTAGAGATAGGGTTTCACCACGTTGGCCAGGATGGTCTCGATCTCTTGACCTCATGATCTGCCCACCTTGGCCTCCCGAAGTGCTGGGATTACAGGCATGAGCCACCGCGCCTGGCCTGTTTTCTATTTTTAAATTTACTTGTATTATTTATTTGTTTGTTTATTTTTAGAGATGAGGGTCTCACTGTGTTGTCCAGGCCAGACTCCCAACTCCTGGGCTCATGCGATCCTCCCACCTCAGCCTCCCAGGTAGCTAGACTGGGAGATAGATAGATAGGCACATCACCTATTTTCTTAGGGTTCCAGGGCTTGTTGAATACAAATTATCCAAATAAAACACAAAGGTTATCCTTGTATATACCAACAAAAACCCACAAAAAAATTTGTTATCCTTGTATTGTACGATCTCGTTGGACATCTGGAAGTGCTGGGAGGAATGAGCAGGTGGAATGAGCAGAGCTGCAGGACTGGGCCAGTCTTAAAGGCAGGCGGGCTATCTGATGGTCAAAGGGCTAATACGATTAAGGAGTTAAGGACCAACATCGCCCACTGGGTTATTACCAATTAGCAGCCAGGTTTCCCCAGCAGCCCCAAGCAAACATTATCACCGGCATTGATTACTGATATCACCCTTCTGTATCTCTGTTCTGGGTTCTAATGCAGACATAGAGAGAGAGAAATTAATTTGTGATTAAGACAGGCAAAGCACTCAGAACTGTAGACTCAAGATTGTCCTGGGAAATCTTCCATAGTGAAGATTTGGAGGGAAAAACTCTTCTCTTCTCATTTCTCACTGGCATTTAATACTATGGAAAACATTCTGGTTGTGGAGTGGGAAGTCCTGGGCTACACTTTGGTTCTGCCCACGACCTGTCATTAATGCAACAGATTCTCCTGTATACAAAGGGGCTGTTTAATGATCAAATGAGATACAAATGACAAACTTTTACAATTGTAAAAACTACATGAAAACTTAATGATTTCAGACTGTAAACTAGTTCAACCCTTGTGGAAGTCAGTGTGGCGATTCCTCAGGGATCTAGAACTAGAAATACCATTTGACCCAGCCATCCCATTACTGGGTATATACCCAAAGGACTATAAATCATGCTGCTATAAAGACACATGCACATGTATGTTTATTGTGGCACTACTCACAATAGCAAAGACTTGGAACCAACCCAAATGTCCAACAATGATAGACTGGATTAAGAAAATGTGGCACATATACACCATGGAATACTATGCAGCCATAAAAAATGATGAGTTCATGTCCTTTGTAGGGACATGGATGAAATTGGAAATCATCATTCTCAGTAAACTATCGCAAGGACAAAAAACCAAACACCGCATGTTCTCACTCATAGATGGGAATTGAACAATGAGAACACATGGACACAGGAAGGGGAACATCACACTCTGGGGACTGTTGTGGGTCGGGGGAGGAGGGAGGGATAGCATTAGGAGATATACCTGATGCTAAATGACGAGTTAATGGGTGTGGCACACCAGCATGGCACATGTATACATATGTAACTAACCTGCACATTGTGCACATGTACCCTAAAACTTAAAGTATAATAATAATTAAAAAAAAAAAGAAAAGTTTTAAATTATTAGTCAATTGGGTTTTAGTTTAGATTGTGTGGTCTGGCTCCAGCCAATGGAGACAGGACACAATAGCAAGGACAAACTGCATACGAGATAAAAATTACTTCCCTCCTTTGTTCAGATGTGCTCTCGCCATTGTTCCATCTGTGATGAACACCCTTTCTGCAGAAAGTAAAGATTGCCTTGCTGAGAGAATTAAAAAAAAAAAAAAGAAAACTTAATGATTTCATGAGTACTGCATATGAAAAATGTTTCTAATAATTGTAACACTCCATTGGTAGGATTCAGGTAGTGTGTTCTCTTAAGAGGCCCTAAAGAGAGGGAACATGCGCTGAGTGACAGCCCATCAAAGAGCTCCTGGGAGGAAGCAGACACATAAGGTGAGCTCGATCCATAAATACGCTCTAGACCTGTCAGTAACGGCTGCTCAGCCACTGAGCTAAGAGCTGAAGTCAGCACGACATGGAAACTGTTGGATCCTCACCATGCTATCAAAGCAAATTCTAGCAGCAGGCACATTGCTGGTAAAAATAATGCTCAGAATTCATATTTTAATAACTTAAAATGCATTTACTCATAGTTTCTTCTTCATGGCTGAGGTGCATCACTACCCTTCCATGAGCTATTATACTCAAAGATAGAAAATAGTATCAGATGCTATGGACTGAATTGTTTTCCTCCCAATTCATATGTTGAGGCCCTAATGCCCAATGTGATGGTATCTGGAGATGGGGCCTTTGGGAGGCAATTAGGTTTAGATGTGATCACAAGGGTGAGACTTTCATGATGGGAATAGTGTCCTTATAAGAAGAGACACTGGAGGCCAGGCACGGTGGCTCACGCCTGTAATCCCAGCATATGGGGAGGCTGAGGCAGGTGGATCATGAGGTCAGGAGATCGAGACCATCCTGGCTAACATGGTGAAACCCTGTCTCTTCTAAAATACAAAAAATTAGCTGGGCGTGGTGGTACACACCTGTAGTTCCAGCTACTCAGGAGGCAGGGGAATCACTTTAACTCGGGAGGCAGAGGTTGCAGTGAGCCGGGATCGCGCCACTGCACTCCAGCCTGGCAACAGAGCAAGACTCCGTCTCAGAAAAAAAAAAAAAAAAAGAAGAACACTCAAGAGCTCTCTCTCTGTCTGCCACGTCAAGACAGTGAGGAGGTAGCCCTATCTGCTAGCCAGGAAAAGGGCCCTCAGAAGAACCTGACCACATCGGCACCCTCATCTCAGACTTCCAGCCTCTAGAAAATAAACTTTTGTTAAGTCACCTAGTCTATGGTATTTTGTTATAGCAGCCCGAGAAAACTACCAGATATAGGTCAAAGGATGAAAAATATGAATAATAAGAGAAGAAAGAAAGCTTTGTACTGTTAAAGGCCGGTGAGCATGAAAACAGAACCTTCTCAACAGTTTTAAAGCGGGAGGGAGGGGTCAGGTGGGTCACTACACACAGTGTTGGAAGAGTGTGTTTTGCCCAAATTGATCAAATGAGACAAGGACTCAGTGTATCATAAGGTACTAGGAAAAACAATCTGGGATACTGTAAGCCCTGCTTCCCCAGTGATATGGTTTGGCTGTGTCCCCACCCAAATCTCATCTTGAATAGTAGCTCCCATAATTCCCACGTGTTGAGGGAGAGACCTGGTAGAAGATAATTGAATCATGAGGGCAGTCTCCCCCATACTGTTCTTGTCATTGTGAATAAGTCTCAAGAGATCTGATGGTTTTATAAGGGGAAACCCCTATCGCTTGGCTCTCATTGCCGCTCTTGCCTTCTGGCATGATTATGAGGCCCCCGCAGCCACATGGAACTGTTAGTCCATTAAAACTCTTTTTCTTTATAAATTACCCAGTCTTGGGTGTGTCTTTATTAGCAGCATGAAAATGGACTAATATCCCCAGTCATTGAATTCCTGTAAACACAGGCAAAGACACTAGTTTAGAATAGGTAAAACACTTAGTGTAGCCAAACCCGAGGTTAATCATTCAACTTGTCAGTGAAACGCTTCCAACAGAGGAGAGGAGTCAGTGAGAGATGAATAAAGGACAGAGACACAAAAGCAGCCACACAGATCCATAGTCAGAGGACAAAGCTGGGGGCAGCTTGGTGGAGCAGGTTGCTTCATGGTCAGCCAGTGAGCTCTTTGGGGTCAGTGAGGGAAGGAAGTACCTTCCTTTTAGGGACAGGGACAGGGACAGAGATAGACCTACAGGGATCAAAGGCTACAGGCAGCTACAATGTAGAAAAAAAACACAGTCCAGGGCTGACCCTGGGGGATTGACTTGGAGAGGAAAGTAGGATTCCAGTTCCCTGAGGAAGAGCCTCATGGGACGTGGCACATGGAGGGTGGTTGAGTACCCCGGTCTCTGAGCGTATCTGTTTCTATGGTCTTATCGTTGTCTTTTCCCTCTAAGGTTGTTTATTTATTTACTTATGTATTTTTGAGTAACATTCGTAGCTTGCACACAGGAGATGCTAAGTATATGCTTACTGTATAGGGCATTCCAGGTGAGGTGCTTAACATAAGTTGGCTCAGTTAATTCTCACAATATTTATTTAATAATAGATAATTAGAACCATTTTTAATTTAAAAATTTTAACATTCTGATCTCACTTAATGGCCTCAATAGACTTGTTTTTTCTTTCTTTTTTTTTTTGAGATGGAGTCTTGCTTTGTTGCCCAGGCTGGAGTGCAGTGGTGCAATCTCGGCTCACTGCAAACTCCACCTCCCAGGTTCAAGCGATTCTCCTGCCTCAGCCTCCCCAGTAGTTGGGATTACAGGCACCTGCTACTACACCTGGCTAATTTTTGTATTTTTAGTAGAGACGGGGGGTTTTCACCAACTTGGCCAGGCTGGTCTTGAACTCCTGACCTCGTGATCCACCAGCCTTGGCTTCCTAAAGAGATTACAGGCATGAGCCACTGTGTCCGGCAATAGACCCATTTTTAAAATGAAAAACAAAAAGCCACAACCAGAGAAGTCACTCACATAAGGCTGCAAATTTGTAAAGTCCAGATTTGTACACAGTTCTGCCTTCTCTTATTATTTCAGGCTGCCTCTAAGTCAGCAGGACTGGGACCCTACAGGCATGGGTGCTGCCAGAAAGGGAGAGGAAAGAAGAGGAGTGTGGCTAAGGCACGCTGTCCCTTCTGCGGGGGTTTCTTCACAGCATTCCTCTCATTTCTGAAATTATTCCATTTCCAGTGGTATTGAGGGTGACCAGCAGACCCTGTTGTACCATGTCACTTAAAAAACATAGTGCCTTTTTTTTTTTTAAATGCAGGAAACACAAAACCATTGTTAATATTTTAAAATTATCATTTGAATTTTATATTGTTACCTCCAGGGCACAGTGAATGATCATGGAAGCTAGACAGAGGCTTGCCAAGCTGTTTCCCTGAAATACTCAGCTCAGCTACTTAAAGTGTAGGTGGTTGCTATGGGCAACCACTTAAATAAACTCAGGGCAAGTGTGGGGAGTGAGGGCTGTGGAGTGCAGGCAGTTAATGGATTTACCTAATTCAAAACAAAACAAAACACCTAGAAATTTTTCCCCAAGGATCATTCCTCTCTCCTGCTAATACTCCTCTACGTGAGATGATTGTTTTCTTTAAGACAGCCAAGGAAAGAGAAAAGAGAATGAGGATCTTAACCTATTATCTGAATAGTGAAGTCCATCTCAAAATATTCAAAAAGGAAGAGAAGCTGGAAAATTCTAACTGTTGATGAACTATCAGCACTGCTTTAAGTTAAAAAAAAATCCACCTATTTTTAAAATGGCCCCTGGATTGTTCTTCCCGTAGTAGATTGCTTATACTCAACCCCGAGTGGCATAGTCTCAGAACCCAGTCTTCCTAGCAGGGAATTGGAACAGCAGGTTTTATGATTATACTTTCTTATTTTGGGGGGTGGGAACATATTTTACTTTATATCCTGCTTTTTGCTTCATTTTCATTTTCTTTAAATGATTAAGTGCTTTGAGATGCCAAGGCTTCATGTTTATTGAAGTTACTATTACACTTTTAGCTAATTCCTGCACTCTTGCCCAAGCCTGTACTCCCATGACCATGCTGATATGTTGTGAATATCTCTTTTTGTTATAACTAGGCCTTTTTGTCTTCCATTCCTTTGCAAAACGAATATTACCCATTCAACTAGGGAAGTGGTTGTATAAATTATAGTACAGGCATATAATGGAATACTTTGCCATTGTTAAAAAGAGTGTGGTTAACCCACAAGCATTTATATAAAACAATGGTTAAGACCTAATTTCAAGTGAAAAGAGCAAATTGTAGAACAGTATGTATAAAGAAAGTTTAGACATGGGTATATATAATATATGCCTAGAACATTTCTGAAAAGATTCATAGGAAACAGAATTCTTACCTCTATGGAGGGATAAAAAAGGAATGAAGAGGGGAGGGGGACTTTAACACATTATTAAAATATTTCTTGGTGATGTTAAAATTTTTATGAGTATTATATTTTGTAATAATAAAAAAGGAAATCTTCCCATTATTTCTAAATAAAAAAGAGACATATGTGGGTATGGTGTATATTGGGGAATGGCGTATCACTACAGCAAGCAAGACAAAATAATAGCAGCAGCAACAAGGAGATTTGACCTGTTGTATTAGGCTGTTTTTGGGTCACTAGAAAGAAATACTTGAAGCTGGGTAATTTATAAAGAAAAGGGTTTTAATGGGCTCATGATTCTACAGGGTTTATAGGAAGCATGGTGCTAGTGGCTGCTTCTGGTGAGTCTTCAGGAAGCTTACAATCACGGCTGAAGGTGACAGGGTGTCAGCATGTCACACGGTGAGAGCAAGAGAGCAAGAGGGTGGGGAGGTGCCACACTCTTGAACAACCAGATCTTGCGTGAACTCAAAGTGAGAACTCAGTCGTGTTGATGAGGACGGCACCAAGCCATTCGTTAGGGATCCACCCCCAAGACCCAAACACCTTCCACCAGGCCCCACCTCCAACACTGGGGATTACATTTCAACATGGGATTTGGAGGGGATGAACACCCAAACTATACCACTTGTCCTCGGTTGGCTTTTGATTTTTGGTGTCCTTATTTATCTGTGTAACTTTTTATATCAGCCCTTTCTGGTACCATCGTAATCTCTGCTTCTACCATTCTTTACCTGCAGCAGTACAACTTTCTCTTGTCTCTTACTTGATTTCAAACTGTCTCCAATTTGTCTCTCTCTATCTCATCTTGAGGCAGGCTAGTACAGTGGTTAATGACATGGGCTCTGAATTCAAATCCTGACTGTGACACTTCTAGCTCTGTGACTTTGGAAAGTCAATTAAATTTACGTGCCCCAGTTTCCTCCTTGTATAACTTAGTTAATAATAATAATTCTTGTCTTATAGGTACTATTAGTTATTGTGTGAATTGTGTCTGGCACAGAGGAAGTGCTTCTAAGTGTTAGTCATTACTATTCTTCAAGGTGATTTTTTAGGGGGTTAAAATTAGATATATTCCAACAACAAGAAAAACAAATAAAGAAGCCAAAAGAAAAAAGTAAGAGAAAAGCACAAGAAATGCAGCAAAAACCACCCAGAAAGCCTCTTCACGAGAAGAATGACTGCTGAGATATTAGAAGATATCCTTCCATACATATATACTCATGTAAATAATGTAGAATACACTTTCATCTAAATGAGAAAAAAAATCTCTCCTGTAATTGGCTTTTTGACTCCATGCCACGCAGGCCATCTGTTTTTGTTTTTGTTGTTGTTTGTTTGTTTGTTTTTTTGAGACGGAGTCTTGCTCTGTCGCCCAGGCTGGAGTGCAGTGGCATGATCTCCGCTCACTGTAACCTCTGCCTCCTAGGTTCAAGTGATTTTTCTGCCTCAGCCTCCCAAGTAGCTGGGACTACAGGTGTGTGCCACCACGCCTGGCTAATTTTTGTATTTTTAGTAGAGACGGGGTTTCACCATATTGTCCAGGCTGGTCTTGAACTCCTGACCTTGTGATCAGCCCACCTCGGCCTCCCAAAGTGTTGGGATTACAGGCATGAGCCACTGTCCCCGGCCACGCAGGCCATCTTTCTAAAACAACATGTACATCACTTCATTATCTGACTCGGCTATCAGTGGTTTCCTATTGCTCACTTTATTAAAACAAAATGAATTCTCTGGATATTTAAGGATCTTACTTAGAAAAGTCCTCACTTTCTATCCAAAGATGGCTTCCCATTTTTAAACACTCTTCTAATACATCAGTCAGCTTAATTTCTTTATACTCAGGCAAAATTCCTCCTCCATAGTCTGTTGCCTCTCAGTGATTATTCAGATTCCAAATCTAATCCTTTCTCTTTCATGAAGTCATCCCTTCTTCTTTTCAATTCCTATTAATTTTTCTTTTTTTTTGAACAAATATAGCACTTTTAGTTAGAGGTAACATACATAATGTAATTTCAAAAGTTACAAATAATGATACAAAATTGTTTTCATTGCTCTTGGCGGCACTGAATCATATATGTGCAGTGGAGACAGAGCCTTATAGCTCTCTTGTCTCCCTCAGGGCAGTTAGCAGCTTGAAAACTTTGATTCCTCTGGAAAGAAGTCTTGGTTGAGAGTGAGATGACTTGGGTCCTAAATCTTGCTGAAGAGCTTAAGCGAGGCACCTATTTCCTTGGGGCCTCCATATCCTTATTTGTAATATAAAAGAGTTGGAATCATCTTTGAGGTTCCTTTTAGTTTTGCTTCTAAGATTTTTTATTTATTCTATATCTGAAGAAAGACTACCTAAAAATAATGCTGTTGATAAAGTGGTAAATGTTTAGAAACTGACTTTTTGGGAGGAAGAAGCTCTGCCTTGTAGAGCGTGTCGATTTCCATGGTGTAAATATTTCCATCATGGCCAATATCAGGCTCCCAGGATGACAAAACTGAATATGGAGTTGGGAAGAGATGTCCACCATTGGCTCTCATTGGACAACTGGACCCCCCCCAGCATTGTGGAGTGGCTCCTTTCAACGAAGAAATGCAGCCTCAGGCTAGATGAGCACAGCCAGCTAGCTTCATCTCTAGCTTCTCTCACTCTAAAACTCCAACACAATCTTTCTTCACTGAGTGGAGAAGGCGACGACAATGGAAAGTGCTCCCAGCTTGGCTTTTCAAACCCAGGCTCCGAAGGCACAAACCCCAGGAGCAGGCCAGTCTTCTCAGGCGCTTGTACCCACAGCAGTGTCCATCTCTCTTGGAATCTGGCACAGGAATGATGCTACCGAGGTGGTGGCAATTTTATATGCAGTTGGTAATTTGGATCTGTTCCGAGAGCTCTCAGCTCTGCTTTTTCTGGGAAAGAGGTGTGGTCCAAAGAACTAAAAGAAGGTTCTGAGCTGTAAGTCAAGAACAATGTACAGATGGTGGAAACAGTCTCCAGACTGTTTAGGGAAAAGTCCTCAGAGTTTCATGAGTCAGTGGGAGGAAAGAAGTTGGAGAGAAAGTAGAGGGCTGGAGCTGAAGACCCAGGCTCTGCCTCGTGAGGCTCACAACCATGAGAAAGCCTTGGTCTATCATTAAAGTGTTGGTTAAAAATCAACTCGAAATTCCTTCTGACACCGTTGGGAGGATCTTATCATATGTACTAAAAACATTTGATGACTGTTATTTATACTTATTTATGTTAAACAATAGGAAGAAAATTAAAATATTACTAGCTATCAGGATAGATGATATTTTCTCTTCATTGGTTTATGTGGGTTCATATATATATATATATATATATATATATATATATATATATATATATAACTTTTTTTTGAGACAATCTGGCTCTGTCGGCCAGGCTAGGATACAGTGGCAAGATCTTGGTTCACTGCAATCTCTGCCTCCCGAGTTCAAGTGACTCAGCCTCCTGAGTAGCTGGGATCACAGGCGCACGCCACCACACCCAGCTAATTTTTGTATTTTTAGTAGAAATGGGGTTTTGCCATATTGGTCAGGCTGGTCTTGAACTCCTGGCCTCAAGTTATCTGCCTGCCCTGGCCTCCCAAAGTGCTGGGATTACAGGCGTGGGCCACCAAGCCCAGCCACAAATAATTTTTAAAGAATGTTGCAGTAGTTAGTGCGATCATTGAAGAACACCCTTCCCAACTTCAAAAGGACTAGTTAATGCTGGTGCTCCCTGACCCCTCATAGAACTAGAAGGAATTGGGATTCCCCAGATGAACTGAAGGAAATATGCTAATATTCAAAGTGGATAACAATACTAGGGATGGCTGCGTGGATATTTTTAACATGCTAATGTGTACCTGCCAGACTGAGCTCCCAGCCTCCAGGTGGGCTGGCAACGAAAAGTAGGGTTGAGAAGGAACAGGGAGCTTTTCAGAGAACCACAGATTCAGAAGCAGAGGGAGGGGGAAGAATTGAAGAGAACACAGATGCAGTCAAAGGATGCTGGGCAGACGTTAGATGGCAACTCAACTCAACCACTGCGCATTAAAGTTACTCATGGAGGGTACTGTTCAGGGCACTTTAGGCATAGAGGGATTGTGTAATGATGCGTTAGCATTTGTTCAACATCCCCTCTGGGATGACGACTCTGTGCCAAGTGCTTCAAAAACATTCTTTCAGATAGCATTGAATCTCTTCCTACATGAGGGACAGAGAAAATAGACCAGTGCTTAAGAAAGCTATATTACCTTGAGAAATGTTAACACAGTGCTTTGGGAATTCTTAGGAGGAAGAAATAATGGCTGACAGCCAGAGGTTAAATTTGAGAAGAAGATTTAAAAGAATGGAGACTTTCTTCTCATCTTCTCCCCCATTAGATCACAAGTTCTGTTGTACTGGGAATCCTGACTCCTGTAATATATCCCAATGCTTAGCACATAGTAGGTGGCCAAAACTGATAATAATGATGGTGATAGCTAACATATATGGAGCAACTACTGTGTGCCAGGGACTGTGCTAAGTGCGCCACATACACTGTACCTTCTTAAATCTGCATAATTACCCTTGAACAACCAGTGGCTTGTTGAGGTGGCTTGATGTTACTTCCCATACAAGTGTTCTGTGCTTGTAAGGGAATAGCAGGAAAGATCTCAAAGGAGAATGGAGTCTTACTGTGACACTTTTGAATGCTATATTTGGAACTTTGTGCCTAGGCAACGTGGGATTCAGAGATAATTTTTTAGCAACCTGGTAGAAAGTCTTAGAGAAGGAGCTAGAGCAGAGAGAGGGTGGGGGCATCAAGACAAATTGGTCCATTGCAATCACTCAAGTGAAAAATAGTAAAGCTGGAAGAGGTAAGAGGTGAGTTGCAAAGTTTCAAGACTGTATTTAAAAAATGGTCATTCCACTGATAGAAAGGGAAGTGTCAGGAAGAGAAGTGATATATTTAGGGAGTGCTGTGTTATGTGGGTGCTTTGAAATCTCTTCTTCCTGAATACTGAGCTTGAAAATACAGGATCAATGCACATGATCAGACGATGGTGCAGATCTTATGCTAAAGTCTTAGACTCTTCAGGCTGGAAAGATCTTATATAGATATTCTGTCTGTCTTGCTCAGGCAGAATTATCAAAGGTCTCAGAGGAATATAACTCAGCTTGTTTCAAAAGAGGCCTTGGAAGTTTTCTCTAACAATTTCCAAATTAATTGATTTGATAATTAATAACTTTGCACTTAGAAGTTCCTCCTTGCAGCTAACTTGAATTCCTTGGGCTGCAATTTTGATCTCATTTCCTCCTGGTTTATAGATAGGAATGTTGATGATTTTGCTATTTCGAATGCATCTTCTGTAAAGATACATTTATTTAGGACTTACACCCAGCTTGCTTCTAAAAAGGATTAGAGGCAGCTCCTAATATGTCCGCCTAGGCTTCCTTTTGAAGAAGCTTTTCTCATTCCTGCAAAATGTCCTTTCATCTGCATGCATAAGAAGAATTTCTTTAATAATAAATGACACAGCAAAAGTAAAGCTAATAACAAACTATGCTGACAAAATAGTAACCTGTAAACAAAACAAAACAAAAACAAAAAGAAACAAAAAACCACAATCCTTTCTAATGCCAGGCAATGCAGATTTTTCTCATCAGAAAATAATTCTGACCAAAACTATCAATTTCAACACCACCAGCCTCTGAATTTTAAGTTCCTTTCTTCTTTGTAGTGCCTGCTTTTGCCATTCTTAGACTCGTGTGTGTGTGTGTGTGTGTGTGTGTGTGTGTGTGTGTGTGTGTGTGTCTGTGTGTATTTTTCTCTTCCACTTGACTCTGGAAAACCAGATTTTAGTAAAGCATTTAGTGAATATTGAAACCAAGGTATAAATGATGGACACAGTACTTAAATTATTAAAGGTACCAAATGTTTGTTGCATGAATAAATGAGTGAGTGAGTGATTCCATGAATATAATTTCTGATTGTAAATAGCGTGTTCTCTTTACCTCGTTGTCTGCACTTTAACGGGAACATAGATATTAATTTGAATAAATGGCAGGTGGCAGACAGACAAGACGAAGGAATTTTGAGGCTCTCTGCAAAGAGAAGCCGTCCTGGAAGGACAGTGGGCAGCATCTCTGATCAGCACTACCTAAAAGAAGTGGGGAGTCTTTGTTTCCAGAAACCTTAGCCAGGGCCTTCCCCGCTCCCCTCCCTCTGCTGTCTCAGGGCTTTGTTTACACAGCCCCTTGAAGCCAGCTGTCAAGGGTGCAAACCTGGTCTGCCATTCTTTGAAAAAGGTTCAGTTTACACACGGTAAGCCACAGAACAGAGAAGGCCCAGGATTCATTATTGTATTAGTCTCCACAGAGCTGAACCCAGGCTCCTAAGAGTCCGTCCCTTCTTCCTATGTCCTCTGTCAGCCAGCGCCTTCTGCGGCTCTGATCCTTTGGTCATTGGTCCTTCTTTCCTGCACCTGAGGCTAAGCCTGAGTCAAGATGTTCTCAAGATCCTTCCTGTTTCAGCTGCATGTCTAATGTTTACACTTGAGACTCAGAACTCACTTCACTGCAGGCTTCTGACGCCCCTTCAAATCCATCCTTCACTCTCACAATCTGTTTTGAATGTCTGTTTTTCCTGGGTACCACTTCTCAGTTGTCCACACCCAGTTGATCTTCCTTTCCCCTCCATTATTAAACATCTTTTAAATAGCTCATCACTGCAGTCTTAGTAAGTTCAACTTTCCGTCCAGCTTTTTATCTTTTCTGGTTTCAACAGCTGGGCTCAAATCTTAGCTCTGACATTTGATTGATAGGTGAACTTAAAAAAGTTATTTAATCTCTCTGAGATGCAAATTTGTCATTTGTAAAATGGGCAAAATTGCATGCATAGAGTTGTGATGATCAAAAGAAAACACGTATGTAAAGCCCGTAGCACTCAGTCAGGCACTTAGAACCTTGTTAAAATGTAAATATCCCTTCCACTTAAAAAAAAATTATTTTAAGTTTTGGGATACATGTGCAGGATGTGCAGGTTTGTTACATAGGTAAACGTGTGCATGGTGGTTTGCTGCACCTATCAACCCATCACCTAGGTATTAAGCCCAGCATGCATTAGCTATTTATCCTGATGCTCTCCCTCCCCCAATCTCTGACTCTTAACTTTTAAAAATGTCTCATTCCTTCTCTCTAGAAAAGTATTGGGACTTTCTTTTATTCTTTCGCCTCCTTTAAAGACACACAAGGAGTTCTCTCCTCTCTGTAGTCATGATCTTTGTAGAGACTTTTCAGTCTATGCAGGCTTCCTTTCAACACAGGCTTTTCTAAAGAGTAATTATATAGCAAGAAACCAGGATTTGGTACAGACTACAGTACTCACACATGCCCACATCATTTGGAGGAGGGCATTCATATCCCAATGAAGGAACATTTTTTTTTAAAAACTAGGAGTGGTGATCTGGGACTGAATGTAAAAGGTGATTGCTTGTATTAGCTGTTTTTTCTTTTTTAAATCAAGCTGATTTCTAACAAAGATTTGAAAGGTATTTAGATAATTCGTAGATGAGCAAGTGATAATTTTTCTGTGAGCAAGGATGACTTTCCCTGTTTTAAACGTGTCGCATTTCTTATTATATTGGAAAGTGGGAGTGGGGAGTTAGAAGTATGGAGGATAATAGAAGAAAGTATTATAGTCAGGGAAGAATGGGACACTACCCTGAGTTTATATCACTGATCACTGAGGACGTAAATTCACAATTTCGTGTGGCAGGTTGTATTTTCTTGTTCTCCCTATTTTGTGAGGAGCATTTGCTATTATACGTTACAATGATACGGAGGAACAGGTAGGAGAGGAACAAAAAAGCATTTAGGCAAAACAGAGACATTTCATACTACTTAGAACAGAGATGGGATGATACAAATTGCTATGTTCGCAATACAGTTCATATCTTTGGGGAAAAAATTAGCGATGCTCCAATCTTCATCCCATCCCCCTCTTTCTCTAGCAAGAAAAGGAAAATGAGGAGCAGTAGGTAGGTAGGAGGGGAGTGTATAACATGAGGAACAGGCAAGGACATAGCATGTCCAGGAGGAAAAAAGAGGAGCAAAAAACGTATGCAAGATAAACAACAACAACAACAACAAAAGAGACTCCAGCAAGAGGCTATGGTTTTGGGTTCCTCACGTAGAAATCAATGCATTTAAAAATATCCAGAATTAAAGTTGAAGAAAAACACTCCATCTACCTCTTCTCAAATTATTTTCTTTACCAATACTACTTCCTTTTGTCTTTAAACTGTGAACCACCACTCTACTGTGCCTTGTTCTTACAATTATACATGTCAGTGCTGAAAGGTTCCTGGGAGACATTTCCTGTAGACTAAGGATAGCACCTGTGGGCATCTCGGATTGATGAATCATGGTGGCTGGAGTACTGCATTGAGACTGGTTCAGGGGCTCAGTCTGTTCTCAATGGGTAGGGTGATGGGATCCATCAATGCTGGGATTGGCTAATGCTGTCTGCCACAGGTTTGGGGTGGGAGGGGTTGTAGGGAGAGCCGCCTAAGTGGTGCCATCCATGCTAAGAGACTGAGACTCTCATTTATGAGGAGGTTCAGAGACATTAATCCATCTGCCAAAAGGCACACAGCTACTTAGTATTTTTCCAAATTTAAATTTAAATTTTTCCAATTTATCTAAAACAAACAAAAAAAGGTTCAGGGCCAGGGGCAAAAATGAAGATTAAGAGGATTAGCCATCCTGAAAATGAAAAATGATTTGCCTTCAAGGCATTTAGAACTGAAAATAAATCTTCTTGAAGCCTTTTGTTAGACACTTTATCAAAATTGCTAGGACCTCTGACTGGCTCTCTTGCAAACAGCCTGGAATCCTGCCCAATTTCAGAGGAGTTTCAAAATCTGTAATATTATAGACTAACTATTTCTTCCAGGGGGAGAATTTTTCTTAGTGCTTGGATAAAGAGATGAAGTATTAAGACACTTTAAACTATTATTCATGTAGGATTAATAGATATTTGAATTTAACTTCAGAATCTTTTAAATGACACCCCACTTAGTATAATTTTTAAAAAGTTCTTTCTGCAGTGTATCAAATAAAAGTCCCAGATGGGATTTGGACTTGGTTTTAACTAATCATGGTAGCAGGCAGTAGTCTCAGTTCTAGAATAAATAGCATTCCAAGTAAGAGACTTAAGGTCTTCATCAGTGCCAGGCTGCAACAATATGCTTTGAGGGAACCCTGGCCCCTAAATATCTCCTCTACTTGCCTGGAAATTTACTATTAAACATTCAGAATTTTTTTGAAAATGCTAATATTCTTGGGTGATACGCTGTTTCAAATTTATTGTTAGCTAATAAGTAAGGAAGAAGGTAAAGCTAGTGATGAGGTGGAGCGATTTGTTAATAGCTGTGGGATAAGAGAAGAGAGTGACCGAAATAATAGTTTTCCAAGAGTAGATACAGGAGGGGTTTTGCTGGCCCAAAGATGGACTTCATTGTCTCAAAACTACTCCTAACACCAGAATGTTTAACTGACCTTAGGCCTTATATGTCTGAGGACCCAATAACTAACACTAAGCAGCTGATGAAAAACCACCCACATAAATAAACCCTCAAGATGCCTTTGGAAAATAGAAAAGAAAAGAGAAAAATAATGTAAGAAAGTGTAGGAGTGCCTTCTCTTCAACATTTCTGAGAGAAGATGGGAGTTGAAAACCTTAAACAAAATGTTGCCCCAATCTCACTTGCCTAATTTTAGTTATCTTGGTTCAGGGCTATGATTCATCCCTAAAGCTGTGAATTGCTGAGGAGGAAGGAGGGAAAAAAAATCGACTTAAATGTCAAAGAAGTAGGAACATAAATATAGTTTTCTTTTTTGAGGAACTAGAATTCCAGGATATGGGGATCTTTTTTCTCATAAGGGACTGAATCCTTCAAACTTCTAGAAAAATAACGATCTGCAGTCAAAACATCATCAAGGAATGAAAGACAGAATTGATTATGAGTCATGTCATGTCTGAATTTTTGCCTCTATAGTGTATTTTCCTTTTTTTCTTTTGTATCTCTTTCAATCTGGTTAAACTATTAATTAATTAATTAATTAATTTCGAGATAGGGTCTCTCTCTGTTGCCCAGGCTGGGGTGCAGTGGCTCAATCATGGCTCACTGCAGCCTCGACTTCCTGGGTTCAAATGATCCTCCCACCTCAGCTTCCCAAGTAGCTGGGACTACAGGTGCATGCCACCACACCCGGCTAATTTTTGTAGCTTTAGTAGAGACAAGGTTTTGCCATGTCGCCCAGGCTGGTCTCGAACTCCTGGGCCCAGGCAATCTGCCCACCTTGGCCTCCCAAAGTGCTGGGATTATGGGTGTAAGCCACCGTGCCTGGCCAATCTGGTTAAACTAGAGGTCACTAACAATTGTATACAGTTGAAGATAACGGAGGTTTAATGTGTAGACTGTAATGACAAAGGGAACTCATAAAATAGGTGAGTTCCCTATTTTATGAATGGAATGGAGGTAAGTGGAACTATGAGAAATGATTCTAGGGGATGTGATGGTAGCACAGGGAAGGAAGATATGTTTGGATGGTTGTCTAAGGTTCTCTTGTGATCCTTTTGTGGATCATAATCATGATGATTGAGATTTCACAGTAATATATGAGATGTGCTTCCTTCAAACCTTGTTATGATGTTGGCACACTATCCGTCTTACATAAACATAGGAAAAAAAAGTTCTCTTTCCTGCCAAAGAATAGGGGACAACAGAGATGGTTTGGGGAAACTCCATCCTAAGTAAAATGTTTTCAATTTAGTAGGTGTTCTCCTGTCCATTTATCACCACTTTGAATTTCTGTAAGTGGGGAGGGACGAAATAGCAGTCACTAACTCATACCCAGTTCAACAACTTCACCATCTGAAGGAGCTGACCCTCTACCATCAGCCTAGCTGTCATCTGCATGTTTGCCTCTTTCTGCTCTGAAAACTTCTGAGCAGTAAAAGAAATATATGGTGGTCACAAAAATACAGTCCAGGACATTAGAGGAGGGTCATATTGTGAAGAAGACAAGTGAGAAAGAGAGTTTCAATGACTTCAGAGTGATCGTCCACATCCTGAAGCTATGAGAGTAGCCCAGGGCACGATCGTGACGTTGATTTCAGCCCCTACCCTCTACCCCTGTCCTCAGTCTCCTCAGAGCACTCTTCTCATCTTCCTCATGGCTCTGCATCTTTCTGTTCTCCTCTTACCTGGGTATTGCTGTGGACAAGAGCGATTCCTCTATCTTATCACCCAAGACCCAAAGTGTCACTCAGCGAATGTGACCAGTGCATCTTGGATGACAACCTAACAGGATACTCAGGAGGTGGAAAGGACTCTGGAGGTTGCCGGTTTAAGTGACTTTCTTGCCCATTGCAATCCTTTTCTTGCATCTTCTTTAAGATGTTAACCCTATGGCCATGACTACCTAACACTGTGTCTAGTGGAGAGATATTTTAAGGTCCATAGAAGAATATTTTTTTTCAGAAGGGTCCTTGGCCTCCCTCATTTCATGTCACCTTGGTCTACTGCCTTTCTTACAAATCCAGTTCTTTTGATTTAATTTTCTGAGCCTCTGCTAGGTTTGCCAAAGTGCAATGAAGACTTGTTTCTGTTTTTTATCTCCATGATTTTTTTTTTTTTTTTTTAACCTTGTGTGGCAATGCTTTGGGTCCAATTCTGTTCTCCAAATAGATACATTGAAGTCCTAACTCCTACTATCGGTTAATGTGACCTTATTTGGAAATAGAGTCTTTGTAGATCTAATCAAGCCACCAAGTTTGTGCGAGTTTGTTCTGACAATTCTTGAAAAGTAACGCATGTAGTAATAAAGGCAAAGAGGAAGGGCAACTGGAAGCCAAAGAAAGAAGGAAGAGGTTTTTTTCTTGGCTTAATTTACTGATGCATTGGTATTAATTTTTGATTAAAATGATCCAGAATTGTTCCACACGCACCCTTGAAAAATAATTCATGAGAGGCTGTCTCTGTCCGGATCTTTAAAACACAACATACTCTGCTATTTAAATAAATTCCCATCGCACAATAGTCAGCTGTTTTTCAGTGCTCTTGATTAACAATTGGGTTTGTTTTCCTTAACTCGACTGCTTTGATTTTTTGTTTTATTTTGCCTTTTAATATTTTATTTAGTAACATAATATAAATGCATGAATAGTAATGTTTATTTCATCAAAATATGGAATCAAAGGCACTTAAAAATACGAATTATCTGTAATATATTTTTCAGGTCCAAACGTAATTCTATCTATTTCTATATTCCAAGACTCTAAAGAATTTACTCTCTATAAACAGCATTTAGAATTATATCAGGTCTTGCTTAAAATAATCCATCTCAGTGGTTTCCTGCGCAGCGCTATTCTTTGTTTACAAACAGCACAAATACAGTTAAGGACTACAGTCATATGCTGCACAACAACATTTCAGTTAATGATGCATATAATATGGTTCTCCCATAAGATTATAATACTGTATTTTTACTGTGTTTTTCTATGTTTGGATATATTTACATAAACAAATACTTACCAGTTTGTGAGAGTCGCCCACAGCATTCAGTACAGTAATTTGCTGTATAGGTTTGCAACTTAGGAGCAATAGGCCACACCTATTGCTAAGTGTGTAATATAGCCTAAGTGTGTAGTAGGCTAGACCATCTAAGTTTTTGTAAGTGGACTTTATGATGTGTGCACAGTGAAATCGCTTAATGATGCATTTCTCAGAATGTAACTCCATCATTAAATGATGTATGACTATATTTATATTTTCAAAACAAAACCTTTTTAAGGCCTTCAATTGTAATACATATTGAGTGCCCAAGTTTAAAAATGTATGTCAAGAACCTTCACATATCCAATTTTCAAGCATGGCCACATTCTATAAGCTTTTCTGACAATCTCCTCTATTATGTTACTCAATTATCTGAAAAATTCAAGAGTCTTAAGAAAAAGCTCTTGTGTGTACTTCGTGCCTGGGCAAACGTTCAAGAATTGGGATACATGTATATTCTCATTGACCAGAAATTTTAATTCTTTTCAGAAGCCATTCTGGATTCTTTTAAATCCAGAAAGGCTTCTGAAAAGATTGGATTGCTTCTGCTTCTTAGAGATGAGGGGTTCAGCTTATGATCAATGCAGAACACATCTGTTGCCTCTCTCTACAAAGGCACTGGGGTACAGACGTCAGATCTAAAGTCACAAGCAATGTACTGCACTGCTCCACCTGTAGGATGTTTCTGCCCCACTTACTCTAGGAGACACACCATCTGAGCCTCGGTGATAATACAAGCACCTGGACTATCACAAGTGCAGGGCTAGGACTACTCACTTGAGTGTGGTGAGTTCTGTAAGGGATGGCTGAGTAGCCTTGAGATAGCTTTCTCTCCGCGCAGCAACTTTAGGAGAAGGCTTGGGACTCGTGTCTGAGTCTCCACTGTCTTCATCCCCCATGGCCTTGATATAACTGCCACTCCGCATTCTTCGGCATGGAATTTCATCATCTTTTCCTCGAGGGGTGTACCCTGTCCATTCATCTTGAGGAACCTATTCAGATAGAAAACAGATAAATCGCTTTTTATGAAATCCTACCTTTTTCCTTTCTTTTTCCTTTTTTTTAGATTTAACATTTCTAAATTTTTTTTTTTTTTTTTGAGATGGAATCTTGCTCTGTCACCCAGGCTGGAGTGCAGTGGCGCAATCTTGGCTCACTGCAAGCTCCGCTTCCCGGGTCCATGCCGTTCTCCTGCCTCAGCCTCCTGAGTAACTGGGACTACAGGCACCCACCACCACGCCTGGCTAATTATTTGTATTTTTAGTAGAGACGGGGTTTCACCGTGTTAGCCAGGATGGTCTTGATCTCCTGACTTCGTGATCCCCCTGCCTTGGCCTCCCAAAGTGCTGGGATTACAGGCTAACATTTCTAATTTTTGTGAGTACATAGTAAGTGTATATATTTATGGAGTACATGAGGTATTTTGATATAAGCATACGATGTGTAATAATCACATCAGGGTAAATGGGGTATCCATCACCTCAAGCATTTGTCATTTCTTTGTGTTATAAACATTCCAATTATCCTCTTAGTTATTTTAAAATGTATAAATAAGACCAAGTATTTTCTTTTTTTGGTATGGTGCTGGATATTGGTAATATAATTATCTGAAACTTTAGACATTAACCTTTCAATAACAATATTTTATCGTAATAGCCTCAAAAATATTTTCAATACATACAAATCCACGTCTCTCAGTCTTTAACATGACTCATGTAGTAGGAAAAATTAAAACCATTGGCTTTGAATCATTTGTACATCTCAGTTTTCTCATGCTGATAATAGTTGAGTCAGGCATAAGAATGCCATTGGAAAGGAGAGCAATTTTATTTGAGCTTTTCAGTGATTTGTTTTCAATTGCCATTTAAGATTCAGGAATGTTTTCTGATTGATCTATGCCTTCCTTGAACCTTTCGACTTTACCATCTCATATCCAGTCCGTCTTCTTCCTAAACCAGTGGTCTCCACCAGCTGCATTTACTCCCCAGTCACTTATTCTTTCTGAATCTTTCTTAATTTGGATTCAGCTTCCATAGATCTGCTTAAAGCACTCTCTAGAGGTTTCCAATGATCTCCTAATGGAAGATAATGGCATTTTCTTGCTTTTATTTTTTGTTGGCCTCTGCACACCCATGCACACACATACATGCAAATAACACCTCTTGCAAGTTTCTCCCCTTTTGGCCTTCTGATTGCTCGACTTACCTGGTGTAGCTACTAGTTGTCTGAATTGTTCCTTTCCTTTTGCTTTGCTGGATCCTACTCTAAGTCCCTAACTGTGGGTACCACAACAAAATCATGTTGTCAGTGCACTGCTCTTTTTTTTTCTTTGCACAATCTTTTTTTCTGAGTTCAGCAGAACACTGCACTACGTTTTAGAAGCCGTCTTCATGACTTTCTCTTAAGTTCCTCTTAGATTTTCCACTTCAACATGAACTCAACCTAGATCTCATTCCTTCTTCATTTTTCATGATGTGAAAAAAATGCATAATAGCCACTTTTTTTATTCATTAAGAAGTAACATAGCAAACATCCTACAGTGGACAGAGCACTGCACAAGGCTTAAGTAAAAGAGACCAAAAAAGGGGGAGGCTGGTTCTTGCCCTCAACATATTTATAACAGAGACGAGAAGAGAAACGAGAGTTAGCAGTAATGGTGATGGGAAAGGAGGATCCAGGAAAGGCTCCCTGGAATTGGCCAGGTTTGCAATGAGAAAATAAAAAGGCTTTTAATATTTTGATGTTAATGATTTACTGTTTATCCATTAAAATAACATGGTACTTCATTATTAACATTTAACTCTGCTAAAAAAAAATGTGCCTACAAGATCTCATTTCATCAATACAACAACCTGTGCATATTTTTCTGTTTTTCTCAGGTGAGAAGCAGGAGCTCAGAGAAGGTAAGTAACTTGCCAAAGGACACACAGCTAAAACAGCAGCACTAGGGTTTGAAGTGTTTAACTCCTAAGATCAAAATTATATTAATCAAAATTTTATGATTTATATCACTTTGAAAGCTAAAGTGTTAAGAAAATTGTCCACAATAGCACACACACAGACAGAAATTTCTAAATATTATAGGTTCTAAGGAAGTGAGAATAGATGTTCTACTAAAAGAGCATAACTCTTTCCTTTTTAATTGTTAATTCACCTGTATAACTTGAAAGTTTAGATCTAAGAACTTCAGATTGAAGAGATGCTACCATTCATGGTCTTGAAAACAGTGGTTTGTAGGTTCTAATTCTGAAAGGTACTCACCAAGACAAAGGATCACCCTGCAGCATGTTCATTTTATTTAATAAATTCTTATATTGTGCTCCTGTGTGCAGGCACTGTTCTAAGTGCTTTATAAATGTCAGCTCATTTGATCCACACAGCAGAGGGGTGGTATTATTATTATTCCCATTTTACAAATGAGGACACTAAAGTTATGTAACTCACTCAGAGTTACAGCTAAGAAGGGGCTGAGTTTCAATGAGGCAGTTCCTAGGGCCATATGTTGACCACTGTTTGATGCTCCTTGTCTTTCTAGGCTGTGCTTTGTGGCACCTGCAGAACTGAGCAATTATAGTCCCAGACACCTTTGTGCTCATCACATTTGATACACTTGCCATTTATTAATTATGCAAGTAACAATGTAATGTTTTTACTTTTTTAGGTAAAAGCATCAAAATCACCACAGCAACAAAGATTTCTCAGGAAATCATAAATGCTGAGAACAGTCTTGTTTTCCTTGCATTGGCAGGTGACTCACTACATAGATATGATCATGTTCAGAGCCTCATTATAGGCTTAGCAATTACACTTTAAAAATCAGCTTGGTACAGCTGACGGTCATAGATGATGCACCCCACACTTGCTATTTCTCAATCCTGATGTGAAGTTCATAAGCATCGCTCTCTGGAGTATGTCAGAGACTAATGACAAACTGATTAGCTCATATGGCTCATGAAACAAAACATGGCACATTTTGTTCAGATATTTTTTTCAAAGTTAGTTTATGGTAGAAATTTGGGATCATACTAGAAACAGTCTGTAACTGTTGTTTAGGGAGCCAGCTGAGAAGTATTTAACCTGTGTATCTTTCAATTAATCACATTTTTCAAATGATAGCAGCTAAGAAGTTATGTGGAAGTGACTTCCATTGGAGTGGAATTTGAATAGTAATACATTATTTATATACCTAAAGGTAGCATACAACAAGATTACACATAAAATAATACAGTAATCAGTTCTAGGGAAAGTGTAAAGACAGAAAATTGAGACCTTGGAGAAGAAAAACACAATTGCTGAACCGTAAGGGCCATTAACATCGATATAATCGAGTCAGTTTTTATTTTTTGTTTCTTAAACACTAAAGCAAAAGGGAGACATTGCTTAGGTAGATAGTTTTAGAAGAAAGCACATAAAGTGGTAAGCATACCAGGCCCAAAGAGTGAAATGTTACTCCCTTTTGATTGGAAAGAAAGGGAGAATTACATGGCAGCAGCTGCTATTGTGAGCTGGGCAGAGGTTGCTGCGTCTTTCCATTTCAGCTGCACAGAGAGAAAAGATTTAGAAAAGTCCAAAGAAAAAGATAACCTTGCAGCTGTCTCAGAAAAGCCTGCGTTATTACTGTGGTGGCAGTTTCAGGAGCTGGAAGTCTTGGTAGAAGGAAAGCTGGAGCAGAGACAAAGAGTGCAGGTCCTCATTGATTTCAGGCTGGTGGGATGCCCTGCTTGTGTGCACCATCTTAGGAGGGGGTTGGACTCAACAAACATAAACAAATAATAATAAAAGCAAACTAATACAGGTTAGATTTTATAGTAGTTATGGATGAGAAAAAAGGATTAATTGCTTTTTAATTATTGTGTTTAAGCATTAGCACTCCAACAGAGATCTTAATTTTTGATGAAACAAAATGAGGATTAGTGTGCATTCTCTATTTCAGTGATAGCCCATCTATAACTGAAACCACATATTATCATTCAGAAAACTGGAAGACCTGCCCTTGACTAAGAAATGGCCATAATCAAGTGCTAGCATCCTCTAATTACAGGATAGGGATGCTTTTTTTTTTTTTTTTTGAGACAGGGTCTCGCTCTGTTGCCTGAGCTGGAGTGCAGTGGCGTGATCTTAGCTCACTGCAACCTCCACCTCTCAGGTTCAAGTGATTCTCTTGCCTCAGCTTCTTGAGTAGCTAGAATTACAGGCCTGTGCCACCGCGCCCAGCTACTTTTTGTATTGTTAGTAGAGACAGGATTTTGCCATGTTGGCCAGGCTGATCTTGAACATATTGAAAAAATTATTTCAATATCTTTTTTTTTTTTTGAGATGGCGTCTCGCTCTGTCACCAACACTGGAGTGCTGTGGCACGATCTCAGCTCACTGCAACCTCTGCCTCCCGGGTTCAAGAGATTCTCCTGCTGGGTTCAAGAGATTCTCCTGCCGCCCTAGTAGCTGGGATTACAGATGCCCGCCACCATGCCTGACTAATTTTTGTATTTTTAGTAGAATCAGGGTTTTGCCATGTTGGCCAGGCTGGTCTCAAACTCCCGACCTCATGATCTGACCTGCCTCAGCCTCCCAAAGTGCTGGGATTACAGGGGTGAGCCACCGTGCCCAGCCAGGATGAGAATGCTTTCTGAATTGAAATGATGTCACGGGCACTGAAGGATGGGCCATTCTAATGAAGGTTATAGTCTATTCAGTCACAGAACAGGAGAAAATAAAACACCACCTAATGGGGCATGTTCATATTTTCTGTCTCTCTTCCTGCCTCCCTCCCTTATTTCTTTACTTCTGCAGGTATTTTTTTGTTGTTTATTTGCCAGCCATGGTTTGGGTGCTGGGAATACACATCAGTAAATAATAAAAACGTCGGTCTCATTCCATGTAATTTATATTCTAGAAGGAGAGCTAGAAGAGACAGATAATAGACAAGCACCTGATAAATGAACAAGATAATTTCAGGAAGCATAAATGCTATGAGGAATAAGATAAGGTGATGTGCTAGGGTAGCTGGAGGGCGGCTGCTTTAACTTGTCCTTCAGCGAAGCCCCCTTGAAGAAGTAACATCTGAGAGATTTGATGACCAGAAGAGCCAGCCTTGGAAGGATCTAGGGGAAGAGCTTCCAGGCAGAAGGATCAGCCAGTGCAAAGTATCTAGAGTAAGAAGAAGATTTGAGTAATCCCAGCCCTAGGAATGAAAATGCCAGCCTGGTCAGAGAGCACTGAGCAAGAGAGACGTGACATGAAGAGAAGCAAAGGGGGTCAGGTCACATAGCTCATCTCAAGCTATCTCAAGTCTTCCTTAAAGTTGAATCTGCTTTCCCAAAACTCCCTCCAACTGCTTCAGCCTAAATTAATCTTTTCCTTTATGAAATTTATAGCATGTACCGTCTATATAAGGGGTCAGCAGAATGTAGCTTGCAGACTAAATCTGTTTCATCATCGATTTTTGTAAATAAAGTTTTATTGGTACACAGCATGCCCATTCATTCTGTGTTATCTATGGCTGACTTTGAGCTACAAGGGCAGAGCTTTATGGTAGCGATGGAGACAATATGGCTCACAGAGAAAGTATCCTAACCCTCGGTCCACATGATTATACTGAGTACTTAAATCATCATGAAATGGTGCCTTATGGACATCGCTCTTTGTCTTTGTTTCATCTCTCCAACTACTCCATAAGCTTACTGAAATCGGGGGAAGCCATATTGCCAAAGGGTTGGAGGGTGGGCTGTGCAATTAAACTGCCCAGGCTTGAATTCCAGGTTTGAATTTTTGCTGGGTAAATTACTAGGTACGTGAGTTAATTAACTTATCTGTGCCTCAGTTTCCTATCCCATAGAATTATGTGTGGACGAAATGAGGTAATGTCCACAAGCACACAGGAAGTGGTTAATAAAGTTCTGTTTGATGGGAGTTCTGGAGTATACACTGTACTCAGCCATATTATTGAGCACTCAGACACCCCCTGATGATGAATGACTTTGGCTTTCCAAGACTCTGATGCCTACTTTCAATTTTCTTTGGCAAGTTAGGAGCAAAAATAGTCTCTCTCCACTTCCAATTGATTCTTTTTAATTTTTGTAGAGATGAGGTCTCACTCTGTTGCCCAGGCTGCTCCTCAAACTCCTGGGATCAAGTGATCCTCTCACCCCAGCCTCCTGAATAGCCGGGACTACAGGCACCTGCCACCACACCTGGCTTTCTTCATGGCTACTGTTTTTTTTTTTTTTTTTTTGAGACGGAGTCTTGCTCTGTCACCCAGGCTGGAGAGTGCAGTGGCATGATCTCCGCTCACTGCAAGCTCCGCCTCCCAGGTTCAAGCCATTCTCCTTCCTCAGCCTCCCCACCAGCTGGGACTACAGGCACCCACCACCACGCCTGGCTAACATTTTGCATTTTTAGTAGAGATGGGGGTTTCACTGTGTTAGCCAGGATGGTCTCGATCTCCTGACCTGGTGATCTGCCCCCTTCGGCCTCCCAAAGTGCTGGGATTACAGGCGTGAGCCACCACGCCCAGCGGCTACTTTTAAAGTATATGGTAAATGATAAAAATCTTGGGGATTAAAAGCAGTGGCATTTATTATTAAAAGCAGTGGCTGCCATATTTCTATACACTATATATTCTAGTTATTCTAGTATAAGAATATAAGTGCAAACGGACTATATATAAAATAATTTGCAAACTTATAAAAATTTCTTTCATGGTAAGAAAATGATTCTCCTAAGTTGGCCCATGGGCAGAAAAAGGTATTTGTCTCTCTGCTGGAAGTGGAGTATCTTTTGGTGCTGACATTTCCCCCCCACTTTAGGTTTTCCTAAACTCAGTTGAAAGAGGAACACACGGCCGGACGCTGTGGCTCATGCCTGTAATTCCAACACTTTGGGAGGCCGAGACGGGCATTTCATGAAGCAAGGAGTTCAAGGGCAGCCTGGCCAACATATAAAACCTCGTCTCTACTAAAAATACAAAAAATTAGCTGGGCATGGTGGTGGGTGCCTGTAATCCCAGCTACTCAGGAGGCTGAGGCAGGAGAATTGCTTGAACTCGGGAGACGGAGGTTGCAGTGAGCTGAGATCATGCCACTGCACATTTTACTGAATCTAAGATACTAATGCAATTGTCCCAACATTTTTTGTGTCACTAAGAAAGAAATAAACATCATCAATAAATTCTGATACTCCATAGAATTATGATTTATCCCAATATCCAAAACGCTAAAATGTGGAAACTATGGCTCTTAGAATCAATTAAAAACCTTTTAAAAATATGTATGAGAAGAAAAACAAGAAATGAATTTATTCTGGGATAGTAATTGTTGAACTTAATGTTCATATTTAGTAATGACCAAATTAATAATAGCAATTACATTTATTATGTCATGAGTTTGGAAAAAAATCATAAGTTCACATAATGTCTTATGATCCTTACAATTATCATGAAGGATATGAAGAGTAAATATTATAACCTCAGTTTGTCAAATAGAGAAACTGAGGTTGGGAGAGATTAGTAACTAGCATAGGGTGACACTGTGCCCAAGCTGAGGTCTGCCATTCACAGTTCAGGAATCTCCCCCGCCCCCTTCTAGCATATTCATATATGTCTTTTGACATGTCTTTTGGGTAACGATTGTTATTTTTTGATAACTACAAAGCACATATTTTAGATAAGAAAAAAATCATAGTGTTTTAAGTTCTGTTTGAAGGAAAAAATTAATAAACAAATAGTGGGTTACAACCCTTTGAAAGAAAAGTTATAAGAACTACTCTATCAAATGTAGGAACGCTTAGTTTTAAAAGTCTCTCCCAAGGGCATCTAGCTTGAGTGCCCCACTTTGGCTGGGCTGCAGTTATCAAGGTGTAACTAAATAGATTATAGTCTGTGCCAATGATGGTCTGCGAGACGATGGTTGAGAGATGAAGCCATGTGCACGTGACTCTTTGAGAGCGGATTATCTCAAGATGGGAAGTTGCATGGTGAGGTGTAGAGTAATGAGAATGCGTGAGATTTTGGGAAATCTGAGAGCCACAAAAGGAATGAAGACACTTAGAAAGCCGGGACAGCTGAAATGGAGCATATGTCCTGAAAATAGACAAGGGCAGGCCTGTGCGATTCTGTGAGCTATTCTGGGTTGCAAAGATTTGGGAGGAAAACTGATGAACCCAAGGCTGTGAGTGCATAACAAAGTTCTATTTCATCAGGAACCAAAGAACTGGGAGGAAGGAACCTAGGCATTTGGTTGATTTGGTGAAAACAAAGGCAGTAGAGCAAGGAAAAATAGCAATTGAATGGTGGGCATGACGGATAAGTTTCTATTTGCACAGTTACCCCTCAGCAGCTGTTGATTCCTTCCCAAGCACAAGGTATTTCAGTGACAGCAGCCAGGTAAATAATGGTGCTTGGCAGTGACTCAGGAGTCAACCTGTTTGGCCTTTCCTGTGCTTGAAAAGGAATGGTAAATAGGAGGAGAAAAACGTACATTATGAAAGGAGAGTTGGGCATCTGACATTCATGAAAAAATCCAACAATTATGGAATAATCTCAGTGAGCTAGGGGCAGTGCCTATGTTACTTTATTTTAATCTTAGCAGCAGTTGTATGAAACAGGCATTACTGTTTCCATCTTACTGCTTCAAAATTGAGATTCAAAAAGGTAAAATGGCCAAGTGCAATGGCTCATGCCTGTAATCCTAGCACTTTGGGAGGCCAAGGCAGGAGCATCACTTGATTCCAGGAGTTTGAGTAACATAGCAAGACCCCATCTCTACAAAATAATTTTTTAAATGTAGCTGGTGTGGTGGCGGTATGTGTCTGTAGTCCTAGCTATTTGACAGGCTGAGACAAGAGGATTGCTTGAGCCCAAGAGTTTGAGGCTGCAGTGAGCTATGATGGTGCCACCACTCTCCAGTTGACCGACAGAGTGAGACTCTGTGTCAAAAAAAAAAAAGATGAAATGACTTGCCCAAGGTCATAATAATTGGTAGAAATGTGCATTTGTCTGACACCAAAGCTTTTAATAATATTACCTTGCCTCTGATGAATCTGTGATGATTAAGTGAATGAACCAATAAACTAAAAAAAAAGAAGAAAAGAATGGGGTGCACACTCCCACTCAACAGTCGTGGTTTTTAAAATAAAATGTAACCATTCAAATAAGCATAAATGTTCTCGTGTCACTAATTTTCTAGCACTGCTAAAAGAGGGTTCAAAATAATAAATACTTAATTCTGAAGTGAAAGAGTGTTGTTGTTTCCCGGTCCGGGGCTGCCTTACCAAGTATTGTTTGCAGCTGCTGTTTAAACAAACATGAACAGTTTGGAGTGGGGGGTGGGTGATTAGAAAACTTGCAGGACAGCCACACCTTTAAGGGTGGCTTGGGAGCCTTGAAGCATCCCAACAGCGTTTTAGCATTTGTAAGAAGGCTCCACCCTGGACTTTAGGTTCCTGCCTACAACTTTTTAGAGAAATGGCTGTAATGTGTTGGCCTTCTAAGCACTTTTAGTGGGCTCTCAGATTCCCTACTCACTCGATTTCTTTGCATCTTCTTTGCAGCTGGGAGAATTGCTTTTCTGCTCCACACAGCTTTCACCTTGACAAATGCGACTTGGCTTAAATGTCCCTTTAGCCTTTTTAGCTTGCTCTTCTCATAGCAAAAACAGAAAAAAAAAAAAAAAAAAGAGCAAGAATAGGAAAATTACAATTATGCAATGTGCAGATCCCTAGGCATGATTGTTGCTTCCCAATCAGGAGAAGATTTCCCTGGCAACCGCCCTTTCTTACTCCCCTGGAAGCCCGAAACTGGTGGAAAACTTAATTTGTTTTAGATTGCTTAAAATTACCTTTTAAGGATAAGAGTAAATACCTACCTCTTTAAATAGAATTTATACCCTTTGCCACAGCTCTTCCAAATAACATTTTAAAATGATCTTGAAAGAATAGAATGTTGTAAACAGTGATACATAATGGTAATTTGCTTACCACAACCCTATAGAATTATTTTTACCCATCAACATTTATAGTATCTGCAGGGTACCCAGCACCATAGCAGGGGCTGGCTAAATACACCAAAAGCATTTTATAAAACACAGTCTCTGGTGTTAAAGGAGTTTATAAGTCTTGAGCGGATCTGGTGAATCTGGAGGGTGGATGAAGGAAACGAGTAAAAAGCAGCTTTAAGTAAGTCAAGCTGAGTCGAGTGTTAAATCTCAGTACCTCTGAATTTCCTACTGGGTTTGTTCCCATAAATCCCCTTTCCTGGTGATGAAACTGTTCCTTAAAAATTGAACATATGTGTGTGAAGTGCAAATGCCACTGATAAACAGCCCTGCAGGGAAATGGCAGAGGGGCTAGGTCTGCGGTCCCCAAGGGATTGGGGAGCCATGGGCCTTTGGGGACTGTTAGAAAATGTTACTGAGGTGCTGGATGACATCAAAAGGGGCACTACCTGTGGATAAGACACTCTCGTGACATCACATCAAGAAATAATAACTAAGATGCTGGGCGTGGTAGACTGCACCTGTAGTCCCAGCTACTTGGGAGGCTGAGGGGAGAGGATCACTTGAATCCAGGAGTTCAAGACCAGCCTGGGCAACACAGTGAGACAAGATACTAACATTCTAGTATGATGTAGGGACGGGAAGGGGAATGAATTTTATTAATTATTCACCCACTATTTTGACTGTAGTGAATACGTATAGGTTTAGCTATCCCAGTTCCACTTCCGGTTTTTGTAGCCAAGCCTCTTGATTTTGCTTTGGGAAAAGCTTTCTCCTCAACTTGAGGTCCATGTATTTCAGGAGTAGCCCAAGAATTGGGGTAGGACAATCAGCAAATCACACTTCCTGGCTTCATTGCTTGGCTCAGGGCAGAGGTGAATGATCTAAGCTTACTCAGTCAGCAAGCATCTCTGGAACTGTGCATGCAATGCCAGGACAAAGATACCTCCTCTCTCACTGAATACATTAATAGGGATGCATGTGACCTTAGGACTTGTTGGTAGCCATTTTATAACATCTAATACACAAACATAATTTCACGTAATACAAAAACCCTATGTTATCTTAATGCCATTGCAATGATGAAAAAATTGAGACTTAGTGGTATTAAATAACTTACACCAAATGTTACAGCTTGTCAGAATTGAAAGACAGGTTTGTCTTACTCAAATTCCTACACTCTTCATCACACCAGGCTGCTGTCTATAAGAGTTTCAAAACTTTGTTATAGTAGTTTTCTGTTAAACCTAAAATTCAAGTGTGAAGTTGCTGAGAGATACAATCCCATAGCATTTTGGAACTTGTAACAAGTACTGAGTGTTAGATGCTTGGCCCAGCACTTTGGGAGGCCGAGGTGGGCAGATCACCTGAGGTCAGGAGTTTGAGACCAGACTGGCCAACATGGTAAAACCCCGTCTATACTAAAAATACAAAAATTGGCCAGGCGTGGTGGCTGGCACCTGTAATCCCAGCTACTCAGGAGGCTGAGGCAGGAGAATTGCTTGAACCTGGGAGGTGGAGGTTGCAGTGAGCCAAGATGGTACCACTGCACTCCAGCCTGGGTGACAGAATGAGACTCCCTCTCAAAAAAAAAAAAAAAAAAAAAAAAAAATAGAGGTCTATGTCTATGGTAAATATATTTTTTCCACTGACTATGTAGGAGATAAGCTAACTTAGAGCCCCTTTTTAGTTTTTAATGTAACTTCATTTTCTGGCGTATTGGAGGCATATCTGTTGGCTTGGAATTGTTAGTTGAGCCATCATAGCTTTCCATTGTTGTTATAGTTAGTAGTGTTCTGGTGTCTATCCACCATATCCTATGATGTTTGTTGCTATAATTCCTAGTTGCAACCACTGAATTCCCTGAGGCAAACTAGAATTTTGTGTCTGGTGTTCAGAAGCAGAGATGTGGGTAGAAGATTAGTGACCTTCCTCTTGCTGCCAATAGAAGCCCACATGTGGAAACATCATTCATCAACACTAATCCTTGGTATTGTCTAAAATCACATAAACCTCTCAGCACATCTGTCTGTTGCTATACACACCCAACTACTTGTCAAACTTGTATATGAATTTTTTCCTTAGGACACAAAATCTGATAATGTTATTATTAACAAATGGTATAGCTAGAGTCTATAAAATATCAAGTCAATCATCTCAAGTAGTAATACTTAATTTTAAAATTAAAAATTTTAAAAAAGGTTTCAGCAAATATTTTCCTTTAGTCTCTCTATTATCAATTTTGAAATATTAAGTTTCTCAAATGAGGCTTACTTGTGAATCATTAACTTACATATTTGACATTTATAAACAAAGAAAAATCCCAATAGATTTAAGAAGAGATACAACTCAGAGGCTCCTGCTTTTCATCATCATCATCTGATTCCCACTGCATCTTGGGGCTGTTTGGACTTTTTATTCCAAGCTACATTTATAACACCTGAAAGCACACGGCATTCAAATGGGCCAAAATAATCTTTCCTTCCTGAATCCCATCCATTCTAATGCAATGAAACCATCAAATCACATGCATCTAGTTCTTGAGATTGGGAAAATAACTGAATAATATTTTGGTGTCCTCATGCACATGTGTGATTCAAAATTCCACTTTCATAATCATCATACAGGGAAGTTGCCTCTTGAGGGTGTGTACTTTAAGCTACGTTTCAATCTACTTTCCACAGGCAGCAAGATATCTATAATGAACAGAGGATGTCCCACAAATATGTGTACAGATGAGTATGATACACTCAATTATTATCCAAATCAGTGCTTCCAGGCTAGCTCAAGGTCCGTTGAAAGGAAATGTTCCAACTGGAGTATTCATTATAGGGTTCTCTTCTTTCACTTTAAACTGATTTTTGTGGTTAAGCTGGAGTTAAAAGTTCCACCTCTTCTGTGACTTTATCAAAATGCTTTAAAAGTATTCACTCACTTGTTCAACACATATTTATTGAGTATATACAGTCATCCTATAGTATCTGTGGGGGACTGGTTCCAGGATACCAAAATCCATGGATGCTTAACTTCCTGATATAAAATGGTGTAGTATTTGCATATAACTGATGCATTATCTTCCCATATACTTTAAATCATCTCTACATTCCTTATAATACCGAACACAATGCCTGCACATCACTTCATTTGTGTGGATTCAACATAGTACTCAGGGTGCAGCAAATTAAAGTTTTGTTTTGTGCAATTTTGTGGATTTTTTTCCCAAATATTTTTGACCCATGGTTGGTTAAATCCACAGATGCAGAACTGATGGATACATAGAGAGGACTGTATCATGAAAGAGGTGCTATTTTAGGTACTGGGGATACCGCAATTCACAGGCAGAGAAAAAAATCTCCGTTCCTCAAAGAACTAAAAATAGAACTACCATTTGACCCAGCAATCATAGTACTGAGTATATATAGGAAAATAAAGCACTCTACCAAAAATACACCTGCACTCACATGTTGATCACAGCCCTATTAAACTATACTAACGTCATGGAGTCAACCTAGGTGCTCATCAATGGTAGGTTGGATAAGGAAAATGTGGTACATACACACTATGGAATACTATGCAGCCATAAAAAAGAACAAAATCATGTCCTTTGCAGCAACACAGATGCAGCTGGAAGCCATTATCCTAAATGAATTCATGCAGAAATGGAAAACCAAATACTGCCTGTTCTCACTTCTAAGTGGGAGCTAAACGATGGCTACACACAGACATAAAGATGGCAACAGTAGACATTGAGGACTCCAAAAGAGGGGATGGTGAAGGGCAAGTCTTGAAAAACTATCTACTGGGTACTATGTTCATTATTTGGATGATGAATTCAACAGAAGCCCAAACCTCAGTGTTATGCAATCTATCCACATAACAAGCCTGCACATGTATGCCCTGAATCTAAAATTAAAAAATAAAGCTCTGCTCTCATGGGGAAGGGAGAGGACAGACATTAATAAAATAAGCAAAATGTATGTTAGGCAATGATATGTGCTATGGAAAAATCAAAGCAGGAAAGGGGGAAAGAGTGTGTGGAGGAGAGGAGGGTGGTGGGATAGGCAATGTTAATAGTGTCATCATCGCAGGCCACGTTAAGAGACCTCTCGGTACTGACTGAATGGAGTCAGGGACTCTGCCCTGGGGTCTGGCGGCAGAGTGCTCAAGGCAGAAAGAAGCACAGATGAGAAAGTCCTGAAGAAAGGGCAGGACTGCCATGCACACAGTGGGAGGCCAGGTGAGTGGAGTGGAGTGAGAGGTGGCAGAAAGTGAGGACAGTGATTTGGGGGGTGTGGGGGTCCATTTCAGGAGGCTTTACAGGCTGTGGTAAGGGCTGTGGCATGTACTCGGGGTGAGACGGGAATAGAATGGAGGCTTTGATGAGATACAGACACATTCTAGTTCAAGAGAATCACTCAGGTTGCCAAGTTGAGAATGGCTCAAGGGCAACAAGGGTAGAATCAGAGACCCTTGGAGGCTCATGCAATAACCTAGATTGTAGCTAAAGGGGAGGAGCCAGGGTAGAGCAGCGGTGGAGGGAGAAGATAGGGCCAAGAGGTTTGTTAGCGACGATCTGGATGTGTGGACTGAGAAACAGTAGTTAAGGGTGACTCCAAGGTTTTTGACCTGATCAACTGGAAGGACTGAATTCCCATTAGCTGAGATGATGAGGCCTAAAGAAGGAGTAGACTCGGGATGGAGATTAGGAGTTCAGTTTGGGATGTAGGAAGTTTGAAATGCCCGTGGGTCATCTAAGCAGAGATGTTGAATAGGGTAGCTGACTATCTAAGACTGGGGCTTCAGGCAATCTGGCTGCAAACGTCCCTGAGGAGTGAGTGTTGGTAGAAGAGAGAAATGGTCCAAGAGCCATGTCCACTCAGCATTGCTCCATCCTTAGAAGTTTGGAGGTAAGAAACCACAAACTAGGCAGGCTTAAAAGGATCAACAAAGGGTGTGTTGTCGGTCCTGGAAGCTGAGTGAAGAAAGTTTTTCAAAGAGAAAGGAGTAACATACTGTCACATTGACTTTTTCCCGTGATCTTAATCCCATGGGACACTAAGTCAGCAACGTTAATTTTATCTCTTAGTCATCAGTTGCCATACACAAAGGATTCTGCTGTTCATGAATAGCTTTATCTTCCCAGCAAGATGCAAACTTCTTGAGAGCAAGGCTTTTGTTTCCCTCTTTTTCTCTCTCTCTCTACAGCAGTGGCTTTTAAACAGCTTTTGGCTACATCTCACAGCAAAGAAATACATCTTACTTTGGAAACCAGTATAAGCACATATACAAGTGAAAGACAGAGAGAAATACTTAACCTTTTGGCATGCCATGCACTCTGTCTTTATTTTCATTCTCTTCTATTGTATTCTATTTAATTAAAAATAATGGTGTTTGTGACCCATTAAATTGATTTCACTACCACTAATTGGTTGCTACCATTGCTTAGAAAAGCACTACTGTTAGAGTGTCTGCCGCAGTGCTCTGCCACATTCATTATTAATCAGAGAGACACTGTTATTCATCTTCATTCCTCCTCAAGTAACTTCTGTAAAGCAAGTACTTAATAGATGCTTGCCGAATGAAGAGTTTTGAGACCCTAAAGTAATACTTCTTGAATTGAGCTCCTTGGTCTTTAGTTACCTTTACTTTTACTGATTGTACTTCTGTACTGATTGTAGTTGTGTAGAAGAATATTTCTTAAAAGCTCTGTGTCTTCAGAATAAACAGACCTGCATGTCTTTTTAAAGAGGTCCCTGTGTAGCCAAGAGTCAGAAAACACTGGCTAGGGTTGGAGATGACAGCCCAGATGAAGTGAGTCCATCATCTGGTTTATCACATGTGCAAAGTTAGGGCAGGAAGCCTGATGTTTGAATGCTTTTTCATGTTCTTGTACACCAGCCTCTGGGGGCCAGGGGAAGTGGTGTTCAAAACGTTTTTAAAAACAAGACAGGCCAGGCACAGTGGCTCACACCTGTAATCCCAACACGTTGGGAGGCTGAGGCTGGAGGATTGCTTGAGCCCAGGTGTTTGAGACCAGTCTGGGCAACATAGCAAGACCTCATTTCAACAAACTATTTAAATATTAGCTGGGTGTGGAGGCATGTGCCTGTAGTCCTAGCTACTTGGGAGGCTGAGGTGAGAGGATCTCCTGAGCCTAGGAGTTGAAGGATCCAGTGAGTTGTGATCATGCCACTGCACTCCAGCCTGGGTGGCAGAGTGAGACTCTATCTAAAAAAAAAAAAAAGGACAAAAAGACGAAACAAAACCTTAAAAAAAAACTTTCAAGAACAATCCCATCTTTTTCTTATAATTTATATGGTATTCAATATCAATATGAAATATTTATTATTTAAAAATGGGAGTAGAAATCTTTCATTAAATATCTATGACCCAAAGTCAATGGAGCTGGGAAAATCATTAGTACTAACAATGTCTTAGAATTTTGAAATGCCCAACTACAGAAACGATATATAATTTAACCCAGACATTTCATTTAAAGAATCTTTAAAACAAGAGCCAGGTACTTGGTAAGTCCTCAATAAATGTTAGCTAATGTTTAAATCCTTCTCTATAGAGAATGCTTATAAAAGTGGCACAGAAGAAAATAAAATATTTTTCCACCATGTAATTCTTACTTAGGTAGTTTTTCACTTATAAGGAAGGAGGATGGTGCAATGAATACAGTACATCAGGTCAACCTGAGTTCAAATCTGACTCTACTTAGACCAGACATGTGATTTTGGCCTAATTACCTGAACATCTTTTAACTTCAGGTTTTCAAACATAAAGTGAGGATAGCAATACCTACTTCAGAGACTGATTATAAAGATAGAGATGATATAAAGTAACACATGACATGCCAACTCATTCAAAGTGTATTTGTAGATTGCTTTTTCATATAGTAATCATGTTTAAATGATGGTTAAGTTCCCACGTGGTGCAAACCCTTAAAGCTTGTTTCATTCATGATAGAGCTGACCCTTAATGGATTGTGCAATAGATCCAAGACTCTCTGAGCTTGGGGGTGGGAGGGGGTGGAGGGTGGGGAAGGTTAGTGCACTTGGGGGAATCTCTAGAGGCCTGTGTATAGGGGACTGTGGATCAGTCAGTGTTCTCAGAAGAGAAAAGGAAAAAAAAAAAGATTTATTTTAGGGAATTGGCTGGGATGACTGTGGTGAGTAACAAGTCTGAAATCCACAGGGTGGTCTGGCAGGCTGGAAACTCAGGCCGGAGTTGATTCTGCAGTCTTGAGACAGAATCTTGTCAATAAAACCTCAGTTTTTGGTCATAAGGCCTTTCAACTGATTGGTTGAGGCCCATCCACATTATGGAGGGTAGTCTTCTTTACGTAAAGTCAACTAATTACAGATTTTAACCATGTGTATAAAATTACTTCACTGCAACACCTAGATTAGGGTTTGATTGGGCACTGGGTACTCTAAACTCAGCAGGTGGCTGCACAGAACTAACCATATAGACAGGAATTCGGGTGGCAGCTTCTGAGGCAGTGGGAGGGAGACTTGATGGGCAGACAGGGCCACTGCAGTGCTTATTGATATTCAGATTCTCTTCAGTTGTGAGCTGCATGTGCTCTGTTCATTTTCTGAGGAACTATGGTTTGGGTCAAAGACATGAGTGTAAAGACTATCTCCTCACTGGTTGCTCAGGAGACCCACAAACGCCATGTAAGCAAAGTGAGCCTCTTACTGGCTCTGTACCAGCACCTGGTAAGATGCCTGGCATGTCAATTTCATTGACAGTGTTCTTTAAGGGCAAAAGAGTCATTCATGGAATTTTTATTTCTTGTTGACAAATGAACAGGAAAATCTACAGTCACCTGAAACATCCCACCATGGTAAATAAACAGGAAATTGGCCAGGCGCGGTGGCTCACGCCTGAAATCCCAGCACTTTGGGAGGCTGAGGCGGGCTGATCACGATGTCAGGAGTTCAAGACCAGCCTGGCTAACATGGTGAAACCCCATCCCTATTAAAGATACAAAAAATTAGCCGGGTGTGGTGGTGCATGCCTGCAATCCCAGCTACTCGGGAGGCTGGGGGCAGAAGAATCCCTTGAACCCGGGAGGCAGAGGTTGCAGTGAGCCGAGATCTTGCCATTGCACTCCATCCTGGGAAACAGGGCAAGACTCCGTCTCAAAAATAAATAAATAAACAGGAAATTTATAGACTCATCTTTTATTTAAGCCCTTTATATTCTGAAAGTCAAAGAATTCCATAATGCCCTGCCTTGATAAAACAAATATAGAGCTAACCTTAAAAAAATCAAGATTTACTGTAGCAACTTGCACATACTACTAATGTAACACTGATCACATTGTTTTAAAACCATTTGTTTATAGATGTCTCACCCACCAATCTGTAAGCAACTTGAGAGGAGGGATGATGTCATTTGTCTGGCAGAGACCATTATTCATTCCTATAATTCTAGTTCTAAGCAGAATATAAAAGAAAACAACAAACAATAAAGTAAAAGTGCTCATGAAATCTCTAATTACATCACTCAGGTTGTACCTATTTTATTCAACTGAGAAATAAAGTATGGGTACCTTTCATCCCAGATTTTCCTCTACCAAGGGCAGGGAAGAAACCTGGCAATGGATGTGGGCAAACAGGGATCGTGGAGGAACACACCTCCATGCACGAAGTTGCTGGTGCATGTGTGTGGAGGGGGCATGAATGACCAGTATCCAGAAGAGAGGCTCTGTTGGCATCGAAGGAGCTGCAGTTGGATGTTGCTCTGGAGATATTTGGGGAAGCACGGCCACAACCTCCAGCAGGGTCAACTGAACTCTACTAGGCCCAGAGAGCCCCGTCACCAGACCATGGCAGGACCAGTCAAACAGAATCTGAAGACTGTCATCTCACCCTGTGTATTCCAAAGCACGTTTTATGGATCACCAATCCTTTTTTTTTTTTTTTTTTTTATACTCTAAGTTTTGGGATGCATGTGCAGAACATGGAGGTTTGTTGGATCACAAATCCTTAGAAATGTTTTGTGAAATGTGGTTCCAAGAGGGTTTGGGAGATGCTTTATATTGTATTGTTCTCTTAAAGAGTTTCCATCCATATGAGCGTCTTAAAGATTCTAGGATGTCTGCCAATATAGAATTCTGAATACAGTACTCAGTTTCTCAAATTCAACTCCTTTTCTTCACATTAATATCTATTCAAATCATCCTTTGGGAAATGTCAGCTTCTTCACATACAAACAAAGAAACTGATACCCAGAATGTAAATTACAGCTTATATGGCTAATAAGTGGCAGAACTGGGTTAGAATTCAGATCTCTTTTGGGCCAGTGCACTTTCCCCATTCATCACGCTGCAACTATTTATCTCACCACTGAACTCTTCATGAATACCTTTCCACAATTTCTGTGAAACTGTTTCGATCTCCCTATATCAATATGTAGAAGACAAACATGAAGGAATGGCTACTGTGTATAGGAGGGACTCAGTCTTTGGAAACTTCATATTTTGTGTCAAGCCTGTGCCAGGATATGTTTCATTCAAGTTATCAGTGCAAATGAAAGGTGGTAATAGAGACATGTAAGTGACACTGATCTATACAAATAGGTTTGGGTCACATCTTGTATTTTACACGGAGAACCTAGATCATGCCAACCTTTTGATGGTAAAAACTGTAATGAGAGAAGAATGCTTCGTCAAGATAATAAATAATTACCTTTTCATATAGAAATAACCAGAACCCATGCATGCACACTCCATTATTCCTTCTGTCTCCCGACATTGACTGGAATTCAGTCTTTAGTATCCTCTCTCTGTCACACACACATGAACGCACAAGCACACTTCATATTCAGTGATGATGTTTTTCCTGTTACAAAAACTGTGAACTACCCATGGACAGTAACAATGCAGATATATTTCATTTGAGAAAGGCTTTCTTTGGTATTTTCTTTCTTTACCTTTTTGGTGATGAGTCAAGCTGACCTGATGGGTGAGATGGTTCAGATACTCATGCTTCCTCCTAGTAAAAATGCTGGCTTTCTGCAATTCAAATGACCCACTACAGCTACACGAGTAGGCACTTAGCCACCTACTCCAGTTAGTAATTATTTGTTTAGACTAAAAAATTCTGAATCAATAGAAAAACATTAAATTAAGCCTCATTTTTGATATCTCACTTGACAAAGGAACCATGTTATTTTTCCTTACAGTAGATTTAGATAAACATCCAGAAAAAAAAATGTTTTGTGTTGGAACGGCCACAGAGAACCTTCTTTTTTTTTCCCAGGAGGGAACATAATTCTAAGTCAGGAAAAATGATTTATGTGGCTTCCTAGTTTCTGCCCAGACCAGCCATATGCTCTCAATATTACTGGAAGAAGTCTGAAACAGAAAATACAAAGTATGTGCAAGAAGGCCCTTGTGGGGGATGCAGGGGTGGAAAATGGTAGGCAGCTTAGGTGCCCCCCCATCACTGAGGCAGAGGAGTGAGAGCACCTTTCTCCCTTGCACACCCACTTGTCTGTCAACTTCTCTCCTTCCATTTGAGGCTGCTCCTGGATGTAAATTTTAACCTGGTTTCGTTGTAATAAATACATGAGGCATAGAAGTAAGAGAAGCTCAAATAGCTTTCTAAAGGAGAATGTCATAAATAACAGTAGCTTTTGTTGTGCCCAATTACATTGGTGGCGTAATTTTCTTTTTTCTTTAATTTTCTGTGAGTTAAAAGATTCCTTCCTTCCTTCCTTCTTTTTTTTTTCGACAGGGTCTCACTTTCTCCCCAGGCTGGAGATTGCAGTGGCGCAATCACAGCTCACTGCAGCCTCCATCTTTCAGGCTCAAGCAATCCTTCCACTTTAGCCTCCTGAGTAGCTAGAACCACAGGCACATGCCACCACGCCCAGTTAATTTTTGTATTTTTGGTAGAGATGGGGTTTTGCCATGTTGCCCAGGCTTGTCTCAAACTCCTGACCTCAAGTGATCTGCCCGCCTCAGCCTCCCAAAGTGCTGGGATTACAGGTGTGAGCCACTACACCTGGACTGTTTTGTTTTGATTTACTAAACAGCTTTTATTTTTCTCTTCTGTTACACAGAAACAAACAAAAAGATAACTATTTTGTTTGGGAGGCATTCAGGTATCATGAAATATTTAAATCAGAGATTTCTAGCACGTGTGATCAGTGAAAATAGAGGGAAACTACGACTTCTGAACTGATTTCCTTTTGGAGCATTCTCATAGATGAATCTACAAGGATACAATGATTTGTCTGAATGATAAATTTATCTGAATGATAAAATTTTGATATCTTTATTAAGATACTTGAAGGTGTTGGTTTACAAAAGATTAAGTACCACAGTGTAAAAATTCTATTGTTGCATTAATTTGATTAGCAATGAAAAACTCAGAATCCATTTCTAAAGAAGTTGATAACACAAAGAAAACATTGACCTAAAGACTGACTATATACAAATAATTTCTGCAATTTATCCAACTCATAAATTGGTATAAAGATTTATGGGCCGGGTGTGGTGGCTCACACCTGTGATCCCAGCACTTTGGGAGGCTGAGGCGGGTGGATACAAGGTCAGGAGATCCAGACTATCCTGGCTAACACAGTGAAACTCCGTCTCTACTAAAAATACAAAAAATTAGCCGGGCGTGGTGGCGGGCACCTGTAGTCCCAGCTACTCAGGAGGCTGAGGCAGGAGAATGGCGTGAACCCAGGAGGCGGAGCTTGCAGTGAGCCGAGATCATGCCACTGCACTCCAGCCTGGGCGATGGAGCAAGACTCTGTCTCAAAAAAAAAAAAAAAAAAAAAAAGATTTATGTAATAGATGATTAATCATAGCCCTGGTTGTAAAAGTAAAATGCGTGGTAGTGAATACTGTTCCTTAATATGTATTGCTAATATACTAGTTCTTTAATATGTGATGTTAATATAGTAGAAAGTAGCTTCATTAAAGAAAGAATTTTGATTTGATTCAATCCTGTGTTCCTGGTCTCTGGAAGTGAGCTTGGCACACAGTAGATGAGCATTAAACATTTGCCAAATGAATGAACACCCCATATAATCAAATATATGTACATAGGTGAATGTGTACGTACACATATACATATTTGTATGTTTGACTATATGTAGAAAATAGCAGAAGGAGAATGTTAAAATGGTAACAGTGATGGCTGCGTTTGGTAAATAAGACTGGAACATGGTGGGGGAGGGGGCTTTTACTTTTAAGCCTGTATCAATCTGTACTATTTGAATTTTTTTCACAATTAGCATATGTAACTTTTATTAAAAAATGAATTCTGTGAAAGAACCCCAAACTTACGACCACTGGAGATCCGCGTTTTAGAATTTGTGTTGTCTTTACATTATCTCAACCTAAAGATACAACTCCATTATGTACACAGATGACCTAAGGAACAGGCTTTGACTGGAAATTGATGAAACCTGGACCAGAGAATCAGAAATTAGAATCTTCAAAGAATCATCATTACAGGTTATATTTTGCTTTTCCATTTCTTCAGCTTCAACTAGAATTTTATATTCAAAGTTAAGAAAATTTACATGTAACTGTATGCAAAAACCCATATGGTCTGTGTCAGTCTGTACCACTTATTTTCAATGAGATAAAATAGCTTATTTAAACTTTGAATTTTCCCATTGGGTTTAGATGACTTAGCTGTTTATCCAGCAGCCCTATACTTAAAAATAGATGAGATGACATTTGTGGGTTCTTTAAAAAAATACCCTTTGGAGAAAGAAGCAGAACACTAATGCCATATTTACCATTTACATTATGTAAGAATGGCAAGTTTTTATAGAATGAGTGCTTCATAGAAAATATCCTCCTTTCTGGCCAGGCGTGGTGGCTCACGCCTGTAATCCCAGCACTTTGGGAGGCTGAGGGGGCAGATCATGAGGTCAGGAGATTGAGACCATCCTGGGTAACACGGTGAAACCCCGTCTCTACTAAAAACACAAAAAATTAGCTGGGCATGGTGGCGTGCGCCTGTAGTCCCAGCTACTTGGGAGGCTGAGGCAAGAGAATCACTTGAATCTGGGAAGTGGAAGTTGCAGTGAGCCAAGATCACGTCATTGCACTCCAGTGTGGCAACAGAGCAAGGCTCCGTCTCAAAGAAAAAAAAAAAAAAAAAAGAGAAAAAAAGAAAATATCCTCCTTTCTAACATAAAAGCTATAGCTCTTCTGTAACCAGTAACAGTCATTGCATATATAAGGGCATCCCACATGAGTTTCATTATTTGATGATTAAAATTAATTTAATGGAAACATAAACAGGGTTGGAAAGTTTCCAATAATAGCATAGGAAGATTTTTCTCTCCCTTCTCCCTTCCAATTATGTAGTGCCTCCCCGCCATCGCCATCATTCTTTTATCAACTATTTATTGTGTGTCTGCTACGTAGGAGGCACAGTTGTTATAAAACAAATATAAAGATGATGTTGACTATATTTAACTTGACCTTATATACCTATTTAATAATTATAGCAACCTGCCAAAAATGAGAAGTGATTAATATTAGCCATAAACCTGTTGTCATACGATTCCACAGAGTCCAAGATAAGAATTAACATAAGTTAAGCTGAAAATATACTGTCACCTGAAATTGCAAACTGGGTAGGTATACAGGAGAACTATAGTCAATTAAAGTATGAAATATTAAAATCAGTGTTCCAATCTTGGTAGCATTGCTGATGGCAAAGGATGATGACACCAGGAGGAAATGAAAGCAAACACATCACTTTCCTACTCAGGATAATACACCTATCTTAGGATCTCACTGATTTTATTTATTAAAAAAATACACTTTAGGAGAAAACTGCATTTATCGGGTAACATGAAAGAGGAAATGAGGTCTGTGTGAGGGCATGGGTATATGCCATCACTATGCAACATTTTAATCTTCAGTTTTTATAGGAGTTTCCTCTGAGCACTCATCAAAGGTAATGGGATTAGATTTTTTTTCTTCCTTTGCCAAATGTTCTCCTCCCCCTGAATACTGTCACACAGATCGCAGGTGGACGAGATTTGTCCACTGAGGAGGAATTGCACTTTTCGACCCTCCTAGGATGTGACTTGAATACCTGGCTTGTTCCATGTTGGGCTTGCCACCTGCTCCTGCTCTGAGGTAGCCGCTGACCTAAAGGCATCGCAAGGGCGGTCAGATGAAGAGGGAGCAAGTGTTCTCAGCCACACATTTTTCCATCTCCCCTCAGAATCCACCTCTCAGAGGTAGCCTAAGTGGCCCTCCTACCGGATGCATTGTTTTATCACGACTGTAGCTTTCTTTTCTTAGATTCTGCCAATGCTTTTAATGGGCTGGTCCCCTGCTAAGAGCAGGGATTTTGTGTTTTCTTTTGAAGAGCGTGGTAAATTTCTGAGCACCCTGTGGCAGTCTGTAAAAGTGATAAATACTAATGATGAACAATGAAGCAGGCTCTTGAGTGCTGGGGCTGGCTACAGGAGAACTCAGAATGAGGGAAAAAAATAAATCAATTTCTAACACAAAGGCAAGATTTAGCCTCTCATTAGATCCAACTGCTACATGTAAAGAAGTTTGTTAAGAAAATGGCACAGGGATTTTGTGAGGTGGAGCCAAGCCTGCGAAATAGGCTTTCAAGATGTGTTTTCTATCTTCCTTCCAATTTTGGGTGTCATGATGTAACAGGATTTTGAGATCCAAGCATATGTTATTTTCTTTCTTCTTTTCCTTTTATGTTTAAACCTCCATTATGATGAATTAGCTTTCCTTCCTCAATAATTTAGAGTTTATTTTCTATAAAAAGGAAGCATTTAGAAATGTGATATTAGGCATATGGCCCCCTTTCAGATACTTCCAGTTCTATTTGTATATGGTTTTAGACTCAGCTGTAAATATATTAATTTATGCAGCAATGGATATTATAAATCCTACACTTTATATAGATGTAAGCTCTTTCTTTTCATAAACAAAACTTGAAGCAATACTAAATTTTTAAAAAGATAGACATAATCGATAATTTCACTTTGAGAAAGCAAAGTAACCCAGATTGTAAACGTTATGGACAAAGGCTGGGCACGGTGGCTCATGCCTGTAATTCTAGCACTTTGGGAGGCCGAGGTTGGTAGATTGCCTGAGCTAGGGAGTTCGAGACCAGCCTGGGCAACATGGCGAAACCCTGTCTCTACTAAAAATACAAAAAAATTAGCTGGGCGTGGTGGCGTGTGCCTATAAAGCCAGCTACTTGGGGGGCTAAGGCATGAGAATTGCTTGAACCTGGGAGACAGAGGTTGCAGTGAGCCAAGATCAAGCCACTGCACCCCAGCCTGGGTGACAGAGTGAGATTCTGTCAAAAAAAAAAAAAAAAAAAAGTCAGGGACAGGGATAAATGCAAATTGTACACATTTCTCTCTCTTGATTTTATGACAGTTTGGAAAAGAACCATTTTTTAAAAACCAGTATATTACTAATTGATGGCATCTAATGTCTTAGTAATTAAAAAAAGTATAGATTGGGATGGAGCCACAGAATTTAACAATGGGGAGAAGAGTGAAATAGAAGGCAGAGATAATTTTAGAATAATAGTCAACTGTCTGTGGAAAAAGGGGAGCTTCAGTTAGTGAATGAAAGAATTGAGTTTTCCTGATGTTTTCATCTAAGATTACCCTCATACCACACGCACAGGGCTTGATCATAAAGTATTTGAAGTTAGTAAAAATGTAACTAGTCCACTTGAGCTAAGGAAATATCAAAATGTCAATTGTTCTTTCTCAAGTTTAGTCATGCTAATCAGATTCTTTCAGTTGTTAAGAAATATTCTGTTGTATGGTTTATGTGTAAATATGACTAGAAATTCTCAGCAGTGGTAAAGCATCATAACTGGGCATGGTTGCTACACATATTTGTATCTCTGATAGTGCCTGGCATTGTCCCTTGCGTATACAAAAAGTTCAAAACTACATGCTTAATGTTTGACAGAAGTGTAGGATTTCACTCTCCCCTGAAAGCACTCTATTTGATAGAGAGCTGCACCCTTTTGTGCTTACAGCAATGAGTAAACTCTTAGAGCCAGGTTGTGAACTGCTTGTTGTGGATATATGCTGTAGATATTTAATCACTTGATAACTCATTAGTGATATATTTAATTCATCTAAGATGATTTATGTTTCAAATGTGAACATGATGCTTTACCACCAGTTTTACTATTTAATAAAAGGATAATTGTTGCATCCATTTATAAATTTTGCATTAAACATGACACATTTATCTTTTCAAAGAAAATAATTGTTAATCTTAGAAAATTTTCCTCAAATGTGCAATACACCCGGCAAAAACCAAACTCTGGTTTTACTGTACTTGAAAATAAATTAGCATGCATTTCACATGGTATTTGTTATTCTCCTTTCATAGCCTGCTTTGGTTAAAAAAAGAAATCATGTCATAAAAGAGATGGCAAATTAGATCTGGGAGTGAGGAAAACTTGTTCCTAAATTTTATCTTAGATATTGAACTACTAAATAGATGATAATGAAATTAATATCTATTTCATGCATGAAGCAGGTCTATTACATTCTTTTATAATTTCTTGCTTTTGAGAGGTTAAGGTGGAAGGGCTTATGTTCTTAGACACTGACCCTGGGATTCATGAACTTCATTATTCTCTTTATCTTATGCTAACTATGCCCACAGGGTACAATGAATGAATTAATTCATCAATCCACTCATTCACATTTATCGAATGCTTCCTGTGTGCCAAGCACTGTGGGAGGAAAAACCACAAGAATCAATAAAATCAATAGACTTATATTTGTCTCTAGAGGGTCTACTGTCTATTGGGCGACAGGTAGAATTATTGGAGGGGAGGGAGCAACAAGCCCTCAAGCTTGGTGTCAGCAAAGTGTGAAAATTACTAGAAAATCCACGCGTAGGCATTGGTAGCATGGGAGCTAGTTTAAGGAGGTCATACTTGTCTTGGGACTTGAGTGATGGGAAAGACTTTGGCAACTGGGCAAAGAGAAGAGAGGAGGGCAGTACAGAAGTGCAAACGGAAATATGAGCACATAAACAGGCACGATGTATACTCATGGGAAGCAGCAAGCTTCACTTCGGACCTAGGGCCTCTCAGGGAACTGCTAGAAACAGATTCTGTTGAAGGTATTCAGCTTGTGCTAATACTCTGGACTTGCTTTAAAGACCCAGGAGGTCTTCTTCAGAATTTATTTTCTTGAACAGCCTCTTTCTATCACCAACATGGCACTGAGAACAATAGAAAACAGCTCCTTTTGTTTCTGGGACACACCTCCTCTTTTCTAAGATTCATGCCTGGTTGCCCAGGGAAATTCCTCAAACCAGCCTTTCTTCTGAGCTGATCACTCTCTTCTGAACAGGACATTCCGCCATCTGCTCAGACTCCCTGGCTGTCAGCCCCACCCTGAGTCACCAGGCATCACCTCCCTTCTCAAGGAGACCTCACTTCTCTTTATGTCTAAAGCCCCACAAATGGCTTTACTCCTTCAACCCTCTCTTTCTAGACTTTCTCTAGCGCCAGCATTGCGATTCCTCCGACCACGTATTTAGGCACACATATGATATTTAGAGGGCCTCTCTACTCCACATTTAACCCTGTAATATCATCTTTTTTATATTAACATCTTATTCCTCTTTATCAGCTCATTTGGAGCCATGTTTCATTTCCCAAAATATCACCACTATATTCTTTTGGCTGTTGCATCAAATTACCATAAACCCAGTGGCTTAAAAAATCTCATATTTAATCTCTTACAGTTGTGGAGGCCAGAAGTCCAAAATAGTTGCACCGAGCTGAAACCAAGATAGCAGAGCTGGGCGTCCTCTGGAGGCTCTAGGGGAGAATCCATTTCCCTGCCTTTTCCCCTTGTCCCATGGTCCCCTCCTCCATCTTCACAACCAAGAGCAAAGCATCTTCAAATCTCTCTCCGCTTCCACGGCCACATAGTCTCCCTCTGCCTCCTTCTTAAAAGAACACTTGTGATTACATTTAGAGCCCACCCAGATAATCCAAGACAATCTCCCACCTCAAGATCCTTAATGTAATCACATCTTGCAAAGTCATCTTTTCCACATAAGGTAACATCCTCAGTTTCCTGAGATTAGAATGTGGCCCCATCTGGAGCCTCTATTCCACTAACTACGACCACCCATGCTAATACCATTGTTAATCGAGTACTTAACCTGTGCCAGGCGTTATTTTATGAGATAGGCACCATCATTCTCTCCATTTTACAGATGAAGAAGTTGATGCATAGAAAGCTTTAGTAACTTAGTAAAGTCATATAGACAGAGAAGTGGTAGAAAGAAGTGGTAGAAACAAATCTAGGTCTGTTCAACTGGAAAGCTGTCACTCATTCACGGAACACCCTGTTGCCTCTCACATTTTGCAACTGACTGTGTGCATCTGTGTTCTGGTTTGAATTAAAGGAACCTAAAAACTCTCATGGTCAACACAAAATGGAAAATGTTCCGGAAAGTGCACATGTCCCTTCTCTAGCTGTACTTGTAGACAGTTCTTCCACAAAGAGCATAGTTAATTAACTGGTTAGGTGGTAACAAGTAGCAGTTTGCTTCCCCAGTGAAATACCAGTGGAAGCCCCCCTAAGTAGTCTGACATCAGGCTACGGTTGAAGAACATGAAGGTTGAAGAACTGAGTTCAGGCAAAGTGCTATGTAAAGAGTAATCACAGAGCAGGTCCAGGAAAATAATGCCTGTTTAAAAGGACAATGGAAATGAAACAGAATTGTAAGGCCCAGCTACTTTCTCTGTAGAGAAAGTGAGAAAGGCTGAAAACTCCTGTAGACATAAGGCTTGTAGAAGAAAGCTTGAGAATAAAGAATACAGCACAAAGAGAAGTACTTTCAGTTTAATTTAAGGGAAAAATACACTCAGGGCCGACTATTGGAGATCAGAAGGCAAATGAACACTGGTAGGCAGTGAGAAATTAAGGATTTAAAAAATGATCATTATACATTTTTAAGAATAAACTTTTTCTTTTATTCTAAGGAGGCAGTAAATCACGTGGAAAATAGAAAGAGCTGGTCCCTGGAGTCAAACAGACTGAGGGTCCCATTCCTTAATATCAGCGTCATACATGACAACTTGAGCCTCAGTTCTTTCATTTACAAAATGGGAACAACAACACGAAGATTAAGGAAATTATATGAACCACCTTAGCATAGTACTTTGCAGGAATGAGTAGCATAAAGAATCATTGCATCTGGTTTCTGCAACCTCAGCAAGACAAAAGGTAATACAGCTTGTTAAAGAGTCCAGCTAGCTATTTGTGCATTCAGAGAGAATTCACTCTGTGCCAGGCATGGTGCTGGATCACGGGCCACAACTATGAATAAGAGACCAGCTATGTTCTTTCATGAAACGATCTAGTGGAAGAGTCAAACAAGAAAACAGGCAATCCTACTAAGATAGAAGAAGCATGATAAGGAAATGATGGGTGCTATGCGAGCATATTGGGAGAGAGTACCTCACTTAAACTTGGCCAGTCAGAGAAGGCTTCCTGGAGGAAACATTATCTTAGATGAGACTGGAAAGTTGGGAAGAGGTTAAGTAGGGAAGAGAGGAGTTTGGCAGGGGTGGGGGGTGAGGGGTGGAGGGGGTTGAAGGCAGGCAGAAGAGACAAAGGAGGAAGCAGCTCATGCAAAGGTCCTGGGCAAGAGAACATGGCACTGCTAAGAAAGAGAAAAGCAGAGCAGTATGGCTGAAATGCGGAGTGGACAGAGGGAGTGTTAGGAAATAAGATTGTGAAGGAAAAAGGTCCCCAGCTACATCATACTCTCTAAGTCATGTTAAAAAGTTTGGACTTTATCCCAAGGGTAAAGAGGAACCAGTGAAGGATTTTTAAGCAGAAGATTTAATGATTTTATCTGTATTTTAGAAAGATCATTTGGGCTACAACGTGCAGGATGAACTGGATTGAGGAGAAACTAGAGGTAGGAAGACCACTAGGAGATATTTACAATAGTCTAGCTGAGAAATGTGGAGGTTTAACTGGGATCGTGGCAAAAGAAATGGCGAGAAGTGGACAGAAATAAGATTTGGTGGGGTTTTTTTTTTTTCCACTCATTCATTCATTCAACTAACTTTTATGAGTCTGCCTTGGAGGAGTGACATGGGGGTGAGATAGAGAGAGGTATCAAGATTGGCCCCATGTTTCAGGGTTAAGAAAATGCATAGATAGTGGTGCCATTTACAGGGGTAGGAAACATGGGGTGGCAGGCTCTTGGGAAGATATTGAGTGCAGTTTTTGACATGATAGGTTTTTGTGTCATGCCTTTATTTTTGTAACCTAGATATCTTTGTGTACCCCAACTTGTGAGAATAGACGAGGTCATATTAACAGTAATAACCAAGTCCAGTGATACTTTAGTCCTCTCTCATCTTTGTTCCTCCCCCAGTTAATTCTGACTGTCCACAAGAATGAGCTTCACGTGTATTTGGGAACAAATCTGTTTGCTGCCTTCTGTCAGGCCTTTTTGCAATGGTGCCAAGAACTTCTTATGACTGTGGGCCATCTGTACTGACGCTGCTGCCTCAGTCACCACTGTCCTCAGCTGGTACCTGCTCTGTGGCCTTTGATGTGTGTGTGTATATAGGGAAGGTGGTGGTGCTCCTTTCTCTAGATTTGCTCTGTTAATTAACTAACACAGAGCTAGTATGTGAGTTTGTAAATAACACATGCCTTGCATTTGGCATTGCTAAACATACCTTCAAGGGCTAACAACTTTGCATCTCATCTCCCAGCATGCATGGGTTGACCACTACAGACAAAAGATCATGAAGCTGATGCTGGCCAAAGAGCCTTGCACATTTTCACCCTCAAGTCGGTTTTATGTAGCAATTGTGGATAAAAAGCTCTGCTGGTACAAAAATCTTCTCATTGTACAAATGGCAGGAAATAGAAGACAACATCATGGTGGTTACAAAAATTTGTTTCCTAGTTTGTTTCTGCCAGCTTTAAATTGAACACAGATCAATCTATAGGTTCTGAATTAGTAACATTGGGGAGACATGAAATGGGAAAAATAGCAGAATTAAATAAGCATAAAAGTGCATGGGGCAGCCCAGGATGCTCTGGAGCGATGAGGGGTGAGAGAGAAAGGGAGAAAAGAAGAAAACAAAATGAACACCTTTCAAATCCAAAACAATGCACCACGTTTGAGCCTCCAATATAGTTCTACAAAGACAGAATAGCCATGAAATCAAACATTTAAGTATGAATAGGTAACATATGTCTGTCTTATTGTTGTTAAAAATTAACTGTGATAGATTGAAATTCCATTCCACATTCCTACTTCTTGATGATTTAGTAAATTACAGGCATTTCAAGAGAAATGCCTAAAAATTTTAGGTGAACCATCGACGATATTTTGAGTGGAAGTAAGTTATATGTGGTAGCTAAATAGTTGTGCTCAAGCTCTCAGCATCCTGTTTATACTTCTAGGAAAGATATATGAAACGTGAACAATTTCAAGGAATGAAATAAATGTTCTTCTTTATCTATAAAAGTCTGATAGTGGTGTTTAAAGGCTTCCATGAAACAAAAACACCTGTGCCCACAGCTCATCTCCCATGCATAAAAACAGAATACAAAGATGAGACAGTAGGAATAGGAGGAACATTTTCTATTTCTCCAATATTTCCCACATGCTTTGGCTGTTTTTGAATAGACCTTCTGAAATATCTTTTGAGGTCACCTACTTTGTGAACCTAAAGTCTCTGATTTTCCAGGTGACATGGCAGCAAGCCCGGAATGTCTGAAAACATAAATCTTAGTTATATTTTCCATTTTTGTCATTCTTCTAGAAAAGAAAATATGATAATTTCTTCCCCAGCTTGCTAAGCCTTTGCTAGTTTCAGGAATTTCTGCTACCATCTGATGAAAATCAAAATCCCTGTGTTAAACACCAAAAAGCTATATCACAAAAAGTGAAGCCAACCTAGTAATTGCCTCATCACTTCTTGTTTTTGAGATAGAGTAACCAAGGTAGCAATAGAAGTCTCAGAGAGATCTGATGGTTTCTAATTCCATAAACTTAGTGGACAAGTACATTTTCCACATGAACCAAAATCATTGCCGCCATGGTGAATCAAAAAAGTAATAATGAAAATTCACATTACCAGCATGCTGTTATTTTAAAAATCCAATTTTACAAAAGAAAACTCACCTAAACTGAAGCTGTGGAATAATTTTAGCAACTGAAAATTACTACCTTCTCTAGAATAACATGTACATAGAAATGAAATGATTCGGAAATCAACATGATGTATGTATTCTGCTTTTCTTTGCAGCTTAGAGCAAATTCACCATCAATTTACACTATATCATACTAAATATATTCAACAATCAGTGCTTAAGTAATTTAGCCTGTCTTTGTTGCATCTAAATATTCTGCTGTTTAACTAAATTCACTCCGTACTAGAGATGATAAAAATATTAATATACACATTTCATTCTTATTAAAAAGCTGGATTTCTCCCTTAGCCCTGCAAGTACCATAAGCAACCAAATAAGAGGAAAAGGGTATGTTGGGGGTACTCTTTATAAAATTGTTCATCCCCAATTCACAGACATCATGAAACATGAAATTAACTCCAGCATGTTAAAAGAAAGATTATGGATTAGCACAGAAATCAAGCACAAAGAAACGATTTATTTTCCTTTCCATAGCCCAGAATTGCTATTAGCTTACCTTATTAGCTGGAATGCCAAACAGAATGTCTTTATGGAAAATTAAGTTCATTATTCATCTCAGCTTTGATTTGGTATAGTGCAGCTGAGAGCATTTAGCTTCTCTCTATGATTTGCCGATTCTAAGTGGTTGAGTGAGGCAGTAAACACAGGACTTGGGGGTGGGGGGGAGAGTGGTTGGTCATGGCTCACAACTCAAGACTTGCAACTTTATATTTTCATTCATATAAAGATACTTAATGAAATAAAACCCTATAACTGAAGAATAACACTTAAGTGAATACTTAGTGCAGATTTTTTAGCCTGTGCAATTTTGCATAGCAGTTGTACTTGTAGTGTCCGGCATGCTCACTGTCCCAGCAAAATCATATTGCTATCTTTCATTATCTCAGTAAATTCTGGGCTATTGATCACTTTGCAGCCCATATAGGGGGTAACGTATATTCTGTCAAAGGGAAGTCCCCACGAGGGAACGATCCTTGCAGCTCGCTAAAAGAAGCATGCCTGATTGTCTGACTAGTGATGGAAAGACAGATAGATGCCTTTTACAATGTTGAAGTGTGCACATGCACAAATTGGATAGAATATTCAGTCAGCTAACAAACAGAGATATTTTAAGGAGTAAAATAACAAGAGATTTCCATCCTTGAGATATCAAATTCTCTTTTAGAGAAAAATTAAGTAATACTTCTCAACAATTCATTCATTTTCTTCAAAAGAATTAAACATGTTTTAGAAATCTCTTGGCAAACACTTTTCATTTTTTAAAAAATTGACTTCCATAGAGAAACATCCCAGAAAAACTTATTTAAAGTGTGTGTGTGTGTGTCTCATTTCGGGATGGGGCAAAGGAACTGTTGCAGCGTCCTCTTCCAAGTATTTCACTTTATAAGTTTTAAGTGGGCAGCATTTACTAAAATCCAGCTTTACTGAGTGCAATCTGCAACCACATCAGCAAGATCACTTTTAGGTTATCAATAGACAAGGACAATATGACTGAGCAAGACAATTTCAGTTTAGAGCAAAGACTTACACCTTTCCTTTCTTTGTCACCATACAAAACCAAACCCCAAAACTTTCCTCTACTGAATTAATAAAAGCATGGGTGCATTTAATAAGAAATGATAAGGAAAATCATAATGAAATGATTGGTTTGTTTCAAAGTGTTAAGTATAGTGTCACCATATGACCCAGCAATCACGCTTTTAGGCATATACCAGGAGAAATGAAAACAAATGTCCACACAAACACTTGTACACAAATGTTCACAGCACCATTATTCACAATAGTCACAAAGTGGAAACAACCCTTGTATCCACTAACTGATGAAAGGATTAAAAGTGTATTATATCCATACAATAAAACATTATTTGGAATAAAAAGAAAAGAAATATTGATACCTGCTATAACATGGATAAATCTTAAAAATAGTATGATAATTGAAAGAGGCCAGTCTCAAAAGATCACATATTATAATATTCTATTTATATGAAATGTCCAGAACAGGCAGAATCTATAGGGACAGAAAAGTAGACTAGTGGTTGCCCTGGACCTGGGGTAGGGGGACCAGGAAGTGACTGCTAACAGGTACAGGATTCCTTATTGGAGTGAAGAAAATATTCTTATTTTAGATCTTGGTGATGGTTGCACAATTGTGAATACACTAAAACCATTAAATTGTATACTTTAAATGGGTTAATAATATCACAATAAAATTTATTTTAGCATGATGCATTACATTGATTTGTGAATGTTAAATTAACTTTACATTCCTAAGATAACATTTGCTTGCTCATGATATATGATCTTTTAAATATATTGATGTATTCAATTTGTTAAGGGCTTGCATGTCTATTTTACAAGGAAGATAGGTCAGTAAATTTCTTTTCTTGTAATATCCTTTCCTTGTTTTGGTATCAGGATAGCATTGGCCTAAGAAAATAAATCTTGTTTCTGAAAAAAAGAGATGTTATAAAATTATTAATTTGCCAAAAGAACATTGTCGTATGTTTATAATTATATGAATGAGTTTTATATAACACATTCTACACAAGGCAGATAGGGAGAGGTTGGGGAAGAGAAAGGATGACCCCAAATGTGGGATGCTCTTGAGGACTAGAAGGCTGCAGACGTATCTCAAGAACCACCTGTGCCGGTGTTTTATCATGGCTAATTTTCAGTAAGAAAACAAATCCCCAAATCTACAAGAGTAAGAGCACCAGGAAAAAGAGCAGGACTAGGAGGAAGAGGAAGAAGAGAATAAAGATGAAGGGGAGGAAGTAAAAGGAAGAGGAAGACAGAGGAGAATAAGATGAGGGGGAGAGCTGTGTTTGATCAAGAGCATTAAAGGGCAGGCGATTCAAGGGAAGGTAGGATCACAAAACGTAATTATAGCAACATCCTACCAAATGATCCAGACGAGAATAAAAGAAGCCTAGAAAGAAACCAAAAGAATTGCACAATGAGGGTTTTGAAGTATTCCAATGAAAGAAACCTGTTTTAAACATGAGAGATGGGTTCACAATCAAGAAAGAACACAGGTAAGTGATAAGTGCCTACACAAAGTGCCCCAAAAGGGCTAAAGCCCAGAATGAAATGAGGTTTGTGAATTTTAAAAAGAGCCAAGGGCCAGGCACGGTGGCTCACTTCTGTAATCCCAACACTTTGGGAAGCTGAGATGTTTGAGACCACCCTGGGCAACATAGTGGGACCCTGTCTCTACAGAAAATAAAAAAATTAACCAGGTAAAATTAGCATGCAAGTAGTCCCAGCTGATTAGGAAGCTGAGGTGGGAGGATCCTTTGAGCTCAGGTGTTTGAGGCTGCAGTGAGTCATGATCGTGCCATTGCACTCCAGCCTGGACGATGGAGCAAGGCCCTGTCTCAAAAAAAAAAAAAAAAAAAAGGACAGTAAACACAAAAAAGACTTTTTAAAAGAGATGGCTTGGAACGAATAGAACAAGGAAAATCCCAAGGCTTGTTCCAGATGGTACAATGTGAACAGATGATAATGAAAGAGGAGGAAGGGGAGGAAGAGCAGTAGGGAGGAGGGAGGAGAAGGACAAATATCAAACTCTCACACTTTTATTTTTCTACTATTTTCTCTATCAGAGGACATGATCTTCAAATTTTAAAAGGGAGAAGACGCATGGTGAAGAGAAATTTGAACCCCAGAAAAACCTCTTCTATGCAGATGACTCATGCATTTATATTTTTGTTCCAGAACTCCCATGTGAGAGTCAGGTACCTGCCAACTTCACTTAGATACTTCAAAGTGCTGCATACATAGCACCTTCAAAACCAAACTCTCCCGCCCCCATCTCCACCCCAGCAGTAAACGTACTGGGGCTCCTGTACAGTTCTGTACTTCAGTGAATGGAACAACTGTCTTCTACGCAGGTCAGAAACCTGGGTACTCTTTTTGGACACTTCCCTCTCCTGCCATATTACCAAGAGATATTGATTTGGAATCTCCGGAAACCACCCACTTACCCCAATATCACTGTCACCATCCTAGTTCCAGTAACCATTTTCTTGCACCTGGATATTATATTTGTCTTCTAACTGATTCTCCTCTTCCACTGTCCTTCTCCTTCCACTCCATGCAAAAGGATGTTTTCAGAGGGCAAAGTAGATATTAGCTTTCTTTGCTCCTCCCCCCAGTACTAGCAAGGATATAAATATTCAAATGTTAAACGTGACCTCTGGGGCCCTGTGACATGTTCCTGCATCTTTCCAGACTTATCTTGCACTATCTTGGTGATCCAGCCATGCTAGATTCATTTCTCACTCTTTTGTTTCTTTCTGCCTTTACATACGCTCTTCCCTCTACTTGAGGCATGATTCCCTTGGCTCATTGTCTAATTAAGTCTAGATTTTCTTCAGACCTCATCCCAGTCTTACTTCATAGGGCATGCTTTGCTGAACATCTCAAGTCAATATGCGATTACCTAATCTCTTCTGTAGGTATTGAGCCAAGTGAACATTTGGGATCCGCTTTACTTATGAGCAGAAGGTTCAAAAGGTGCATGGGTCACTACACTCTTCGTATCTTCAAAGAGACTCACTTAAGGTTGAGTCTCTTCGTTAAATTCACTGTGGAGAGAACTGACTCTCTGCTAGCCATCCTTCTAATAGGATGAGTATGAGGGGTGCACTGCATGGAGGGAGGCAGGAAATAAACACTTGGAGATCAAGGACACTACAGAAGATCTCAGGTGCTAGATGAATACGGGAGTGCTAAGAAATACCAATTCCCCATGCCCTAGACTCCATAGGGCCCTAGTCCAGTGGAAAGTTGAATTCTGCTATCATTTCTCCCAATGAAGAAAGGGACAGCCCTGATTGCAGACATTTCACTGCCAGAGAACCAGGGCAGAGCTCCCAGAACAGTTCAACAGCAGCCCTTACCATGGTAGTAAACTGACATTCATTTGTGTGATTGATTTGAGAATGTTTATCTCACCACTGAACAATGGGAGCCCAAGAGCAGGAATCATATTTGTTTCTGATCATCATGGTATCCTTTGCCTCTACTCGGGACCTAGTGATAGTAGGCATTTAATAAATATTTTTGAATGAATGAATGACAGAGCTCTTAAATTGCTAGGCTGTGGTGAGAGGGTAATGACAGCATTAACTGCGATTAGCAAAACACTTGAAACCAAGTGTTTTATATAGAGTGTTAGTACTAGTGGTCTTGTTTATAAATATGACCTTTCTATATCTTTCTCTGGCCAATAACGCTGTGATGCCATTAAGGCATGAAGATTCAATATTAGTCAAATACATACATTCTGCTTAGAAAATTAGCATGTGAGATGTTGAGGCCAGGTGTGGTGGCTCATGTCTGTAATCCCAGCACTTTGGAAGGCTGAAGTGGGCGGATCACTTGAAGTCGGGAGTTCAAGACCAGCCTGGCCAACATGGTGAAACTAACAATACAAAAATTAAAATACAAAAATCTCTACCAAAAATACAAAAATTAGCCGGGCATTGTGGTGGCTGCTTGTAATCCCAGCTACTCGGGAGGCTGAGGCAGAAGAATCACTTGAACCTAGTGAGGCAGAGGTTGCAGTGAGCTGAGATTGTGTCACTGCACTCTAGTCTGGGTGACAGAGCAAGACTCCATCTCGAAAGAAAAAAAAAAAAGAAAAAAATTAGCATGTGGGATGTTGATTTAAAATATTATAAGATCCATTAGATGAATGATTTAATTTTCCCAATGAAGACATTTTTCTTTTTAAAAAGAAGACACACCTAAAAATATTAAGCTTGAGTTTTTGTGCTTGACAAATTATAACACAAAGAACTTTTAGTAGGGCCCCCAAAATCAACCTGGGCATTCTTAAAGATTGTTAAAAGAAATGGTGGTGGCAAAGCACTGAAGATAGACAAGACTTTTGAAGCTTTAAAGAGATATGTTCTGTATATAGTAGCATGATAGGCTTGACTTTACATCTCAGCATCATCCTAGAACAGGCTGTTAAATGGAAGGTCCGTGAGTGCTTATAGAAGCAACCCACGTTTACAAAGAAGTAGTATGCTAAGCTGACTGTGCTTTATTTTTATTTTTTATTTTTGAAGATTAACTTGGTTGATAGGTAAACACACACACTGAGATTTCTCATAAAAATCATCTTTATAGAAAAAAAACAGGAGAAAAAGATTTCTAAATGGTAACAGGACTGGTTTTCACAGGAGCTGAATTTTCTCACTTCTCCTGGAATCTATTCCAAACAACAAAACAACAATACAACAAAATGAAAAGAAATACCCACAAATTACATTTTCAGCAAAACCAGCAGAAAATCCACAAACTCCAAAGTCAGAGTCAGGCAGAAAGTCAAGGAGAAAAGTCTTAATACTGTGGTAGGTAAGTGGGAGGTATGAAAGGGTTCTAGATATAGCAGAACTCAGAAATCTCTGTTGAATATCCACTCCCCAAAAGTAAGGGCCTTAATCCAAGAGGAAAGTGCTGCAGAAAAGACTGAAATTTACGCAGCAGGTGGAGGGTAAATGGCAAATCTCATTAGGGTCAGGAAAATTCTAAAAGTGTCACTGAAAGTGATGGCATCATTTGTGTTCCCATGTATCAGGCAGCCTGTGAAGTGATCCATGAAGTAATTGAGGAAGAACAGAACTAGGTTTGGTTCTGAGTCAGATGATGTGTGACTATACAGATGGATCATATTATGAAGAGACAATTGTAGCAGCAGCAAAGGAAGCCCTTGATGCTTGGAAAACTACTGCCCATAATTCTCTCTACAGGAACACTCTTTTGATTTCCTAGGAAAATTCAACTCATTCAAATAGGAGTAATATACAAGTAATACACATACAGATATGATAAGAAATATGGCCTATGACATGAATTTACCTATATAACAAACCTGCACAATATCCTGAACCTAAAATAAAAGTTTAAAAGTAAAAAAATAAAAGAAACATGAAGAAGACCAGTCAGGAATTTCTTGTAAATAATGAAAACTCAACTGAAATATATGTTGTCACAAAAAAGATTAAAAGCATAACCCAACATTCTGTTATTAATTAAACCAATAATTAATGAAGCAGTTATAGCTATAAAAGAAGATCACAAAGCAGAATTGTAAGAACTCAGGGAAGAAATGAGAAGAAAACAGGAGGTTACTGGTAGACTGCTGGAGGATGTCAAATGGGAACTGGCAGAATTGAAGGAAAGGAAGGTAAAGGAAGGGACATAAAAGATAAAAAGTGAAAATGCAAGTAAATTATACAGAGGCGAAAAAGATAAAGAAGGATTAGAGAGAAAAGGACATATATAGAATACGGCAAAGGAGAGCCATCATATGCATAGTTGTAATCTCAGAAGAAGAAAGCCAAAACAATGGAATAGAATAATTACTTTAAAATATAATTCAATAAAACTTTTCTAAAATAAAAAAGCCTTAAATCTACTTATGAAAAAGATATCCATTGTATCAGTGCAAAGTCATCTAGAATGATCAACCCAAAGACATATCCCAGAAAAATTTTTGAAAAGAATCCTTAAGGCAGTCAAGGAAAAAGATAAAAATCAGTTAAGGAAGAGAAAATGAGGTTGACATTAGATTTATCCACAGAAACATCTAACCTCAGCAAAGAGTGGAGCAGGATCCATAAGATACCAAGTTAGAAGGCAGGAATTAAAGATTTTCTCTCTAATAACGCTCCCCTTCAAGTATCAAGACTCAAGGAAAAAGGCAGCTTTGAGCCTGCCAGGATTTGGGTAATACTGCTTCCTCATATTTTCTAGGGGACGATCCTAAAGGAGGTGCTATAGACTAATATGAATCAACAGAGAAATGTCAGCAAAAGAACCAGTGGCCAGTGTTTAAATGATCCAACATGACAGGAAGTTCCTGTTGGCTACATATATATATATCCTTTAAGAATTTTTTCTATTCCCAATTTGTTATAATAATTTTTTTGTTAGATCATTAATGGCTGTTGAATATTTGGAAATACCTTTTCTGCATATATTGAGACAATCCTATGTGCTTTTTTTCCTTTAATCTTTAAGTGCTGCAAATTATGTGAATATCTTTTCCAATGTTAATCTTTCTTTTTGTTAATAAATAAATGTCATCTGGCCATGTTATTTTACATTATTTTTAATTATTTAATTATATTTTTAAGTTTATTAAGAATTTTTATGTCAGATTCATGAAAGAAATTGCATTTAAATTTCTCTTTCTTAAATGGCCCTTGTCTGGTTTAAGTCTATATTAAATCCTGAAACTAGTTGGGCATTTATTTTTGTTGTTGTTGTTGTTCTAATTTCTAGAAGAATTTTTATATGACAGGGATTACCTCTTCTTGCAGGTTTTATAAAACTAATAGGGTCTGGTCTTTTTGTGAGTAAATTTTAAACTAAAATTTTAAATTTTAATATGTCAGTTTCTTAAGTTGTTATGGATATATTCAAGGTTTCTGTTTTTACTGAGTTTTGAATGCTTTATTTTTCCAGGAAACTGAACACTTACATTTTCAAGGTATAGGTTGAGTATTCCTTATCTGAAATGCCTGGAACCAGAAAGGTTTTGAATTTCAGATTTTTTCGGATTTTAGAACACAGTCATGGGCCAAACGACATTTTGGTCAATGATGATTGGATGTAAGACAGTAGCCCCATAAGATTATAATACCATATTTGTATCTTTTCTATGTTTAGGCACACAAATACTTATCATTGTGTTATAATTGCCTACAGTATTCAGCACAGTAACAGGCGGTAAGATTCTGTGATCTAGGAGCAATAGGCTACATCATAGCTGAGGGGTGTAGGAGGCTCTACTATCTAGGATGTGTCAGTAAACTCTATGATGTTCACACAACAACCAAGTTACCTTACGGTGCGTTTCTCTGAAGGTATTCCCGTCATTAAGTGATGCCTGGTTGTGTTTCCATCTTACTGGTTCAGCAACCCCAATCCAAAAATCTGAAATTCAAAATGCTCCAATGAGCATTTCCTTTGAGTGTCATGTTGGCTCTCAAAATGTTTTGGATTTTGGAGCATTTAGGATTTGAGATTTTCAAATTAGGGACACTTAACTTGCATTCGTATGAAGTTTGTTTCTGTTTTTGCTCATGTGATAGATTTAATATCTACTGTGTATATATCCATGGCCCTTTTTTCATTTCTGTTAGTGTTTATATTGTGCTTTCTTTTTTTCCCTCCTTGGTGAATAATAAACCTTTTACTCAGAGGTTTATTAATATTATCAGTCTTTCCAAAGAACAGCAACAACTCAAACTTGCTAACAGTGATTATGTCTGGGGAATTTCTATTATCTTCTTTATGTTCTTAGGTATTTTACAAAATGTCCCCAATAAATGTATATTAAGTTTATGAACCCCTCCCCCTAATAACACCTGTAACAAAGTAATATGCTTTTAAATAAAATGTTAAAATGTAGACTGGATAGGAGATTCATAACTGGTTGAATGACTTTTCCTAAATGGTATCTAAATAATTTCATGAAAAATAACAGGACAGTCTCTAGCGAGAAGCAGTCTTTCCTTCTAGCCCTATTCTGAACTTTTAAAAATTGCCAACTTCAACAATGAGATATTGGATACAATTATAAGTATTAAAATATCATACATTGTGGGGAAATATTTAAAATATTAGATCTCAGATTTAGCATTCCCCAATTTTGTTATTGTTTTGAAAACATTCTTTTTGGTAATTCAAATGACACTTCTAGATGACTGATTTAGAAACAAGTTGTTCTTTCCTCAAGATTCTACTGCCATTTTCAGGAAAATTATAGTAATAAATGAATAACTGTAAGATGACTACTAACGTAAGTAGAGCTCCCTAGAGTTAGGTAGTGCACAAGCTGCACATCAGTAACCAGTGACCCTTGTCTAGAATACACTCATATCTATATAATAATATTTAATACAGATACATGTAATACTCTACATTGTGTTAAACCACCTGAGTGTGCAGTAGAGTGTGGGGAAACCTATCAGTATGATTTCATGTGAAAAAATGGTCCTAGAAATTTTACCTGAGTGTGAGGCAGCCTGACATGATTACCAGACAAGCTGGTACTTTGATAGAAGTTCATGGCCAAAGAGTTCCACTGAATGCTGTAAAGTCCGGACCCAGATGAAATAATAATATTCACACTATGACACCATAAGCTAAGAGGGATGCTTTTCTTGGGATGAGATACAATTTGTCAGATGAGTTGCTCAAAGTCCTGTTCTTAATATACACCACGGAATACTACGCAGCCATAAAAAAGAATGAACTTATATCCTTTGCAGCAAGATGGATGGGGCTAGAGGCCATTATTCTAAGTGAACTAACACGGGAACAGAAAGCCAAATACTGCATATTCTCATTTAAGCCAAACATTAAGTACATATGGACACAAACAAGGGAACAACAGACTCTGGGGCCTACTGGAGGGTGGAGGGAGGGAGGAAGGTGAAGATCAAAAAAGCTGCCTGTCGGGTATTACGCTTATTACCTGAGTGACAAAATAATCTGTACACCAAACCCCCATGGCAGGCAATTAGCCTATGTAATAAACCTGCATATGTACCCCTTAACCTAAAATAAAAGTGAAAAAAGAAAGCTGAAGGAACTAGTTCTATTGATGGTGGAAAAATGAAGACTTAAGTGGCATATAATGGTTTGCATTAAACATTTGAAGGAATGCCATGTGGAGGAGTAATTAGGTACATCTCCTGTTGTTCTACAATCAATAAAAGAGAGGTAGATTTTTAAAAATTAATTAATTTATTTATTTATTTTGAGATGGAGTCTCACTCTGTCATCCAGGCTGGAGTGCAATGGCATGGTCTTGGCTCACTGCAACCTCCAGCTCCCCAGTACAAGCAACTCTCCCACCTCAGCCTCCCAAGTAGCTGGGACTACAGACATGTGCCACTACACCAGGCTAATTTTTGTATTTTTAGTAGAGATGGGGTTTCACTGTGTTGGCCAGGCTGGTCTGGAACTCCTGACCTCGTGATCAGCCCGCCTCGGCCTCTCAAAGCGCTGGGATTACAGGCATGAACCACCACGCCCGGCCAAAAAATTTATTCTTATTTTATGGCTCCAAGACAAATTCAAAGAGAAGTGGATTTGGATTCACAATAGAGAAGAATCATCTACGAAGTGTGTCAAGAATAGAAAATTCCACTGGGTTGGGAATCCAGGCCACTTTTCTAGAGGTCACTGGTAATATACGCGAGGAGTCAATCTATGTGTAATATTTAGTGTTTTGCATGGCTGTTGGCCTGGCTCATCTACTTCCAGGAATTTTTCCTGAATAAACAACTAGATGATTATTGAAGAGTTTGTAACAGTAAAGGATTTGAATAGGTTACTAAGTAAATACAAAGAAAAGAAAAAGAAATGTGAAAGAAACATTAACGAGAGCAAAGAGAGCTGGGAAAGAGAGTGAACTCAATGGAACAGAAACTACAATTTTAAGCACTGGGGTAAAAAAGAGTGTGAGACATTATTAGAAAATGGCCAGTCAAAATAAGGTTGAATGCAGGACACTGAGGCAATGGCCCAATTTTTTTGTTAATTAGATGAGAGAATTGTGACTGCTAAAATTAAACTTAGATTGAGGAACTCTGGTGAAGTGAGGTCAACAGAAATAGCTAATAGGTGGGAAATTACCTTAGTCACTTGAAACAGAAGAAACCTATTACTAATGGGTATTAAATTATTTATAATATAAAGAAATACAGGCCAGGCGCGGTGGCTCACGCCTGTAATCCCAGCACTTTGGGAGGCCGAGGCTGGCAGATCACGAGGTCAGGAGATCGAGACCATCCCGGCTAACACGGTGAAACCCCGTCTCTACTAAAAATACAAAAAATTAGCTGGGCGTGGTCCCAGCTACTCAGGAGGCTGAGGCAGGAGAATGGCATGAACCCGGGAGGCGGAGCTTGCAGTGAGCCGAGATTGTGCTACCGCACTCCAGCCTGGGTGACAGAGTAAGATTCAGTCTCAAAAAAAAAAAAAAAAAGAAATACAGCTGATTATTTAGTATAATGCTACATCCATAGAGGACTTCAGTATATGGTATGAAGAAAGTGCTTGCTCTGTGTATTAAATTATTTATAATATAAATAAATACAGCTGATTATTTAATATAGTGCTACATCCATAGAGGACTTCAGTATATAGCATGAAGAAAATGCTTGCTCTATAAGTGTGCACTCTAGGCTAGATATTGACCCAGACATTTGTGATGTCTCCATCTGAAAATAACAAAAAGAGCCGAAAACCTCTGTAGATTATTATTTAAAATTAGAATATTTAAATTATTTTAAGATGCTAACAATTACTTGCATTGCTTTCTTCAAATTGAAGGATGTGCATAATATTTGGGAATTCTAACCAGGAAAAGAGTTTTAGCCTTTTATTGAAAATGACATTTATGGTATTATTCATAATGGTAAAAAGCTGTTTAAAAATTCAAATGACAATGAATAGAATTAGAAATGAATATTGTAGCCATGGTATATTTGCATACTTTAATAACGATACATATTTTCATTAAATGATAGACTATTATTGGAAATAATAAATATTTATCAAAATGATACAAAACGATTTTTACCCTATCAGTTTAAGGAAACTCTTGGCATGTGCAATAGTTACTTCCCAATTGCCAAGTTCACAGTCAGGCTTTCCATTTCCTGTCTGACTGGACCACTCCTTGGTAGTTGACTTTGCTAACTTTCCCTGTTTCTTGAAATCCTCTTCCTCTCCCTTTGCTCCCACACTTTTCTCGCCTATTTTTATGACCTTTCTTATTGCTTTTCCTATGATTCCTGTTGTGTAGCCCAGGAAGTTGGCTTGTGATGTCTCATCTTCTGACTTTACACATGCCCCAGTGTGACCTCATTCACTCTCAAACTCTTCTCAACCTCCTATGTGATAACTCCCCAGTGCCTTTATCTAGTTCTGATGTCTTCTAGAACTGCACAATCATAAATCCAGCTGCCTTCATTCCTCCCTCTTCCTCATCCATCCCACTCAATTCTTGACCAACTTGATACCTTCAAGATACAGTAGAAAGTTATGTTTACTTCTCTCCATCTTTATTGCTTCGATCCTATTCCAAACACAATCATTTCTTATCTGGTTTACTATAATAACTTCCCAAATAGTATCTGAATAAATGAACATTTGCCTACGGGACATCTTCAACTGAATATGCTTCAGGCATATAAGATTCAGCAGGCCGAGAACAAAACCAACTTCTCCATCTAAATGTATTCTTTCTCCTATATTAATTATCTCAGTTGGAAGTATTGACAGGCACCCAATTTTTCAAACTATAAATTTTTCATCATTTTTACTTTTCTCTTTCCAGACACCTCAGTAGTTCAATCACTAAGTCCAGGTGATTCTATACTTAAAACATGTTTTTTCCTATTTAAAAAACTTTAACCTTCAGTTCCCCTCTCCTCCCAGGTTGGTGAGAGCTTTTTGAGGGCAAGAGTCATGTCCTTTCAACTTTGTATTCCCAGCCTTTAACAGAGCCCTTAACCTGAAATATACTTAGCGCTCACAAGTGTTTGAATTAAAAATTATATACAACAAAAGGGAAACATATATATATAAAAAACACCTGATTGCAAATGTGCATGATGTATGCATTTACATGTATAGATACTGGAAGGGGATTTCAAATGACATGAATAATTGGTGTTTTACTATAAAGTTAAGAGACTAATAAAAATTTCAAATAAGAAGCAGCAAATATGTTACTCATAGGCAAAGGGGAATCTAGATCTAATAAACTAAAACATTGTCTGGCATGAGACTCTTCTGCTCTAAAAAGCTTACTAAATGAGCTTTCACATGATAAACATTAGAGGGCATACCATCTCACAAGAAAGGAACACTCCTTTTAGATGACACTAAGAGTTAACACTTTAAATGTAAGAAGAAAAGTGGTGGATGAAGCTATTGAATGCTTATGTTTCAAGAAGAGTGAACAATAGAACTTTCATGCTTCAGAGCTTTTTCCATACATGAGGTTATAGGCATATTTTAAGTGAGATGTTAGAGCAGGTGATAATTTTTAACATGGACTAAAAAATTAATTGCAACTCAAAAATTAACAATATTTAAGAGTGAATGACTGTATACTGCAGAGTATGTAAGTAAGTACACCATCTACAAGTGCTCTGACTTGAAATAGTGATTTGAATGGATATGTTGCCAAACTATTTTAGAAGAGTATTCTTTTAAAATAATCTAAAAAACACAGAAATGGATGGTCTTTTCATTTCATCACCATATACATGAAATATCCAGGGACCAGTGCATATATACAATGATCTCATTTAGCTGATATGCACTAGATATATAATTTCACACATCTTTCACACCAAGTTTAAAAAAATGGTAATAAGTTTAAGAAATATCTTATGTTTTAGATAGTAGATTCTGTAGTAGGCAGATTACGGACTCCCCAAAGACACCCATATCTTAATCCATGGAACCTGCGAATGTTACCTTGTATAGCAGAAGGGACTTCACAGATGTGAGTAATTTACTGGTCTTGAGAAGGGGAGATTGTCCTGCAGTATCAAGTGGGCCCAATATAATCACAAATAAACAGAAGGAAAGTCAGAGAGAGAGATGTGGCCACAGACACAGATCAGGGTGATGCAATTGCTGGCTTTGGAGACAAAGGAAGGGGCCAGGAGTCAAGGAATGTAGGTGGCTTCTAGAAACTTGAAAAGGCAAGAAAAGGGTGTCTTCCCTAGACCCTCCAGAAGGAACATAGCCCTACTGATGTTTTGATGGTAGCTCATTGAGACCCATTGTGGACTTGTAACCTGCAGAACTGTACGATAATAAATTTGCGATGTGGGACGGGCACAGTGGCTCACGCCTGTAATCCCAGCACTTTGGGAGGCCGAGGTGGGCGGATCATGAGGTCAGGAGATCGAGACCATCCTGGCTAACACGGTGAAACCCCATCTGTACTAAAAATGCAAAAAACTAGCCAGGTGTGGTGGTGGGCGCCTGTAGTCCCAGCTACTCGGGAGGCTGAGGGAGGAGAATGGCATGAACCCAGGAGGCGGAGCTTGAAGTGAGCTGAGATCGCGCCACTGCACTCCAGCCTGGGTGACAGAGTGAGACTCCGTCTCAGAAAATAAATAAATAAATAATAAATAAATAAAAATAAATTGGCGTTGTATTAAGGCACTAAATTGGGGGCATTTTGTTATTGCAGCCATAGGAAGTTAATACAGATGCTGAAGGGTTTCATGTGCTCAAAACCCTGATAAGTGACACTGTGATCTCTAACAGTAACTTTTGCAATGTCTCTTAAATCTGTTCTCTTGCTTCAGTTCACACTGCTACCACCGTGTTTTTTCAGGCATAATAATAATAGGATTTATTGAGGCATTATATAATGTCCCATTTCCAAGCATTGGTCTGCACCTTCCATGTGTATTAACACATTTAATTCTTTTGACAACCCTGTACGATAGGTATTTTTATTATCTCCACATTACAGAGGAGGAGACCATGGCAGACAGACACGAAATATCTCACTCAATGTTGTATAACTGCTAAAACACAGGATTTGAACACAGCTTTCTGGTAGCAAAGCTATATTTCCCCTTCCCAGAATGAACTTCATGGCCCTTGAACTGCATGGCTGTCAATGAAGGTGAACGTCTCACTAATTTACCATCTATGTTGACTGTTGAATTATTATGGTAGACAGAATTTTGGCTCCCGTGATCTCCACCTCCTGGTGTCATGCCCTTGAATTTGTGATGTTTCATGGAAAAAGGGACTTTGTAGATGGAATCAAGGGATTTTCAGGTACTTGTTAGGCATGGGGGATATAGGGCTGAATTACTGAGAGATTAACAAATAATGAGAAAATGCTAAGAGAAATCTCTCCCGATATACTCCCATAGAAATACTTTCAAGGCTTCAGAGATATGATATTTCAAATGAGGAAACTTCCTTATCCTCCATCCTGCCTTACCTACAATCCAGGTTTAAATTATTTCTGTAAACTTCCCTATTCTTTGTTCAGATACCTTTATGCTTCTCCCTTTGCCCATGTATTTATTTATTTATTTAATGTTCCACTGGACTATAAGAGTAGGAACTGTTTTGAGAGTAGGAACTGTTTCAGAAGTCTTTGAATTCCCATATCCTATCAACTTCAATGCTTACGTAGAGAAGAGCTTCATTTTTTGTTACTTGAATTGATTATTCAGGAAAAGCTCCTTTACAAAAAAATCCTATGACAGGGATTACATTGTTATAGGAACTCCAAATTCCAATAGAGGATCTGTTTCACTTCAGCTAATATTCAACCACAATAATAATTCTTTAAAAACTTTATATTCCTCAAATTATTCTACAGGCTTTCCTAATAAACTGTCATCATAAGGAAGAAGGAAAGCCATCAATTTTATGTTTTTAAGGAAAAAGCATATAATTTTTTAAATGTCATAATTTAAACTTGTTAGTGACTCCTTATTTCTTTTGGGGACACGATAAAGGCTAAGAACTTTTCTTCTAAGCAAGATGAACATCTCACCCACTCCCCCGACTTTTATATAATTTCAGGAGTTTGCTGATTGTGTAGAGTCCAATCTTGCACATCCTACAGGTCACAGCCTCAGAGAGAGAACACCTGAATTAGGTGGATGAGATGCCCTGCCCTTCTGCATTTGACCTTCTGCCCAATGTCCCCGCTCTGCCCTCTACCCCACCCAAAGGTCTTTTTGAGATAGGATTATTTCAGAAGTCAGTCAAATGTGCAATCTCATCAGTTCTGCTTCTGTGCTGCCCCAGCCTGACTGGTGACAACCCTGCTGATGTTCCAATCCTAAACATTATCTTCCTCTGACAGCCCACATTAGGGAATCCTGCCTCAATAAGCTTTTCCAATGGGCCTGCCACCAATGGCATTGTTCTGATTTGTTGGGCTGAAGTGATCTCTCTCTTTCCAGGCCTCAAAGATGGCGAAAGAGTGCCTGGTTTCAGAGAGCAATATGAAAAATGCAGCTTTGGAAGTCTGGTCGGTAAAGAAATGAAGCCAGACATTGACACTAGTAAATCAATCATGCTCATTTTTCAATGTGCATTGGAAAGGTTTGAGACTCACTTGTCTCAGCAAACAGGGTTCAATTAAACCAGTACCCTGGATAGTCCATAATGGACACTCCAAGGGCCTTTCTGGAAAGCTCTTTCCCTTTGGCCAAAGGCATAGGCAATGTGGGGTAGACAGGAGTCTTTCGGGTAACACATAAACTGAACCTGTGAGAGGATGAGGGGCCCTGTCTGAACGGCACCAGCCAAGGGACTGGCTGTAGCAGATATGATGATGTATTGCCAACTTCCATATCCATTTGCACCCAGATATTGCTCCTAGACGTGTCAAAACATTGTAATTTACAAGTAAATGTGAGGAGAAGAAAAGTTTTGCAGACATATTTCTTAAATGAGGAAGAGAATCACAGATGAGGATTACTGTCCAAAAGACAGCTTCAGCAACTACCGCCCAAAACTCAGCGTGAGAATGGAAATATCATGTAAGGTGCTGCCTACTTGGCTAATGGTGAGGGAGGTACAAAATGCAGAGGAGGAGCCGACAGGCACATGGAGGGGACAGCGCCAGGTGAGTGGGAATATCCAGGGAGACAATGCACATGACATGCCCAGCACAATGGCCAGCACATCATGAGTGACTAGTAAAAGGTAGGTAAGAATCCCATCAAAACCCCAGGCCCATGTTAGTCCTCATGTTTCTAATGGGAAGTGAGTTGTACTTACTGAAAGCTAGGTATGTTACATAATTGACTCCTCAAAACAACTCTACGAGGTAAGTATTTTTACAAATGAAGAAAAAGAAGTTTTGAATGGTGGAATGATTTATTTAATGCCACACTGTGAGGGCATGGAGGACAGACATTCAAGCAGGGCAGCCCTTGCCCTCACTGGGTCTCCCTGCCCCGCTTTGGGCACACAGAAAACTACCAGGCAATTTGGACACCTCTAATCACTGGGACATCACCACAGGGTATTACCTTTTTATGGCAAAGCCCCAATCTAGTAGAAGTCAAGAGAGTAAAAAACAACTAGAGCAATGCCATCCAATACAACTTTCTGTGATGATGGAAATGTTGATTGAGGGATTAATAACAGGAAACACAGTTACTGACCACTAGAAATGTAGCTACGGTGACTGAGAAACTGGATTTTTATTTTTTAAAACTTTAATTCATTGAAATTTACAGATCCACATGTGGCTAGTGGTTACCACGGGGGACAGCAGAGAACTAGACTACCTGATTTAAAAGGAACCCTAGGGCTCATTTGCCCTCATTTCACCAAATAGGGAAATGTCCTTTGCTTTATGCCTCATATGTTCATCCAGTTTCTCAGTACACATTTTTAATAACAAGAAACTCTTCCTTTTACTTGGGATCTGACGCCTTTGTTAGAAAAATTGTCCTAATCTAATAGCTACATCCTCAGGTGTTATAATCTGGAGATAAAGTTAAGTTTTGGTAATAAACCCGTTCATTATTCCCTGGGGTTATCTCCCAACTAGCTATCTCTGCTCTTCTCAAACCTGGAAGCATTTAGGTCTCTGAGGGTAGCCCCAGAGGCATCTAAATTCTCCGGGTGCACAGTGTTGCTACTGCTACCCACAGCGTCCATGCCATTCCATCTTGCCAACTGGTACTGATGCTGAGTGCACAGATGCGATGTGAATGTGAGGGTATTTTCCTTCACAACAGTGCAATGCTGCTTGCTAGATTTCTTCCCCAGGGCCTGGTCAGCCCCACCACCTCTGAAGCCAGCTGTCTGGTGGCTGGGCTCAGGAGCCTGCAACCTCCTAGGCCCCTCTGGGAAGCAGCTCCCTGCTCTTTTCCTATCCTCATACCATTGGTTCCCCTGAGAAATGCTGCCCGGAGGTTAAATTGCTTGGGCCTGGCCTCCAGGCTAGACCATATCTTCCATCTTTGGGAAACTTGGGTACCTTAGAAAATAAAATCCTGTATTATCTTGTCAACCAGGAATAAATTCTGTTCTCCATTTGCTTATTTCTACCAGCTGAGTGGTCAGCTACCCATCTGGTCTTTTCCTTCCTGCTTTTATCTAGCCACTGCCCCCAGAGTTCAGTCTGGGTCAAACAAGTGCTAAAGAAATATTGGTTGAATAAAAGACTCATTGAGAATGACAGTATCATAAAATCATTTAACAGAATTTTTCATTATATGCTTGCGGACAGAAAACGTGAGGGGAATACATGTTACAACAGGTAGAATCAAGGCGGGTTGAAGCAAAGAAATGCAACGCTCAGTTCTATTCCTCCATTAATCTAATAGCACCTTCAAAAACATAAATGAGATCAAATTGGCATGGTTTAATTTTAGGGAATTATTTTACTTCTCAGTTCCTTAGAAGTCCCTGTTAAGTGAATAATTAATATTTCATTCTTATGCATGGCGATATGTTATAAAACATTGAACCAAAAGGAAGTGGAGGCTTTTAAATATGGCCATATTAAGACTAACCCTTATTTTAAATTAACTTCATCTGGGCTTAAACAAAGAGAGGAGAGCATTAAGCAAGAGTTTGCTATAGAACACTGAACTATCTGCAATGTGATACATGTACATGAGGAAATACCCAAAAACAGCTAAGAAGGAGGATTATGAAGACTACACTGACTTCGACTTCTAAGTTCATGACTGAGTATGGCACCTTTATTCTGATAGACTTCCAAAGTCTTACTATTCTGCATTGTTGTCTGTTATAAGGATTTAATATAAACTCTACTGATATTCCCTAACAGCACCGTTTATGCACTGGATACCTGCAGCCACCTCTAAGGTGGCACATGTAACTGTTCCACCTTAGATAGTATATGACTCACTAATTCAATTTTACTTTGTTGGGTAATTCGGCAACATTCTAAGGGTAGATCTTTAGGGAAACATATCTTTTCCTTCAAACCTGGACTAGTAATTTAACAAATAGTAAAATGGGTAAATCTCCCAAACACTTAGTTAACACTCTGGGATATATGAGGCTCATGTACCAAGCAGAATTCTGGTTCACAGTATGCTGAGAGATAACCATTTGGTCTCCCAAAAAGTAAGGACAGACAAAATATAAAATCACACTGACTTATCTCTGCAAGTCTGGGTTTTGGGTTTGGGTTTAATTTAATTGGGTTTGAAGATTCCCAGTTTACTTCCTAATCATTTCAGAAGCAGACATTCCAAAATTAAATTAAGCAAAGAATATTAAATGGGAAGACAGTGCATATTTGTCCATAAGAACCTTACAGTGTTATTAACAATGTTATAACTACAATTAGGCTGGCAGTCTCATGGGGTCAATAGTATTGTTTCTTGTTGAAACAGACAAGCAAATAAACACAAGGACCCTTGAGTAAAGGTTCTTTCATAGGTTGAGATATACATTTCCACTCACATGAAATAATGTCCTATTACAACCTTTTTATATATCTCACTTTGCAAATCAACCTCATATATTACTTGTTTTCAAACATGACTACTTTCCAAACTAGATTTAGTTTTACACCTAATCATAGAAGTAGAACCTGTTTTTTAAACCATAATTATTCATTTTTAATTGTTATTAAAAGAAATTCACATTTAAAAATCCTTCAAGAGAAGACCAAAGGAAATATTTACAAAGCAGAGGCATCATGTTACGGTGGAAAGCGAACAGATTGTGGAATCAGACAGGCCAGGGTTTAAATCTCAGTTTTGTCACTTACTAGCAGAATAATCTTGAGCAAATTTAATACCCTCCTTTCCATATAAAACAGGGGTCAGAACGGCTACCCCAGAAACTTCCAGAAATAAAGACAATGTAAGAACAATGTATGGTAAACAAAAGTCCATAGAACCTTCTCAGTAAGTTATAGTTCTTCTTTCTCTCCTTCTTCTTCCCTTTACCCCATCTTCATCTTATTCTTAGTCATTGTCACATAAAAGTGGATCCAGCATGGGATGGAGATGAAAAGATGTTCAGTATGGTGCTGTGGAAAGAGCACTAGCCTGGGAGTCAAGGGGCCTGTGTGTTCCTAAAAAAGTCAATTCCTCTTTTTTTGGGTCACAGCTGGAGAAAAGGTATGAAGGTGACATAAGAATTTGTCTATCAGAGCTTAAAGCCCAAAAGTGATTTTGCAGTCTGAGTCAATCAGGAACTCTTGGAGTCCCAGGATCAATTGCTGTCTTTTTAATGAAGGGCAGGGCACCAGGACTGCAGCCTGGACAGCTGCTGCTGCTAATACAACTTACCACACTGGGGATGGATAACTTTCCAAGCTCAGAATAGAGATCCCAATTTTTTGGGGGGAACTTATCAGAGTTTTCCGATTGGTCTCATTTATTAAGAGTGGGCTTATTAAGAACAGATACAGAAATTTCCCTCCTGGATCATTAAACTCTTTCTTAGACAGCTTAGATTGATTAATGGGGAAGGAATGGGCAGTAGTTTTCAAATTGTAGAAAGCCCAGGTACAGGGTGGGGTGGGGTGGCTTGGGGAGAGAATTTAGATTTGAAACCTCCTGTTCTTGCGTCCATGTGAGTAGTGCTGTTTTAAATTGTTTTACATGTTTTGCTTTATTTGAACACAGACTTTGGTGGTTAAAAAGTACAAAATGCACTGGGCTAAGTGATACTTTGAGTTCTTCCAGATACCTGCTTCTATTGATGGTGTGTGTTCTTGGAAAATTAATAAAGAAAGGCATAATGAGATGCTCTTTCTAGAAACTTTAGCAATAGACAGGGCGTAGGCCACAGCAAACTAGATCCAGCCACCAGAGTGGAAAGTGCAGGGGCTGGGACTGGAAGGAAATGTCTTGAATATCCATCAAGTGTGGAATTAGTGTTATTTTTTATTTTATTTCTATTTTTTTTTTGAGACAAAGTCTTGCTGTGTCGCCCAGGATGGAGTGCAGTGGTGCTACCCTGGATCACTGTAACCTCTGCCTCCCGGGTTCAAGCGATTCTCCTGCCTCAGCTTCCCAAGTACCTGGGAACTACAGGCACGTGCCACCACACCTGGCTAATTTTTTTGTATTTTTAGTAGAGACGGGGTTTCACTATGTTGGCCATGCTGGTCTTGAACTCCTGACCTCGTGATCTGCCCGCCTTGGCCTCCCAAAGTGCTGGGATTACAGGTGTGAGCCACTGCGCCTGGCCAGAATCAGTGTTATTAACACTGTGAGTAACAGTGTGGGTAACATCAAGATAACTTGAAAATAAGAGGAGCTCAGGAAGACTTTTGAGTGCCACTGCTTTTCCCCACCTTTCTCCACAACCGAGGGCCATGGAAATGCCACTTAGCCTCTCCAGATCTCAGTTTTCTCATTGTAAACTGAAAATCTTGGATTAGGATTCCCTTCTAAATTATGTAATAAAATAGCTACATAAAAGGAAAGGGAAAAGAAGTGAGAAAAGGGAGTACAGGGGAGGGGAGAGTATTGCTGAGCTCAGCTCTCTTGCTAAAGAGGGTTCACGGGGTGGGGAAGGAAGGAGGAGGGGATGAAATTAACCACTGGTATGGGTTTCTAAGGCTTGTGTCAGTAAGATCAGTGAAGGAAGAAATTAAGGTCCTGCCTAGCATGGGCACAGTCTTCCAGGAGTGTCATGCCCCACTCTGGGGGCTCTGTGATGTGGACCATGGGTGGGGCCTCGGAGGCAAAAGAGAAGGGCTGTTGGGAGGAGAAATGGGGATGGGGAAAATCATTTCAAATTTCCCATGATGGAAAGGCTACAGGAATTGCTTATCTAGATTTACAAATAGAATCTAATAAATAAAAGTTGCTTTTTTTTATTTTTTATTTTTATAGCAGTGTGAAAGTCAAAGTACATGTTTTTAAAGAAGCATGAAAGTTCAGATGAGACACACTTGATGGCTTGTTCAGTTCATGAGATCATCTGGCATGAAATAAAATGTTTCTTTTTCCATGCAGTGATTGCGTAACTCAAATATGGCAAAGCAACCTACACGATAATTTTCGGCCTGTGGATTTGATTTTTCATAAGCCTCACCACACACCCCTCACAGAAAGCTCTTGTTTCTAGTGGATTTGTTTCACCTCCTTTGTGAAAGCCTTAGAGAGAAGGCAGTAAGCAGGGAAAATCAGCTATTTATAGGCGTTTTTGACTAAAAGTGTCTGCTCAGCGTGCCATGGAATACTTCCAAGAGGTGGGAGAACAGGAAACGATCTAAAATCAACTAGAAGGCTGGAGGAGTGTTATGGGGGAATGATTTTGCAGGGGAGTCATTTTCAGAAAGCTCAGGTTTCATTTGCAAACAAATGACAGTTAGTTTCACTGACACCCCTTGAGTTACGGATAAGCCTTTGAAACTTTTGCTAGTTAAGGAGAGAAGACAAAGACATAAAATTTCTAAGGATTACAGGTAGGGTTCCTTTAAAGGACTTTAAAAGGAAAAGTCTGTAGAAAGGCCTCTCCCCCTACTTATTTACTGCCTAAGGGGATGCCAGCCAGATGGACGTCCACAGAGGAGCTTAGACTGGCAGGTGGCATTCAGAGTGTAAACTGCAGGTCCCGGGATGGCCTAACAGAGTCTTATAGTGTCCATAGGATGATCACTAATTTCCACTTTTATAACCAAAAATGGCAAGCCTATTTGGTCAAGTTTTCATAATTAAGAGATATAATTTCATTAAATGTATTAAACCCTTCCTGTGAATTCTGAATGGTTTTGTTTTCATTGTTTTGGTGACATCGGAGAAGCAGGCGAGGTAGAATTTAGACTGCCCAAAGTCACAGGGCTTACAGAAGAGATCTGAACTTCCGATGGTTCTGTGGAGGAGGTAATGAGAGAGATCTGGCTCTTTTCACTGGCTCTTTTCAATTTCTACAACATTAGAAGAATGATATGCCTGGCTTAGGGACTTTGGGCACGAGCAAAGAAGAGTGATGGCCAAGGACATTTGGTCATCTTCTACCAATGGTGGAAAAGCACCACGGAGGAAACACTCCACAGAGAACCTGGTTCTCCTAAGCCAATTAAAGAGGTGATGATGGTGGATAGAGTTCCCTCGTAGACACCTCCCATGACTGTTATTACTAATTAAGCTTGTCCTGTTGACTTACCAGAGCTGTCTGGAATAAGGCAGGAGGGGCTTGACAGACTTAACGTATGAAAACAAAAGCAAGTGTGTCTGGTGTTTTTTTTTTTTTCTGTATGAACACACTAAAGCTTGAAGAAGCCAGAATTATATTCCATCAGCCAATATCAAGCCATGGGAAAACCTGATCCACTGAGGCTGAGCTATCAAAAGATTAATCCAGGCTGGGTGTCGTGGCTCACAACTGTAATCTCAGTACTTTGGGAGGCCGAGGTGGGAAGATCCCTTGAGGCCAAAAGTTTAAGACCATCCTAGGCAACATAGCGAAACCCCGTCTCTACATAAAAAATTAGCCTCGCACGGTGACCTGAGTCTGTAGTCCCAGCTACTCTGGAGGCTGAGGTGGGAGGGTCGCTTGAGCCCAGGAGGTCAAGGCTACAGTAAGCCATGATCACACCACTGGACTCCAGCCTGAGTGACAAAGGGAGACACTGTCTTTCAAAAAAAGAAAAGAAAAAAAGATTGACTGTGATACTTTCGACTTCAGACGAAAGCTTTCTGTGTTTAGTCGGCACACAAGACAGTGAAGTTTTACACCTACACTGTGATTAAGACCTACTGTCATCCCACATTGGAAAGGGCTTTTCTTTACCGCAGAATCAGATATGTTAATCCCAATGCCAGCTTAATAAAAACTAGATGAAGTGAAATATAAAGGAAAAAGTGGTATGGAGCATGAAACATGGGAAAGAGATAAAGCTTGTTAATGTTTGAGGATCTATAAACTTGGAATATTTTCACACTGTATTTTTCATTTATTTCTCAAATTTGAAGTTAAATTTGTTTCTAAGACCTGAAGCAAACACAGTCATATCACCATGCCCATTTTACAGATGTAGAAATAGAAGTACTAAGTAGAGAGAGCCCAAAATCATGTAGCAAGCCAGCATCAATAAAGCTTGCAGTCAGAGCTCCTGAATCCCATATTTTCATCTATTAGGCTCTACTGCCCCCTTCAGTAAATACAATGAGAAATTAAGCCTTACAGTTCCCTAGAATTGGGTTACTTAAAATGCAGTTCTGGGATTGATCACTGTCAGAATCATCCCATATCTATGAAATCGGAATCTCTTGGGTGGATGCCAGAGATCCTCATTTTATAGACACTCTGAAGGTGATTCTTGTGCACATAAAATTAAGGAAACTTTACCTCTAAACATTCAATGATAGAGCAAGTGGCCACACATATATATGATTCTCTACAGGCATACATGTGATATTATTGTGCCCATGTGTACCCATGTTGATTCCACTTTACAATGTTTCATGTAGCATTTCCAATTTTAGAGATAAATCCTTTCCAATCACTTACTTTTACATGTAGGGGGCAATAACTAAGAGATTAGCTTGTAGCTCTTAGCGTATGTATCCTGCACACTATTCCTCTCAGATTTGCTGCAGTTGCTCCCATTTAATATATTTGGTCCCATGGTCCCATTGTTCCAATACGTAATTCCTACCTGTCACACCATACGTATTTTATACATAAATACATCTATCTATCTATCTAATCTATCTATCTATCTATCTATCTATCTATCTATCTATCTATCTATCTATCAAATAAAGTTTGGCCTTTGCAAATACGGTAACAGCTATGTTAATTTTTATCCTGGAGAAGTAAGATGAGGGATGCTGATTTCAAAGGAGTGGAAGATGCTGGAAGGATGCATGCTGTCTTCAAAATCTAACCAGGGCTCTGAGCAAATTCCCTAAAGATCACATATCCTAATGTGTTCTGCTCCCTGCGTCCTCCTTTGCTACGTGGTTTACCATGATGCAGGGAAAACTCATCCATAGAAGGAGGAACATACCAATTTCTTTTCTTTGGAAGTTAAAATAAATAATTGCAGGCATTATTTAGTTTATCTTTGCCTCTTCTGAGACTTTTGAGTCACAAACTTGCTTCAACTCTAACTTTCAGATAATGTCGCTTCTCCCTTTGCTTCCTTATGCTTTGGTCCCATTGCCTTAAAAGGATGTTATGAGAATGGATAATAGAATATGTACAACATAATGGGAACAGAACAGTACTGGTAGCCAGGCAGGGAGCCTGCAAGTGCCAGGTTCCACTGACAAGATTACTGATTTCATCGAGGTATTTCCTTAGGATTTTTCTCTTTTTAAAAAACGAAATTGGACTAAATAATTTCAAAGCCTTCTTTTATAAGGAGATTATTAGATGAAAAATAGATAGGAAGATACAATGTCCACATTGCAGGGAGATTAGTGTGAATGTGAAGCTACACAAGATGACCTTCTGATCAGGAGGTTCTACTATTCTAAAATTGTCATTTTAAGGGGAAAAAAACCCAACTCTGCCTGGTCCTTTAATTATGTACCTTATGATTTTAGAGTCTCGGAGAATTAAATCAGGGAGGAGTTAGACAATCTTGCAAGTGTATATTAAATTGTGGTTAAAAAAATTAAGGAGAGCAAAAGTCATTTCCTTTTATGATTGTTGGATGCCCCCTTATTAAGGGGACTAAAACCTCTTTATTCTTATACCAGAGAAGCAGGACATCCCTAACTAGTCTACACTAATGGTCCAAGGTGAAGTTCAATATAATCAGTGGAAAAGCAAAGTAATGAATTTTCCGTCTGTGAAAAATCTGTTTCTCCACTTCATAGTCATACCTCTTCCATGGACTTTGTGAAATGGCAACTCTTAAAATGGATCTGAGTTCATGAATCAGAGATCAAAGACAGCATGTGTATAAATGCATATTTTAGAAGTATTGTTGCAGGGATACCTATGCAGATAGAACGTGTATATATAAACCTGCACACATGCACCTGGCATGCAGTAACCCCAGGCCCACATAATTCTGCTTCGTAGACAGTTCTGTGATATCACAAGCCTGATTTTTGTGGGAAGTTTCCTAATTCTGTGAAACAATGAATAGAAACTCCAGTTGACAGAGAACGGTGACCTAATATACACAAAAAGACCTACATACCCAGAAAATTCATTGTATAAATATATCTTAGAAATGGAAAAAAAGCAGGCATATTGCTAGACTTTAGCAAATGAAACAAAAAGTTTTTAATGAGAGTCCTAAATACTCCTATATTTAAAAGATCAGGGAATCAGAAGAGGTCTTTCTTCAATCACGTGAGTGCTCTCCAAGACAAAAAATAAAAATAAAAATAAAAACAAGAATTTGGTCAAAAGTGACAGTAAGAATAAACGTTATGCCTTTCTTTACACAGTATTTTCTCCTTTATCTCTGTATAACAGTAATTAATTGATTCTTTATATCATTACCTTTTAGTTTATAAACATAGAGGACTGGGTTGAATATAAATAAATCTGACATTGAAAAAAATTAACGCAATTCCCTATTGTGGTTTTAATTTAAGAATTTGGAAAAACAAATATGAATTTACCAAAATAATGTGAAAAAAAATTCTCCCTGTGCAATAACCTGCTAAGACAGATTGTTGTCTTTGAACCTAAAACCAAAGTGGTGGAAAACATAATCTAATTACAAATTAAAGTCAGCTTGGCAATATTGCATGTATTTTTTAGCAGTTCCTAAAAAACCTGACACAAAAGAGCAATGTGTTCTACCATTCACAAATCACTGTGTAAAACTGTGTAATGACATGATCTCAAGTGGGCCAGAGACTGTGGGTGAATAGTTCTCTTAAAGAATGGTGAATGATTACCTTGATTTACTGTCTTTAATTTGCAATCAAGCAAACTGTCTTCTAAGGAGAATGGAAAAAGGGGAAATGAAATCTACTGGCCACTGAGAGATCCAAGGCTAGTTTTTCTCTTTCATTCTTTGCTAACTAATGCGATGCCTTTAATTAGTAGATTGGAATTGTGTGAGATCAGAAAGTGTGTGTTACAGGCAGAAACCTCTGACTGTGGCTAACTAAGCACTTTGGTGTTGGCAAAAATGTCTTTAGAAAACAATGAAACTGGAGGCCAAGAATAATAAAGTTTCTTTAATAACTTCCAAGAAGGATTTCCTATATTTTTTTGATCTTCCCTTTACTACCACTGAGTCCTTCTGGACCCCTGCTTTCTCACAGTGTTTTGTCAATTTTTTTTCCCCTCTATTAATTGGACCTGACAATAGTGAGAATAAAAGAGAATCAGAGAGAGAGAATTAACAGAATTCTGCTGCTGATCACTGATTCCACATCCAAAGTTAGCACCAGGCAGGAGCAACCTCATTTTTTTATGAATGAAGAGGGGCATCTCTACCAAGATCAGTGAAAAACAGGGAAAAGATTGTGCAAACCCAATAGGAAATCCATTCAGGAACCTTGACATTCACTTGCTGGATTATTAAGGCAATTTAAATTAAAAATAAAGAAAATCATCAATGAATGTGGTGGATGGGATTTCAGAAAAAGGCAGCAAAGAAACATCCCAGTAGCCAAAGTCATTAGCAGAACTGTTCAGCACTTTCATAAATTGCATGTAAAGTAGTTTTAACTGAATTGGGAGACTTAAAATTGTTCTAACACAAGAGGGAGGAAAACTCAGCCAGGGAAAGAAAACTCCCACTGGGCAAAGATGGAAATAATCTTGAACGGATTATTGAAAAAATAATTTTACCTGTATTTAAAAGATCCTGGATTCATGCTTATGAATGCTTCCTCAGTGATCTTGTGTGGTGCCTTATTTAAACAGACCCCCACCCCCAAAAAGAGCAATCATCATAAATGTTAATTTTGCAAAGGAACAGTAACTATTTAGAATCCTGGTCCTGGAAAACAACCGATCATATTTCAATCACCAGCCATATAATATCCTCTAACAGCACCTAGCAGATCTAAGGAGATCATGTGTCAGTTAAAGATTTTATAAAGCCCTTGTGGAGACACAGATTTGTAGATATCTGATGTCTCCACCTGCTTTTTTACTATCTGTACATACATTAATTTGTCAGCTCTTCCAGTCTCTCTAGGCATTATTTAGAGGAGAAATAAAATCACAAATACTACCCCTTCCTTTCCCTACCACAAAAACCATCCAAATCAACAACACACTATTATCAAATACAAAGTAATAAAAGAGTTATACCCAAACCTGGTCAGTCCTTCCATTTCTTGAAACTTGCACACAAACTGAAGAAACCCACTCAGCCTTAAAAAGGTCGATCATTTTGCTTTCCTAAAATTTCATCTCTGGGAGTGCTTTCCTTCTCGGTCTGTCTTGCTCTCTCTCTCGCTCCCTCTGTCTCTCTCTCTCCACTTCTACCGGGGAGAGAGCGTTTTGTTTCCCTTTTCCTGTTTCTACGGCTGAATGAATGCAAAATACACTGTTTGAAGGGATTTTTCTTTTAGGTTAACAGTTGGAAATCTAAAATCTTGCTCTTCTGAATGGCTTTATATGTCAGTCACTCAACATACAACATTTACATAAAGAGGCATAAACAGAACTAAGCATTCTGCTTTTTAAAAGCAAAAACAAAACAACAACAAAAACCACCTTTTATTCTATCTCTGAACCTCTTCCTATTTTATTTATTTAACTATTAAGCACTTACCCTGAGATGTGCCATAAATGCTTTATTCCAAATGTATAAGAGCCAACCACATCTCAACTGAGAATTAAACAGTTTTAATGTCTTCAAATCCATGTTCCTGCTCCCAACCCTAATACAGACAGTCACTGGCAGCGGTACAATAGTTCTAAACAGCAGACATCTGATTCTTGACATTTAAAAATAACAATATTGGAAAAAAAGGAGTCCCTTTTTTTATTAACTGCAGACAGCTTGTGAGTGAGCACTTATCACTCATAATACAATTGACCATATTAACTGGGACTTGCAATGATTTCAAGCTACAGTATTCGATTCCTAAGTCAATGTCAGGCAGAGGCTAAATACCTATAGACTTCTCATTTTCTATAGAATCATGGCAATGGCCTAAATTAAGCTAATTCTAAGTGATAATTCTGCAAAGAGAGAAGCAGAGGTTCGCTAGTATTTAGACTTTATTATTGGTGATTATTAATTTCATCTTTGTTAGTCTTGAATCAAATTAGGGACATAATCAGTTGTTTCATTGTTAGTCTAATTTCATATCCATGCCCTCTTAACTTCTCACACTCATATGAGATCAAGTGCACACATAGATTTACCACAAAATATATCAAGTAATAAAATAAAAAATATGCACTCATTTCCATTACTGAAGCATATTATGGAGTTGGATAGATTTGGGATCAAGTGCTAGCTCCCCCACTTACTGTTTACGTGTCCCTGGGCAAATGATTTAAGCATTTGTGCCTGTTTTGTTGTCTATAAAACTAAAGTAAATAATACTTTACAAAGCTGTTTTGAGTGCTTAATGAGATATACACGGTTTCTGGCACATAATAGATATTTGATATACACTGCTTCCTTCCTCTGCTTTGTATTTGGAGGAGGTAGAGATTGGGCATAGTAAATGAATATTGACTTTGAAGGCAGACAAATCAGTTTAGACCCAACATGTTGCCACATACTAGTTGTGTGTCCTTGGGCAAGTTACTTAACCTAATTTACGAAATGTTAGCTTCTTCAACTGTGAAATATCTCTAGAATTTTAAAGAGCAAATTAGATAACATCCGAAAAACATACAGTAGGCATCTCTGAAATGAGAGTCCTGGGACTTCCAACTCTTGAAAATAGTTCTAATTAGTACTCTGACACATGTAATTTACGAGTTTGAAAATGCGTACTGAGATCATACATCTATTGGACCAAGTGCCTCATTTTCTAGCAGAGGAAGGAGGTCCAGAGAGCTGAAAGCATGTTTCCAGGTCATGTTACTAGTTAGCAGCAAATAAAGACTAGAACGCTCTTGGAACTAGTAGAATAGTGCTTTGCCTACTAAATCTCTAATATTGAAGTTAAATCCATTTGTAAATCCAGCTTCAATATTAGTTGGCAATTAAGGCAATAGAGCTGAAAAAAGAAAAAAAAAGAACTCCAAGAAACCCTCTTTCCCTCTCTGTTTTCCCAAATTTACTTCTAAGAATGAGCCTATAGATGAAATTACTCCCTTGGAGCTAGCTGGCACGGGCTAACCCTATCTTCCTCAGCAGAGCTTGCACGGGGTGGCAGATCCTCTTTTCATTTCCTAGAAGCAAGAAGGGAGCAGGAGCCCAGTTCTCAGGAGGTATTTTCTATTCTCCTCTGACCCTATATGAATATATGGCTCTTTCTTCCCTTTCTTTACAGCATCTCTTCAGCCTCAGCACAGGGGTTGGGAGGTGTACACAGTTTTACATTTAATTCTCTTACTAAAATACTACCTCCTAACATTGAAATATAGATTTTTTCCACTAGTTTGAAAGTCTTGCATAAAATAGAAGCTTAATAAATTCAATATCTATTAATAAGGATTAACTTGGAGTTTAGTTTAAAAGGTTGAACTAGCTTGGTTAATTATTGCCCAATGTAGGACAGAATATGTTAAACTGTTTCCAACTTTTCAATAATTTCAGAATTGAAAACAAAGGTGCTTTGGTGTCAAAGACAGATTAGCTATTACTCTGGGGAAGAAGGCAAGTAAAGGGATTAATACGAGTGTGTGTGTGATCCACTGTAGTGAATGTTTTAGTTCTGTATGATGGGTGATGTATACATGGGTGTTTTATTTTTTTTTCTTTATACCTTTCTGTAAGCCTCAAATGTTTCATTACAAAAATGACTTAAAGAAGGCAAATAATTTGAAAATAGAATTTCCAAATCTTTATAGTAGGAGATCCAATAATGCTACTACTAAATCCCATACTTAAGCCTTTAAGATTTCATTCTCATTTTACTGAAAAACTTTAACAATAATATGCTTATTTTAAAGATTTTATTTTCTCCTTGCTCACCATTTTTCATGCCCTTGATTTCAGGTCTGTGCTAGGGCATATTAGAAAGAGCTTGGTTTTGGCATCAAACAGACCTGAGTCTAAATCTCAGTTGTACAACCTCCAGATTGTGGGGCTTTAAATCACTTGATATTTCTAAGTGTCAGTTTCTTCTCTTATAAACATAGAATATTATTACATTCAGTAATCTCGGGATTATTACAAAGATTAAATGAAATAAGAAATGGGAACACCTTTGCTATAGCATCTGGTATATAGTAGATTTTCAATTAATATCACTTTCCTTCTTTCTTTCCTTATCCTTCCACTTTTCACCACTACCTGAGATTGCGACTCCAAAAAGGTATAAAAAAGAAAGAAAAATGAACCTAAGGTAGGAAGAATGTAGGCATATAGGCAAATATAATGAAAACATTTCATTACTAACAAAGGCTCATGCTAGATCCATGCACAGCATCCTTTACTCTGATACTTCTCATCTAATCTCATCATTACTTACTTAAGGACAGGTGTTGTTTTTTTTTTTTCCTTTCAATTTGTTTTGTTTTTGCCACTGGTCATAGAACATTTGCAGACAAAATGCGTGGTACTCTAGGGCTTTTATCTCTTTACTCCTTACTTTTTGTAAGACAGATATCCTTATCGAAATACTTTACTTTCAGTGGTGGGTGAGCTTTATGTTCTTAAAGAGTTTCTAGAGCTTTCAGCTGCAACCTTCGTAATGGCCATTTCTCTAAGTTAAGAGACTGTGTTCTAGTCCCACCTCTGCCACATGCTAATGGTTTAACCCACTAAGTATTTACCTTTCTTTGTGTCTACTCTTTCATATGCTAAGTGGATTAAATGATTCTTTGAGCTCTGAAATTGTTATAGTTCTTGATAACTTATTAACATGTAGCAACCTTACGGGAAATTAGGCAACACCAGCTTCAGTGGGAAATACTGACCACATAATTGTGTGTTGTGTATGAAAACTGTCCATGTGCTGGTGGCTTCTTCTGAACTCCAAGAACAGGCTCTGGCACTGCCCTTGTCCAGGGATTGCCAGCTTCGGGTCTTCTCAGGGATTGATGGAGGCGTTCCCAAGGGAGCCAGATTTGTCAGGAGGAGTTCAAAGGGAGCAAAAAAGATGAACTCCTCAAAGGAAGAATTTTTCTTTGCATTTGTTCTTAAGGTGGGAGTGTAAAATGGGAGTGGGTATGTTATACTTTTAGAGCTCAGTAATTTTTTTTTTGTTAAGATGAGGCTACCAGGAGAGAACAGAGAAGAAAAGACATTCTGAAAAAGGAAAAGATGAGAGTTCTTATGGAAAAATGTGCCTTGGGAAAAATTACAATACTTCAGCAAGGAGGTAGGGAAGAAAAACACCTCTCTCCTATATTTTTATCCAGGTGACATCTGGTTTCAGTGAACTGGAGGAAAACACAAGGAGACAGTGGCAGGGGAAGAGCAGCCTGCCGTGGCTCTGTAAGTGTGTGGGATTTACACGCTGATACTAATTGTATTTTACTTCTCTGATCCTTCCTCCTTTTCCTCCTCCTCTCTGTTGTCCTGGGTGTCTGCAGCTGTGCTTGTCAGGTCCCAAACTGGCTAGCTCCCCACATCCTCAGGGCACAGGGCGTCTTCCTGATTTGCTGCGCCCTCGAGGTGGAAGCTCAGGTCGGGGTGTAGTTACTGATGGTTATGGTGATGACCATCGCAGTGTTCTAACATAGCTTCAGGCAGGATTTCACAATAAAAACTATCCCACAAAACCCTGAATAGATCTAATGAAACACTTTCCAAAATTCAAACGATCGTGGCTTATTTTTGAATTAAAGAAAGGTGGACTTATTTTAAAATTCTCTGTAGACTTCCCTTTCCTCTCTTTCCCATCCTATGATTCCTCAGACAAAAGAGGAAGGCCATAATAACTGGTTGCCTTTCCATAGGAGTGCTTTCCAAAGCACTTGGATATCTAGTATCTTAAGATAACCCGATGAGGTGGGTAGCATTTGCTTCTTTTCATTTTCCCGACAGAAGCAATTCGGCACAGAGATGCCAAATAATTTGCACAGGTTCCTATCTTAATAGAAAATTCAGAGTAGTGCCAAGACTAGAACCAGGAGAAATGCCCACATAAGCATGCCAGGTACTACTTCTAAGCCTCCATCATTGACAGAAATGGTACCTGCAGGTACTGGCAGGAGCGTTCTTGCTGACACGACTCGGACTTCACCATGGCCTGGTCCATGTTCACCGAGGCCTTCTGGTAAACCTCCCGGGCCCGGCTCACGGTGAGCGTGGAGGACCAGGCGCTCTTCTTCAGCAGCGGGGTGTCCAGGCTGACCGGCAGGTTGGCGCAGGTGGAGCACTTGACGTCGTTGTTGCTCCGGGAGGCCTTCACCGCCTGCTCGCTGATGGTGTTGTAGGCCTCCATGAAGTACTGTGAGGCCGAGCGGTCGGGGCACCTGCCCATGGTCATCACGCCCGAGGGGGCGTGGTAGATGCACATGTCACCATCCAGGTTGTCGTCCGAGCTCCACCAGCCCGGGGAGGTGCTGGGCCGGGCCTTGGGCTCTGCGCGCCGCTCCTTGCTCTTGCTGCGTTTGCCATAGCGCGCCGCCTGCGCCTCGTCAGGGCTGGCCTTGCCCCCGTTGACGCTGCCCTTGGACGGCCCCTCCAGGGAGTGCGACTTGGTGAAGAGCTTCTGGACCGAGTGCACCAGGTGGCGGATGCGGCCGGGGCTGTCGCTGCGGTGCTCCACGGCCGTGCGCTTGTACTGCAGAGTGTGATAGCCATCGCGGCTGAGTGGCAGCTGCCGCTCGAACTGGTCCAGCAGGTTGGCGGGGATGCGGTTCGCCTTGGTGGCCAGGGTGCGGGGCACCAGGGCACACTCGTCCTTCAGCTCTTGCTGCGAGGTGTAGTGCCTGCGGGGGAAGGTGCTGCTGGCCAGCGGGTCGCTGAAGGGGCCCACACACTCAGCCTGGAAGGAGTTCCGCTGGGTGTAGTACGGGTGGTCCGCGGGGTGGTGCTCCACTGGGCTCAGCAGGTAGGGCTTGCGGTCGGAGTGGTGCGACAGCGAGTCACAGGCCGAGTCGCAGGTGACTCCGTGGTGATGGCTGCGGCTGCCCGATAGCCCTTTCATTGCTGACGGGAAGCAGCCGCCAGGGTCATGGACACCCAGAAGTCAGGTTCCAGACCCGTCTTGGGCAGGGATCTGGGGGAATGAAGAAGAGAGCAAAGTCTTTAATATTTCTCTTGGAAATTAGGTATTGCACTTTACAGGGTCTTGCTTTGTTGCCCAGGCTAGAGTGCAGAGGCGCCCTCTCTGCTTCCTGCAGCCTCCACATCCTGGGCTCAAGCCATCCTTCCACACCAGCCTCCCGAGTAGCTAGGACTACAGGCAGGCCCCACCACGCTTGGCGAATTTTTTGTAGAGATGAGGTCTCACTATATTGCCCAGGCTTGGTCTCGAACTCCTGGGCTCAAGCTATCCTCCCACTTCGGCCTCCCTTAAGTGCTGGGATTACAGGCGTGAGCAACCCTGCAGGCCTGGTATTGATCTTTTGAGGGTGCCATCTGTGACCGTGTTCTTTTTTTGGCAGAACTTAGTCAGTGTCCCTAAAACAGCTTGAACGCATTATCGGAAAAGCTCTGTCACCTCTGTGGGGCAGGAAAGCTGACTCCAAAGCCTGTGGGGAGAGAAGGTGGAGGTAAAGCTAGAAAACTAGAAAAAGGAGGCCGGGTGCGGTGGCTCATGCCTGTAATCCCAGCACTTTGGGATGCTGAGGCGGGTGGATCACCTGAGGTCAGGAGTTTAAGACCAGCCTGGCCAACATGGTGAAACCCTGTCTCTACTAAAAATACAAAAATTAGCTGGGCGTGGTGGTGGGTGCCTGTAATCCCAGCTATTCGGGAGGCTGAGGCAGGAGAATTGCTTGAACCCGGGAGGCGGAGCTTGCAGTGAGCAGAGATGGCACCACTGCACTCGAGCCTGGGGGACAGAGCCAGACTCCATCTCAAAAAAAAAAAAAAAAGAAAAAGAAAAACGAAACTATCTTTAAAAAAAGCCAAATTGTTTTTAAATTATTTGAAACAATAACTCTCCTTCCCTCTATGACCCCAATAACTGGATGTATCTTTCTCTTGCTTCTCGGGTCTTATTCTTTTTTTTCTTTTTCTTTTTTTTTTTTTGAGACGGAGTTTTTGCTCTGTTGCCCAGGCTGCAGTGCAATGGCACGATCTCGGCTCACTGCAACCTCTCTCTCCCGGGTTCAAGTGATTCCCCTGCCCCAGCCTCCAGAGTAGCTGGGATTACAGGTGCCTGCCACCATAGCCGGCTAATTTTTGTATTTATGAGGTTTCACCATGTTGGTCAGGCTAGTCTCTACATGTTAATTGTTAAAGATAGAACTGGAGAGGGGCTCAGTTCCTCTGGGAAACCTCTGCTGTTTCTCCCAGCAGAGAGAATTAGTTCCTCTCTTGTGTTTCCACCACATCTGAAACTCACTCCCCAGAACCTACAGAGTTGCTTGCTTCAGGATCTCTCTTCCGGCTTACGTTCCTTGCTGCCCAGTCTATTAGTCTCATTATGTACCCCCACCTAGTGTCAATCCAGCCATGTAAGCACACAGTAATAGCACTCCATAAATGTGAATGAAAATGTGAGTTAAAAAGCAAGATGTGCCAGGTGTGGTGGCTTACTCCTGTAATCCCAGCACTTTGGGAGGCCGAGGTGGGTGGATCACGAGGTCAGGAGATTGAGACTATCCTGGCTAACATGGTGAAACCCCGTCTCTACTAAAAATACAAAAAATTAGCCAGGCGTGGTGGCAGGTGCCTGTAGTCCCAGCTACTCGGGAGGCTGAGGCAGGAGAATGGCGTAAAGCCGGGAGGCGGAGCTTGCAGTGAGCCGAGATCTCGTGCCACTGCACTCCAGCCTGGGCAACAGAGCGAGATTCTGTCTCAAAACAAACAAACAAACAAACACTAAGATGAATAATAGAAACCAATGGCACCTCGTATCTTTAGGATATCTCTGTCTTCTGTTGCATGTTTTCCTTTTTGAATTCTGTAGGAACAACTTTACCACACAAACAATCCCTCCAGGTTACTCAGAGCAGGAAAAAGTAAAGATATGGCAAATAAATCATAAATGTAGAGAAAATCTGCCCAGGTATTTCTGTCAATCGAGGGTCAAGAGCTTTCTCTAAACAAACTGAGAGAACAAGTAAGCTTGACTAGGCTAATTTGAGGATCATGTATCTCTTCTTCCTAGTTTAAGGTTGCTGGTTGAATATTTATGCACAAGACCAGGCGTGGTGGCTGATGCCTGTAATCCCAGCACTTTGGGAGGCCAAGGTTGGAGAATCGCTTGAGCCCAGGAGTTTGAGACAAGCTGGGAAACATAGTGGGACCCAGTCTTAAAAAAAAAAAAATTAGCTGGGAGTGGTGGTGCATGCCTGTAGTCCCAGCTACTCAAGAGGGGAGAGGATTGCTTGAGCCCAGGAGGTTGAGGCTGCAGTGAGTTGTGAATGCACCGCTATACTTCAGCCTGGGTGACAGAATAAGACCCTGTCTCACAAAAAAAAAAAAAAAAAAAAGTTAATAGACGATGGCAAAATGACCAAAGGATGGCCCTTGAAAAGTTCTTGAGGACATGAACTTGAGTCCATTTCCAAGCTCGGATCTTCCGGAGCTTTGGTAACTAACAGAGGCTGCTATTCCATCAGGGCAGAGTATTTTCTCTGGACTCTAACACAGTGTTAGAGTCAGTGCCTGACCAAGTTCTTCTGACAGGCTGATTTTCTTTCAAGACTTCCTACAATACAAAAATTGCCATATAAAGAGTCATCTTGGAAAGCCAACGTGACTCTCTAAAATATCACTAATGTCATTTCAGATATTCCTAGAGAGATAGATATGTGGTTTAATTAAGAAACAAAACATACAGTGCTGGGTGCGGTGGCTCACGCCTGTAATCCTAGCACTTTGGGGGGCCGAGGCAGGCAAATTACCTGAAGTCAGGAGTTCAAGACCAGCCTAGCCAACATGGTGAAACCTTGTCTCTACTAAAAATACAAAAATTAGCCGGGCATGGTGGCGGGAGCCTGTAATATCAGCTACTTGGGAGGCTGAAGCTGGAGAATTGCTTGAATCCAGGAGGCAGAGGTTGCGGTGAGCCGAGATGGTGCCACTGCACTCCAACCTGGGTGACAGAGCAAGATTCCATCTCAAAATAAACAAACAAACAAAAACAAACAAACATATAAAACACCCACACTGGGCTTCATGAAAAAAGATTTTTGAGAGGCCAGGTCTTGTCTATTCCATGAGACATACTGCATCTGGGAGCTCATGACAATGTTGGCAATCTCTATCCATGCTTTGTGAAGCTCCCTTCTTCCTCCTGTCTCCAAGTTTCTGGATTGACCATTCAGGAATAATGATGAAAGGTTTTAATCAGTACAGTCACTCAAAATTTGTTAGTCTACTAAATTGTGACGTCCTTAAGGGTAGGGACTATGTTTCACCCACCCAGTATTTAGCAAAGTGCTATCCTAGTGGATAGTGGGAATTAAGTTAATAGAATATTTACTCAATTACTTAATGCATTAATGCAAAATTTCCCAAAGTGGTTCACATTGTGATTCAAGTAGCATCTATTTAATGAAAACATGACTGTGTGGCAAAGGCCAGGCTGAGCAAGGCCAAGGAAAGATGCCCAATAGTTGGGGGGACCATTCCATCAGGGTGACCATTCCAAAGACTAGTAGTCTTCAGAGCAAGGCAGGAAGCAGACTGGTGAACACTCCTTCTGACCTGTATACCTTTGACTTCTAACTCTGCAACTCACTGGACAATATCGTACAGTGAGTTGTACGTGTACGATACTCTGCCGTTCTACGTGTCTGGAAGTAAAGTCTGGGGAGTTTGCCTAACCTGCTGACTACAGGATGCTTAGATAGAGGGCAATCTGCCTGGAAGAGAGACAGAAACTGACTCTTGAAGGGACAAAAAAGGAATTCAGGACTTATGATACCTGTGGATAAGGAAGAACCAATTAGGTAAAAAAAGTGTCCACTGGTGAGAGACTAATGAAACAGAAAACCTTGGGACTGCTTTGTATGAAGTTATGGTCCTAAAAGTAGGCTGTGGTAAGGAAGAATGTAAGAGGGTTAAGTATGTGTTTTTAGCAAAACTGTGGCACAAACTAACTTAGATGCAAAAATCCATTGCATAAGAAAGTCTCTCTCTACAAACCAGGTTCCACTGAGGACATTTTTGCCTTTCAAATACAGACTTATAAAAAGCAAAAACAAAATTCTATTAGGATTATAGACACATACTAAGTTTTATGATCACATATAGTAGAATCTCAATATATAAAATGATATGGAATAATGTTTCGAACTTTCCTTCTCAAGTAGTTGAGTCTTGGGTAGATATTTTCTGCTAAATAAAATGTGAAACTGGCAAGAGCTGAAAACATGAATTATACATGTTTACTCCAAAATATACAAGATTATTTTAATCAGGTATTCAGTATTTAATTATCTTTAATATGTGAGCAACATTCCATGCAAGATGATGTTACCTGAGGACAAGCAGAGCAAACGAAGAGCTGTTTAAGGCCACTAATGATGATTTAAGTTAAATGATGTAACCGATGATAATTTCTGTAAATTAATCATACACAGTGTGTTTTTTACTAAAATTTAACTGGGCTATTTTCAGCACAGGACAAGCACCTCTATTTTCTTGAAGGGTAACAAATTGCATCCAGAATAAATAAGCTAACATTCCTCCTTCCTTACTTATATTTGTAAAACAGATATTGAGATCTTGATCTTTTTTCTCTATGATGTGGGAAAAGAAGGTCATAAAAAATGGCAATAAACATTTCTAAATGCTAAATCTATCTTTCTGGTCAAGGCCAAATAAACAACTTAATACCATGGCCCTTTCTATAACAAATCTTACACTCTCTTCTATTGTCTTGTCATTTTAAAACGAAAATAGGTCAATTTGTGATTATAAAAGAAAACACATTCTGTGACTTCCTGGTGAGATAGGGCAAATGATCTAAAATCCTAAGGCCATTGGCAATGGGTAGACAATTGCTGGTGGCACCTACTATGGAGGTCCTGCTCTTCCTTCTCTCATTCTTCATTTTCCTCTTGCCTTACTCTTAAACTCCCTTTCCAGCACATTTATCTCTGTCACTTCTTTTTTCCTCCCTCTCCTAATTAATGGTTATAAGTTGTATCCATGGGCACCACTTGCTGCCACCTGTGGTGTGACCAAGAGCATCATTAGAAACCATTAATTGAATATCCCTTCCTTGCCTGCTGCTGCAAAGATGACCAAATGCCTACAGTGAATCCCTAGTGGCCGGAGGGCTTATGATACATTGTGAGAGCCATGTCATAAGCCCTTTGGCCACTAGGGATTCAATGTATGCTCTTCATGACCTAGCCATGAAAAAACAGGAAAATAGATAAATAACAATTCTCATTCTTCTATGCATTCTTGAAAAAAGAGGATGCTAGCTTCTCAATTAGATTTTAAGTGATGGTAACAATTGCTGGAAATAGAGAGGGAAATTGCCTTTCAGACCTTGTTCTTTGAGCAAGGATGGGGACTGTGGTCAACATGTCTTCATGAGGGTTTCTATGACTACCAGTGATTATCTCTAATTTTTTCTTGTTCATTGTGACTTCAACATTCTGTTTTATTGTCCCTCTAAGTTCAATTTTACCATTGTGCCATGTCTCCTGATTTTTTTGCTTGGATAATTTGTTGACTCTGTTTGCAGCCATGAGACAAGCTCAGAGTGTGAGATGCACAGTTTTTCCAGAGTTCCCACACCTGGAGCAGAATTATCACTGTCCAGGTGATGACCAAAACAAGAATAATCCAGCACTGTAAAGGAAATTTTCAAGGTAGGTAATTTATTAGACCCAAGGAAAACACAAACACACCACATATTAGAAAATGCTGACAAAGGGGAAATAGTCTTGCAAAGCTGGCAAGTCCTTATTCCATTTTGAGTTTTGTGCATGTCTTTATTTAGAGCTGCTTTTCTTGATTTTTCTTTACATGCAGAAATAAGAGCATACTGAAGGCCCTCCTCTGTCTTACCCCATGAGGATGGACAGGCAGGCAATCACAACTTACTTTAGAAATAAAGCGGTGGACCCTGCCCAGGAGAACAGGGGGCACTGTGTTCTTGTTTGAGGAGACATCAGGAAGAGGAAATCTCCATGAATCTTTTCAGGGTCAAGCTGTCTTAAAATTTTTTTTTTTGAATTTTTGCGGGTACCTACTTGTGTATATATTTCTGAGGTACATGAGTTATTTTGATACAGGCATATCATGTTTAATAATCACATCAAGGTAAATGGAATATCCATCACCTCAAACATTTATCCTTTTTGTTACAAACAATCCAATTATACTCTTATCGTTATTTTTAAAAGTGCAATTAGATTATTATTGACTATAGTCACCCTATTATGCTACCAAATACTAGATCTTATCATTCATCCGGACTTGCATCTATTTTTTGTACCCATTAATCATCCCCACTCTCCCACCTTAGCAACACCCCCTTAACTACCCTTCCCAGCCTCTAAATGATCATCCTTCTACTCTCTGTCTCTCAAGTCAACTTTTTGGCATCCCTCCACCTGCCTGAAGCTTGTCCATGCCAGGTTATAACATTCCACTAAAGAGAAAGAAAGGATTTTCTTGTTGAAAAGTACAAGCAGCCCTGAACAATGACTACATTCTCCATTCTCCATGATGTGCCTGGGTGACTATGCTGGCTAATGGAACGTAATTTGAAACGGCATGTGCGATTTCTGGAAAACATCTCTAAAGTGAGGGGCATACCCTTCTTTACCCCTTCCCTGGCTGGAATGCAGCTGTGGGGGCTGGGTGAATAGTGATCTTTCCCATGAAGTAGAAGTTACAGTTTGAGGATTAGAGAAACAAAAGATAAAGGTTCTGACCTACAGCGGAGTGCCACATCAGCCCTGGATGTGCACCTCTGCATTTTGTTTAGTTGAGAGAAAAATAGACCTTTATCTTGTTTCCTTATCTTATCAAGTAAAGGAAGGGCCTGCGTTGGCCCCATAGGAAGCCAGAGTCCCATGCTATTGAACCACATGACAACTTTAGCCAAGGGCTCTGCAGAGGAAGTATGGGTGGAGAGAGGAGACAAAATAGCTCGCGGTTATTTTGCTTTTTGTAATTTTGTGTACTGAACCTTGCATTTGCACCTGTTACTAAGTGAGACAGGTAGTCAGGGCAAAATCATGAGATCCTTGGTGAAGCTATGTCAGGATGCGGCACTGTATTTGCAGGTGGTGGTAATCCATTAGAGGAATTTAAACAAGACAGTGGCATGGTCACACTTGTACTAAAGATTTCTCTAGCTGTAGTTAGAGAATACATGTGGGAGTGGGGAGGGGCAAAAAGATCTCAAAGAAGGAATGATTTCTTGCAAGAGCAGTTTATGAGAGGAGACTGGAAGAAAAGAAGGAGTATGCCAAGAGAGGAGGACAATGTCCTGGCCAGCTATGGCAGTGTCTCCTGATTCAGACCTCTTTAATCACACATGTATGCTCCAACCACAGTCTGAACACATACATGACATTTTTTTTCAGACAGAACAAAATTAATTTTCCCGTTTACTTATAATAAATCCCAATTCTACAGAGATTGAGAATGATGAATGCCCAACAGGCTGATGATTTTAAATTATTACTTTTTAAAATAAGAAAATGGTTCTTACTACTAAAAAATGAAACCATGGCACTTTTGGGTAAAAGTAAACAGAAAACGGCCGGGGGCGGTGGCTCATGCCTGTAATCCCAGCACTTTGGGAGGCCGAGGTGGGCGGATCATGAGGTCAGGAGATTGAGACCATCCTGGCTAACATGGTGAAACCCCGTCTTTACTAAAAATACAAAAAATTAGCCAGGCATGGTGGTGGGCGCCTGTAGCCACAGCTACTAGGGAGGCTGAGGCAGGAGGAAAATGACGTGAACCTGGGAGTTGGAGCTTGCAGTGAGCCGAGATCGTGCCACTGCACTGCAGCCTGGACAACAAAGCGAGACTCCATCTCAAAAAATAAAATAAAATAAAATAAAAAGGTAAACAGAAAACTTAACAGAGGTGAGAATGTGAGTTAACATTGTCCAAATGCCCACTGTTTGGATATTTTCTGACCTTTTGAAATTGTACCTGCAGAGGATAACTGAACGTCATGTTCTTTCACTCTTCCAGGCTTCCTTACTTGAAGATTTTCATGTGTTGTGTGCTTAAAATTATACAAGTACTATTAGAACACCTTTGAATAAGCACATTCTGAAATATGCCAATTACTCAAAGTACAATGCTGAGCCATTTTATAGATGCAGAATGTATTTTGGCTTTTCATTAACATTAATTGCTGTCCTAATCATCTGCAGTTTGATTTTGTCTGTGAATACCTCTGTCAATCAGTCTGCTCCTACAAATAAATGCCTTCGGAGGCATTTCCTTTTCAAAAGATACGGTATTGTTTAAAAAAAAAAACCAACGACTCAACTGAAATCTTCTCCAATTTGGTCACAGTAGGCAGCACAATTACAATCACCTGCATCTCCATACAAAGCTTTTAAAAAGTGGTTTCATAACAGTTTTTGAGAATAAAAAGGTGGAAGGTAGTGTTCTTTGAAAAATGATTAATAGGTCATCATTGATACTGGTGGTTGAGCAAAATGTCATAGGATTTACGAGGTGATTTTTATGTGGAGCTAATCCAGGCAGTAAACGATAAAATCTCCTAATGTTATTTTGGACTGACAGAGTTCAAATGTGCCTGTGCTGACTCTATGGGACCTCGGAGATATGCTTTCTATGGAATTGTTCTTATTTGGATTTCCAGGAGAGGGTTGGTTATCTCGGCTAAATGGACAGATGAATTCCCTTGGGAGCCAGCTAGGAGAATGTGGTTACCTTGACCAGCCATGGACAGTGCCCTTCAGGAGGTGCTGCAAGCAGGGGGGACAGCCTGTCTTATGGGGCTACAATTGATGGGGGTAGAATATTCACAGAGAAGAGAAAAACCCATCAGTGTTTACTCCAAAAAAAGTTGGGAAAAACTTGCAAACTACTGATAAATCTAGGAGAAAGAAGAAATGATGACAGAATAAAGCTGTTTAATGGTACCTAAAGACAGCAGTGATGGAAGATGGAAAAACACAAAAACAATGACAATCAAAACAATATGACAATACAACTTGAAAAGAAGCAGTGGAAATAGCCTTTGATGAAACCAAGTTATTTTTGTCTAGATTGCTCATGACTAGCTGAGTAGTCTTGTGAACATGTTCTGGCACATTCTAGACAACTTGTTTCACAGCCAGATTTTATATATACATACATGCATATATATATTTACCTGAATCAAATTTTCTCTTATAAAGTCTCTTTCTTTAAATGCTGTTGCTCTTCTTACCAAGTTTGCTGTACAAATCTACTTTCCTTAGTGCTGAGACCCCAAAAGTGCAGACATTAAGCCCTTTTGTGGTAGCTGTTCAGCTGACACCTGCTTTTGGGAATTTCTTCCCTACTCACAGCATCTTCTGATGACACTGTGGCCAGGACTGTTGAAGGTGATCACCACATTCTCTGAGCTGATGGAAGACTGGACTCAGGGGCATCCATGCAGAGCCTTCACTGAGCTAATGAGATGCTCACTTTGGGAAATTTAGGTGGGGATGTTCCTAGAATCACTGGACTCTGGTGAGGTTATCTTCAAGGTCAAGTAAAGGAAGGGCCCACATCGGCCGCATTGGAAGCCAGAGTTGATGCTATTGAACTGTGGGCAGCGTTAGCCACGGGCCCTACAGAGGGAGTGTGTGTGGAGGGAAGCGAGGAGCCAGTCCAGAGTCCATGGAACCCCAGGGAAAGAAACAGACAGAAGCTGCCTAATGGCCTTGTAGGTCTAGTCAGGCCTGGCTCCCTGCCCAGAGGGTGAGACTCTGTGGTCATCTGCAGCAGAACAAGGGCAGGCCCACAAAAGCTTACTCATCCAAGTAAAGGGGACCCTCCTGCCCAGTGGGTAACTGCGAGCATACAGAACTTCCACCACTGTGGTCTACATCCAAGTGGGGCCAATGTGAGTCAGTCTCTGAAGTGGCCCCAACAGAATTGGCTAAGTTATCCTCATACAGCTTTATACCCATTTAAGTATTAAGCTTGGATACATTATGCATGCTAATTCAGATTATACATTCACTTTCTGAAAACTATCATCAGTGCCTGCATGAGAGAGGGGTGGTCAGATACCATGTAGGAAGTGAGAAGGACAATCTCTGCAATCGGCTGTTTTTGAAACCTTACAGAATATTTTTCCTTCAGTGAGTTTGGCCTGCCCTGACCTCTGCAATAGTTGCTGTTAATGGGAATTAGATTTGTAATTCCTCAAACACTGCCCCTTCCTTCTGCTTCTGTCTTCCCATCATTTTTAAAGTGCCTTATTCTGACTCTTCACACATCTAGCAATCTGACCCTTTTAACTTGTTTTCATTTTGGAACTGGTTTTTATTGTCTTTTAGAATTCTACCCCCAGTCTTAAATTTTAAACAAACAAATCCACATCCAGTCAACTTTCTGAAACATTTTCTGCTGTGATAGAGAAGGAAGTATGACGACATTCATTGTTTCTGCATTAAAGTATTTTTGTTTGTATTACATTTTATTTTTTTAGGGACAGGGTCTTGCTCTGTCACCCAGGCTGGAGTGCACTGGCATAATCATGGCTCACTGCAGACTTGAACTCCTGGGCACAAGCAATCCTCTCATCTCAGCCTCCCAAAGTGCTGGAATTACAGATGTGCATCACTGCGCCAGCTTATTTCTGGATTAAGTTTTGGCAGATAAGAGTGTTGGCCTGTAAGGTATCAGCCAAATAGTCTTTGACTGTACTGAGCATGAAGTCAAATCAAATCAATACATATGACTTTAATTCAACAACTATTTATTGAATAGCTATTATTACATGCAGTGCACTGGGCACTGTAGCAAGAATTGAAGATTCTTAACATTACACTTTCAACTTCCTGTCTCATAAGTTTTCTTGTTCCCTTGCTCCCACTTTTCCTGCCCTCTGATGGTTCTCATGATACTTTATTCCATACACTGTTTCCTCAGCTCTGCCCTCTTCTCCCATTCTATCCATCCCTGGTGGTCTTCACTTCCTCCCTTGCCAGCCTAGGACAGACAGCAGGTCAAACTTTTTTTGTTAGCCCCCTCAGGTCCCTTGCTCTATGGTCCTTCTACCTCACTCACTGTGGACAATATACATCAAGGACTGATGCCACTGTCCTTCTGTCTTCCCACACAGAGGCTGCTGACTGTCGCTGGGGATGGGACTGGTGCCATGGCAAATTCCCAGTGTCCACTCTTGGCTCTACTCCCAAAGCTGATTAGGAATAGTATCATGGGTCTCCTGGTTCTGTTCCAGCTGTCCTAAGCCCTCAAGTCTACTCTTTATTTCTCATCTAGACTTGGTTGGGAAAACAAAGTAGTAACCAATAAATATCAAGTGAATAAAAATGGAATGGTCTCTGCCTCTAGGAATCATAACTATATACCAGGCACGTGTTGTCCACTTTAAATGCGTGATCTCATTTCAATCTCAAACAACCCAATATGGTAGGGACTAGTCTCTGAATAAGAAAACAGACTTTTAAAGAGGAAATAACTTGTCTGAGATAATATATTTGGTAATTTTAAAATTTTTTTTAGAGATAAGATCTCACTCTGATGCCCAGGATTATAGCTCACTGTAACCTGGAACTCGTGGGTTTAAGGAATTGTCCTGCACAGCTAGGACTACAGGAATGTGCCACCATACCTGGACATTTTTTTTCATTTTTTTGTAGAGATGGGGGTCTCACTATGCTGCCCAGGCTGGTCTCGAGCTCCTGGCCTCAAGCAGTACTCCTACCTCAGCCTCCCAAGATGCTGGGATTATCTGCATGAGCCACCGTATCCAGCCCTAGTTACTAAATTTTGAACACAGCATGTTCTTAATCACTAGACCATAATGACTGTTCTTATCACCTCTAACACACACACACACACACACACACACACACAATTTCATAGTGCTAACAGTATCATTTGTAATATGACCTTTGTTACCTGATTACGCCATTCTTTCACTTTAAATTCTTCTCAGACCCGCTACACTTTTTCAATATAATCTAAGTCTTTGAATGTGACTCAAGGTGGGAGGCTCCCTCACCTGGCGTCCATCGGCCAGACAGCCCTGTCTCCCCACCCCATACCCCACACAGCTCAGCTCCAGTGACACTGGGCTCCTTGTATTCTTCCCCACATGCCACATTCCCCATTGACTCCGTGTTTCATGCTCTCTAAAATACTCACTTCCATTCTCTATACAAACTCTTATTCCTGCTTGAAGAGTAGGTACAAATATAGCCTCCTTCTTAAAATATTCCCTGACTACAGGAATCATGGAAATGATAGGCTTCATCTAATTTACGGTCTAGTTGAGAAAATAAATCACATAAACGTGAACAATCAGCAAACAATACAAGTCAGAATCTAATCAAGTGCTAGATTGTATGGTACATGTCGCATATGTAATGCACCAAGTAAAAGGTTTTGGAAAAAAGAAGTCTAGAAGATGCAAGAGTTAAGGAGTGTGAAAACATCTCAATTTAGGAGGTGTAGCTGGCTCAGAGCAGCACATTCTTCAAAGACGAGCTTTTTAGGACAGTCTGCAATTCCTGTTCCATATTTTGTTCAAATCTAAGCACTTCCTTTCTCCTCTGGCTTTTTATATATATAAAAAATATATAAATATATATAAAAATATATATTTATATATATATATAATTTTTTATAGGTTTAGGGGATACAAGTGCAGTTTTGTTACATTGTGTAGAAGTAAAGGCTGGGCTTTTAGTGTAGCCATCCCCCGAAAAGTGTATATTGTACCTATTAAGTAATTTCTCATCCCTCACCACCCTCCCATGCTTCTGAGTCTCCAGTGTCTATTATTCCATTCTTTATGTCCATGTGTACACATTATTTATCTCCTAAGGGAGAACACGTCGTATTTAACTTTCTTTTTCTGAGTTATTTCACTTAAGATAATGGCCTCCAGCTCCATCTATGTTGCTGCAAAAGACATGGCTTCACTCATTTTTATGGCTAAGCAGTATGCCATGGTGTATATATACCACATTTAAAAATGCAATCATTGGCCAGGTGTGGTGGCTCATGCCTGTAATTCCAGCACTTTGGGAGGCTGAGGCAGGTGGATCATCTGAGGTCAGGAGTTCGAGACCAGCCTGGCCAACATGGTGAAATCCCCTTTCTACTAAAAAAATACAAAAATTAGCTGGGCCTGGTGATGGGTGCTTGTAATTCCAGCTACTCAGGAGGCTGAGGTAGGAGAATTGCTTGAACCCGGGAGGTGGAGGTTGCAGTGAGCCGAGATTGCACCACTGCACTCCAGCCTGGGCGACAAGAGCAAAACTCAATCTCAAAATAATAATAATAATAACAATTCAGTCATCTATTGGTGAACACAGGTTGACTCCATGACTTTGCAATTCTGAATAGTGCTGCAATAAACATGAGTGCAGGTATCTTTTTCTTTAGGTAGACACCCAGTAGTGGGATTGCTGGATCAAATGGTAGTTCTACTTTCAGTTCTTTGAGAACTCTCCATACGTTTTTCATAGAGGTTATACTAATTTACGTTCCCACCAAAAGTGTATAGACATTTTCTCATTTCTCCATATCCTTGCCAACTTCTGTTATTTTTTGATTTTTTAATGATAGCCATTTTGACTGGTGTAAGATGGTATCTCCTTGTGGTTTTCATTTGCATTTTTAATTTGCATTTTTCTGATGATTAGTGATGTTGAGCATTCTTTCATATGTTTATTGGCCACTTGTATGTCTTCTTTTGAAAAGTGTCTGCTCATGTCCTTTGCTCACTCTTTAATGGGGTTATTTGGTTTTTGAAATTGTTGAGTTGCTTGAGTTCCTTGTATACTCTGGTTATTAGTCCTTTGTCAGTTGCATAATTTGCAAATATTTCCTCCCATTCTGTGAGCTGTCTGAGTATTTCTTTCGCTGTACAGAAGCTTTTTAGTTTGATTGAAATCCCATTTGTTTATTTTTTGTTTTTGTTGCATGTATATCTTTGAGGTCTTAGTCATGAATTCTTTGCCTAGGCCAACATCCAGAAGAGTTTTTCTTAGATTTTCTTCTAGAACTTTTATTCTCTCAGGTCTAACATGTAAGCCTTTAAGCCATCTTGAGTTAATTTTTGTATACAGTGAGAAATAGGAGTCTAGTTTTCATTCTGCACATGGTTATCCAATTTTCTTAGCACCTTTTATGGAATAGGGTATCCTTTCCCCAGTGTATGTTTTTGTTTACTTTGTCAAAGATCGGTCGTTTCTGGGTTTTGTTTTTTGTTCCATTGATCTATGTATCTATTTTTATGCTAGTATCTTGCTGTTTTGGTTACTATAGCCTTGTAGTATAATTTGAAGTCAGGTAATGTGATGCCTGTAGCTTTGTTCTTTTTGCTTAGTATTGCTTTGGCAGTTTAGGCTCTTTTTTGGTTCTATATGAATTTTAGGATTAAAAATATGGAATGCTTCATGAATTTGCATGCCTTCCTTGTGCGGGGGCCATGCTAATCTTCTCTGTGTCATTCCCAGTTTAGCATATGTGTTGCTGAAGTGAGTACTCCTCTTACTTTTTCAAGGCCTTCCATTTCTACCTCTGATATGATCTTTGATGATACTATTCAGATGTTGGCCAGATTGTCTGAGAGCTACAGACTTGACCTCCTTGTTTGTCCCTTTCAACTGCTCTTAGATGTTAAGCCACTAGCCTATGTAAGGGAACTATACGAAATAGGCATTTATACTTGCTATGGTTTTTACTGTCAAGATGTTGCCTGTCTCAGCAAAGAGTGCAGTGCCATGTGTTAAATTCCTCTCAGGTGTCAGTATTAACAAAACTGTGTGCTTAACAACTGCCTTTAATTGTGCAGGTGCTATTACTCTTGTAAGATGAGTATGTTTCCACTTCGAGTAGTGCGTGCTCCACCAGCTTGAATACCAGGAAGGTTATCAGGAAAAGCTATGGCAAAATCATGATGGTTTTAGTACTTTTCCATTTTTATTCTACTATCATTGTATTCCCCTTGGATATTTATTACACACACACACACACACATCATCTCATAAACCACTTTAATCCCTTGTGGAAACAAATTGTAGTAGAGGTAGCAAATCTATATCCAGATACCTCTGTGCTACGTAAAATATGTCAATATGCTTTTTCCCTCACTTGATATCATCCATTGACTGTAACAATGGTTCTCAAACTCGAGTGTGCATCAGAATCAGCTGGATGTCCCAACGCATAGATGCATTCGATAAATGTTAGCCAAATAAATACATGAATGGGAATTTTCCTGCTCGGGAAACAAGATATTTTCATGGGAAAAGTGTTACAATTTATAAGTAAAATGACTATTTTTGTACTGGGAATAACGCATTGTTAGTGCCAGCACTGTACACAGCGGAGCCACTGTGCTGATCGGGAAGTATTGGAGCAGCGGCTAATGAAGACTGCTAAAGCCTGCTTTGCTGTTTCATCCACAGCACACAGGCCGCATCTGTCCTGGGGCTCATTTGTCTTTCTTCCACCTCCTCCACAGTTAGAGGCTCCTGAACTACAATGGCAACGATTGAAGAAACTGTTGTTGAAGAGTCCACGCCAAATTCTCAGTATGTCACCGAAGACAAGGACATTTTGGATAGAACCTGGCTGCTAATCCACTCTTGTCAGGAGGGAAGATTTTTTTCTCTTTCTGTAGTGAGCAACAAGGCCACTTGGTAAGCTACAGAATTATCTAACTAGCATTTTTGAATCTAGAAAAATACAAGCTTTGCTTTATTAATGGGCTTATTACATGTATGTGCTGAAAACGATATATGCTCCTTCTCATGCTTGCAAGTGTGACATGGTTTCCTCCCTTTTCACAGATGAAGAAGCTGAGGTTCATGGAAGCTAAATAACTTGCCCACAGGGCATAACTAGTAGGCAGCTAAGCTAGGACTTCAACCGAGGTCTGTAAGACTTAAAGCACATGCTTTTCCTGCTCCTCAATAGCTTTCCTGCTAAGCACCAAGAGACTCTAGGCTGCCAGGAACATCACAGCAGAGACCACTGTCAATCAATGCATCTCCACCGTCTTTTAGACTTTCTTTTGAAGAAAGATTTAGCTGCTAAAAGATGAATATACGAAAAGGATAATACTACCATATTTCATCATATTGGCTCGTTTTAATACAAGAAGACTCATCCGGCTTAAACATCTGATGTTTAAGAAGCTAACCAGCAAGCTGCTCTCTGGGAATGCATACCATCAGGTATGGATCAGTGGCCCTGAGATCATGTTCATAACTCAGCAGCTTTGTAAGCTGTCAAGACTCAGAACATGATACCCCAAAGTATGGCACCTTGGTGTGCTGAGTACTGTGGACTGAAGGACATCGGAAAGGTCTCAGAAGCAATGTCTCTTCGACCTTCTCCCAACCTCCTGTCTCCTACCTGTCTTTCTCCCATGAAGTGAGTCATGGCAACCATCATTCCTCTTTCCCAAGGTGTGTCACAGAAACTAGAACCCCTCTCCTCCAAGGGAAGCCGTGAAACCTAGAAAGGTCACTGTCTGCCTTCCCCCTTCTCCCTTGAAGACCCTCGTTCCAGAGGGGCCCTGCCCCATATTCAGGAGGGTTACACAAAGAGGTTAAGAAGAATTTGAACATTCAGGCCTTGCTGGGTTCGCTGCTCAGTCTATCAGCATTAGATCACACCCTTTAGTCCATCACATTTCTACACCGCTGTCCATTCTTCGTCAAACCGAAGAATAAAAAAAGTTTTCCCTGGGTCTTTGGATCTTCATTTCTGAGGAGTCCCATGTTAAAATAAAACTTTGATTACCTTCATTATGCTTTTCTCTTGTTAACCTGTCTTTTGTTATAGGAGTGACCATTATGATAGGTGAGGAAAGATATCACACATTTCTGCCCCTACAAAGCCAAAAATGTTGGCCGAGGAATGCTGCTAAGCTCAAGGCCATAGCTACTCACAACCTTTTCTCTCCACTACCAAGACCTGTAGATACAATGTGAATAATTTTAACCCTGATATAGAAGGGAGCCAATGCAGAAAATAACTTCTCAGTTATCCACAAAAGCTAGTAAAAGGGCTAACATTCATGTATTTTTTTTCCCCAACAAATATTTATTCAACATCTACTAAATGACAGGTACAGTTCTAGGAACAGGGGTCCAGTAATGAACACAATTCCAAAAGTCCATGGCTTCATGACAGTTATATTCTTGTGTTGGGAGACAGACAATAAACAAACATATTGTGTATAAAATGTTGATGATGGTAGCATGTCTTAGGTGATGACATATTAACTGCCTTGTGTAAGCAATCTTTTATAAACTCTTTGCTGACTTGGAGGCATTGAAAGTTTTACAAAAATATTGGCTTATTTATTAAAGAGGAAGTATAGTAAAATTTGCACTCATTACAGGTTGAGTAGTCCTTATCCAAAATGCCTGGGACCCAGAAGTGTTTTGAATTTCTGATTTTTTTCACGTTTTGGAACATTTGCAATTTACTTTATTTACTGGTTGAGCATCCCAAATCTGAAACTCCAAAATCCAAAATGCTCCAATGAGAATTTCCTTTGAGTTTCATGTCGGTGCCCAAAAAGCTTTGGATTCTACAGCATTTTTGATTTTGGATTTTTGTATTTGAGATGCTTGACCAGCAATATGTTCCAGAAAATATTAGAAAAATGGATATGTCTCTGTGGTAAACCGTGTCCTAGGCATCTTATATGTATTATCCCACTTAATTATCACAGCAGCCCTATGAAGCAGGTACTCTTATTATCTTCATTTCCCAGAGAAGGAAAATGAGGTATGGGAAAGTTAAATAATTTACTTGTAGTTAATACAGGAAGTCAGACTCCAGAGCTCACAGTTTAGGCACCACTACACTATCAATGACAAATGTTGCCTTTGTCACTCAACACAGTGATGGGATGTTACCAAGGTTGCAGCATATGGCTGCATAAATTACATACTGCACAGCTGGGGATGGGGGTGGCAAGCTGACCTTGTGTGGTGCAGCAAATCTGTTGCTTTGCTATCACTGATGTGCAGTTAGGCAATGTCCTTTAACTTGAATATACCTTAACATAACCATAATAAGAAGACACTGGAGAAAAATCACGCTTTCCAACATGAACTAGAAATAAAATTATTCATCTATTATTATTATTATTCTCCAATAAGACAATAATTGAAACCATGGAAGCCATATATATTCCAGAGACATGTACATAGGCTGACTATATACATCATCTACACTTTAGATAGGCCATTTAAAATAAAGTAAAGGATGCTAGCAATTTGGAGGAAATGATGAACTTCTCCATACAAAATGCTCACACCTCTCAGCTTAACCTGGAGCTTCCAATTTCCGTATGGCCACTTCTCACCATCTGCTTATGTTGGCACAGGGTGGGAGGCAATTCACTTCATTCAGGGAGGTGTCCTACACTACACTTATGAGCAAAGACCTGCAAGCCAAGTGAAACAAATAAGGAGGGTGAAATGAGCCCACAATGAACACTTCACTGGGTGGCATCCTATGGGCAGTCTGCACTGACGGGTGTTTGTCTAGCAACCTCTGCCCATGGCAGCTTTTCCTCTGACTGCTGAAGGGGTTTGCATCCTTTACCCAAATCTGTCTCAGGAAAAAACTCCACTGAAGTATGGTTATAAGTTTCATCTCCCAGACAAATAAACAAGCAGCCTATATTCCAGCAGACCAGATCTGAGTATGAGCAACTGGCACTGGCAAGAGTGCCTGTGGCCAGAATGAGTGGTACCTGTGTAAGTCAGAGAAGTGGCTTTGGGCAACAGCAAGAATGTTAAAAGGATGTTGCTTGAAGGAAAATCATTAATTTCATATTTGAGGAAACCTTTTGGATGTTTACTTAGGGAATGAGATTCAAAATTCGGGCTGCTATTGCTTTCTTATTCTCCTTACACTCTGTATCCAGGTTTGGTCCAATTTCAGAAAATGTCCTTCCCATTGCTTTGAATTTCTGTCTAGTTTCCTTCTACCATAGCATCTTTAACCAGAAGGAAGCCATCTTCTCTTACTATCCCACTTTCTGCCAGTGTGAGCTTAGAAATGTATTGTTCTTTTTCTCCCTCTCCCTCTGTTTTTCTCTTCTGGGGAAGCTTGTTAGGAAAAATCAGCTCTATAAATTGCAAGTTTTCCTGCTAAGATCCTTGGCATATAGCTGGCTGCTACTTCACCTTTTCAAAAACATGATCAACATCCTGTTTCCTGTTAGAATTAGGTAACTTAACCTTTTTATCAAGGTTGATTTTTGTTTAGACCCTGGGAATTGCTCTGCACCATGGCATATATGCAAAAACAAAAAACAAAAAACAAAAACAAAAACAAACAAACAAAAAATCCTGAGAAATAAATTGTGGAGACAAATGTTTGTAAGTACAAATATGAACTCTGCAAAAAGGATTGGAATCCAGTGGCAAGTAGATAAGCTGTAAGACTGGACCCATAAGTAATGCGGGACTGTACCGAAGAAATGTACTTTGTACCCCAAAGCTTATAAAATAATTGAACAGGGGATGTGGAAAGGGAATCTGATATTGGCAACACAGCATGTCTCTCCTGTGAGTTGCTGGAAGTTTGAGGTAACTGATGACAATTCTGTCTGCCCTGATGCCGACATTGTCGTTTCTCATCAGCTCCCCCCTTAGGACCCCCGACTATCTCTCCACTTTCCAGCACAGATGTCTGTATTTCTGGGCACCAGGCCCTTTGGAAATAACACTTTAGCACCTTTTAAACATTTGCTTCACTACTGAGTAGTTATTTGCACATTATTCTGTCTTCCTTCCTAACGAGAATTCTTTAACAGTCAGACTTGTTTGCTCAGCAACTACCCCAATGCCAGGCACAGAGTGAGCGCTCAGTAAACCCTGAATGAATAAAACAAAAGGAGGGGAAGAAAGCCTATCAGCTTGTGGGCTCACTTTTGTGTCTCATAAATAAATGGATACTCCAAGACTTGTAAAAGAGGAACATTATGCCCTTGGGATGCAGGAGGAATCACACATGATTGTGTTAGATTAGATTGGGTTGGTTAGAAGAAAAAAAGAATTTGGCCTCAGAAAGCTATTTTCTTCAATGTGGGAGTCTGATGTAACAGAATCCCGCCTTTGGATATTCCTTATTTGGTTTCGGGTACTGATAACAAAAATGACAAGGAGAAAGATATTTAGAAATGGTTTAAAAGATATTCTGTCCAAGCCACCTCGCCTCTCCCATCTCCCCCTCGACCTCGTTATTTTCCTTCCTCCAGGATGATCTTTCTAACTTCCAAATCTGATCATGTCCCTTCCCTGCACAAAACGGTCTCTATTCCCTTCAAAATGATGACTAGAACCCTTGCGCAGCTTGACAGCCCCTCGTGGCCTTGCTGTGAACGCTCTCCACCCTTATCCCTACTCCCTTCTGCTGCTCCCTCAAACCTGGGCTACAACCACCAAACAACTTGCAGTTTTCCTTACCCACCCTGGCTCTCTGTTCTTTACGACTTTGAGGATGGTGCTTACGTCCTCCACTTAAGCAATGCCCTTCCCTACCTACACAGCTCCTACTCATCCTTCAAAATTTAACTGCTCCTCTGCCCACCATCTCTCGTTCACTTTTCACACTGAGCTCTGTCCAAATCTAGTAAGACTCTGCAATTGTCTCCTACACTCATTTCCTTCCTTCTCATCCTCTCTTCTCCCACTGTGGGGTGACCACGGTTACACATAAGGACAATACACTTTCTGCTTTACACCCGGTCCACTGCTTGTCAATAACAAGCTTTATAATCTCCCAAAACTATAAAAGCTGAACCACATGAAAGAACCCTGGAGCTGGTTCCCTAGGGATGTTGGCCACCATGCTGCTGGCTGCGAGACATGTGATTGCTCACCTATGTCGGCACATAGATATGGTGAGGGAGAAGGATCTGACACCTGACCCACAGTCCCCTACGTCCTCATGGGTGGCAATATTTTACCACCTACATGGGGTATTTTCACTTTACTTTAACATTTCTGCTCAGTCTATGAAATCTCCCCCTCCTTCATTGTGTTTTTCAGAAAACCAAATGGGTTATTACATTAGTTCTGAGCAATGAGAGGGAAGCAATCCATACATATGGAGTGGCTATTAAATTCAACCCTAGAATTAGGATATAATTCTTAAGTGATAATGAGCTGAAGGAGAAGTCTAATAGGAATGTCTCAACCTCTCAGTTGGCCAATAGAACCCTAAGGTGTCCGTGGTACTCTGAGATTTTTCTTCTCACACTTTGCAACATTCATTTGTGGGCTTGTCTTTCCGCTCCACCAAGCTCTCAGAGAATAAAGTGAAGTGCATGTCTGCCTTCCCACTTCCCAGCACAGTAGCTGCCCAGAGCACAGAACCTCAATACCAGCATTGAATTTCACAGTGAGAAAGTTATTTCCATTTCCATTCTCTTTTAATCCTTTTAGTTCAGGCAGAGCAGAAAAAATTGATTGTGTATTTTGAACACACCTTTAACATTTGTTTTTCCTCCCTTTTAAGCAGGCTTCAGTGGGCACAGTATCTACCTGGAAATGAGTAACTTGCTTTGTTTTCCTTGTTCTTTTTTTAAGGTTAATTTTATCCCAAATGGCAAGGCAAATGGAAGTAATATCGAGTTGCTTTTAACAAATGTATTCAAATAAAACTAAGTCTATTTGTGGAAAACTATTAAGTTAAAATACAACATCAGTAGAAATGGACCTGGCTAAAATCATGATGATGCTATATAAAGGATGGATGTTTAGAAAACACTGGCATACAGTAGGTGCTCAATAAATGTTCATTTGATGGATAAATGAATCTCTCTTCCATCTTCTCTCTTCTTTCAATTTCTAGAAGTTTCACAATAGATCTGGCTTGGCCTCAAATTTGTATTACTGTACTTGTCTCATATTCTGAGCTATAGTACTGTATCTGCTTTCTGCTCAGCCCCCATCGTGCACTAGCATGACCTACTCATAAACGTGCCATGTTTCTTTTAGTTTAGCTTTAAAGACTGATGTCAGACATTCAAAGTCCTCCAGAAGCTGGCTCCAATCTATCTTTCCACGTGTATGAGCCCAAGTTCTCCTACATAAACTATGCGTATATTTGTGATTTCTAGACTAGACACTAGGGAGAGTCTTCCTGGACTTGAGCCTTCCTCTCAGTGGGAAGCCCTCAGAATCCTACAGATCTTTTAAGACTCATTCAAATCCTGCCTCCATGAAACCTTCGCTGAGAGTGATCAGCTCTCTTAATTCCAGCTGAGAGTGATCTGCCTCTCTTCTGAGACCCAGAAGCATTTTGCCTGTGAGGAAACATTCACCATGTGTACACTGTGTTTAAGATATTCCTCTAGTGCTCTGTACTCTCTTTTCAATTGCACGCTCTTGGAAGGCAAGAACCAGTTCTCATACATCTTTCTATCTCTACTCTAATCTTGTTACTGACTGAATTAAATAAATGAATGGAGATATTTGGGGATGTACTGAGGGAAGGAAATATGGAAAAATGGAAAAATCAATGACCTGCTTACAAATGCTACCTGAGCTGAAGAAATGAACAGCAAACCCAGTAGAAAGTGAAGCTCACTGGGAACATGAACGTGGTAATTGACTCAATTAGATCACGGGAACCTACCTCCTTTTCATAAAGGATATGCAATCGTATTTTTAAAAATATTTTTCAAAAAACATTATTTATAATTAAGTCCAAATCCCTCTATTTTAGAAGCAGGAAAATTGAGATAACATTACAAGCATAATGTATGGACACCCATGGATTTACATACGACTAGCACAGTATTCATGCTGCAAATATGCATGGGGAAAATGGTCCTAGGGTTCTTTTGCAGCAGATCTTTTAAACCTCAGATGAATCACACTATAAAATTCTCTTAACCTTAGACACAACCACAAACAATAAGAGCCATATTTACAGCATGTATTTCACTCCACTGGGTCTAATATTTGTTGGATGTTTTATAGGAAGAATGGAGAAATCTAAGATGTTTGTGAGTTTGTTAGGTTGACCATTCCTTTCAGGTGGAAGTGATAGTACCATGAAAAACATTTTAGAAGATCCTCCTACAATAGCTGACTCTAACATTTAATTTGTTGTTTTGTTTCATACCAGATGCCTCATTGGAAAAATAGCAATATTGAAATGGCAAAGGCAGCAATGTTAGTAACATTAGTGTTTCTAGAACTATTCTGCAAAAAACAAAACAAAGAGACACTATCCTGGGGCTGAATACTGGCCTGAGTGAGTCTCATTTGCATGATCTCCTAGAGAGATGGGTCACTTTCGTAAGGAAACATCATTAATCAAGCCTAAAACTCTGGGCTTAAGGAAAAATTTTCCTTCCTGACCCTAGTCCAGTGAGAATTTCCTTCTGTTCCTTTTACACCATCAACAGAATTGAGAAGATGCACTCTCAGGAGCATTTACATTAAGTGGGGATAAATCCCCTAAGTAACCAATGGCTGTGAATGATAGCATGTTAGACTGATCTCCTTTTTCAGGAGATTACCCAGAACAGGGCCAAATAGGACATGTAGCACCGCTCCACAGCCCACCAAGGGCCAAGCAGTGCAAGATTAGGTCTAGACGAGGTTTGACGGCTCTGTGGTCAATAGTGGCGATGTGGTAGGTGGCACTAAGGAAGTCTGCAAACACTATGGCAATGCTGGCTTGGCTTCAGAATGACATAACCCTTTAGGGAAATAGAATTTTAGAAATTGTATTTATTCTTATGGGAGTCCTTAAGCCTGGCGTTAAGTCAAGACAAAATGTAACCTGTGGGTCTCACCTAGTCCTGCCTCAGAGCCTAAGTCTATGGAGTTGAACTGTAATAGCATTGATCATCGGCATTCTTGGAGTTACCATTCGGTGGGTTTTTAGTGATGATTAAAGAATCTGTTCAAACCGGGAGAAAATGCTCCTGATTTCCTGTAGTTTAACCACTTAATGAATCAGTGTTTGAGGGACACACAGCCCTCATAATTAAAGCAAGGCTGTTAAGATTAAATATTTTATTTTTATAAAGGAATATAATTGATACAAATATTAATTGATAATGCTTGAAAATGCTTTTCACTCCTTAAGAAACCTTAAGATCACTCCGTCTTTCAAGACATACTTTGGATCTTACTCACTTACATCTTGTACATAAAATATAAAAGTAATAAAAGCATGTACCCCACTCATTTGGCATAGTAGATAATTTTCTGGACTACTGAATATGCGTGGCTTTGTAGGGTTTTTAATAGAAACCTTGGCCCTATTATTCATTATTATTATTATTTTAATATCTGTTCCATTTTCTCTATCTAGTTCTTACCCTGACATTAGAAAAATAAACCAGGACAGTTGAAATGTACCTGAATAGGCTGGGCGTGGTGGCTCACGCCTGTAATCCCAGCACTTTGGGAGGCTGAGGCGGGTGGATCACTAGGTCAGGAGATCGAGACCATCCTGGCTAACACGGTGAAACCCCATCTCTACTAAAAATACAAAAAATTAGCTTGGCGTGGTGGCAGATGCCTGTAGTCCCAGCTACTCGGGAGGTTGAGGCAGGAGAATGGCGTGAACCCGGGAGTTGGAGCTTGCAGTGAACCGAGATCATGCCACTGCACTCCAGCCTGGGCAACAGAGCGAGACTCCATCTCAAAAAAAAAAAAAAAAATGTACCTGAATAAAGGGAAGAACCAAAAAAAGTACAAAGATAATTGGGAAGTCACCCTTATCAATACCATTTCCGTACAAAAATTTGTTTATAATTACCAACTTGAGGGGTATTCATTACTTGGTAACAAGGAAACATCTAAAGAAGGCTATGGTAACTCTCCCTCTTTCTTCCTGACTTAGTTCAAGGTTTTGCCTTTTAAAAATTATTCCCATTGCCCCTCTGGAAATTTTGAATCACTTGTTTGTTAAAAGTTTTAATGAGACAATGCGATAGGCCCCAGCTAAGCAGTGAATTTCGAACTAGAAAAGGACCATAAAAATAGCCATGTCAGAAGATCCCCAAAGTGTGTTATGTGGATCTCTAGTCCTGAGAAATATTCTGTGAGAAGAGGTTTGGCACAATGTGTCTGGGGGAAGCTGGTTATCATAATCCTCACTTAGAGGTACAGCACCCTTTACTTTACAAAAGGGTTTGAAGTTTTGCAAAGAAAGCTTTTGAATGGTTTTACCACAGCATTTTGCAAAACAGTCTGGTTCTTGAACCCTTTTGAAGGGTACCTCTAGCCATTGCTTGAAATGACTGCTATGACTGTTCTGCAAAACATACCTGAGGAATTGCTGACCGATCCATCCCAAGTCCCTCCTTTTATAGATGAGGAAACGGAGTGTGATTCACTCTCCTTTCACCTAATCCATGGTTTACTCACAAGAATCTTGGGTAAGTGTGGATAACAGGCTTTTGAAATTGATGTAAACTTAGTCCATCTTTATAGTAGAAAAGAACTGAATTCCATCTGGGAAGTTTAGCTGATTTATCCAAGGTTACTAATTAACCAGGGTCTAGAAACCAGAACGTGTTCACTTCTGCTTAGTCCTTTGCCCATCAAAAAAATGCTGTTGTCATGCTATGGGAATGCTTTTCAGAAATTATTATAGCTTGCATTTTGCTTTATCTTATCTTGAGTCTTTTATTTTTTTCTCTCAGTGTAGTTGAAGTCCTTTAACAAAATTCCACCTAATCCACTCACCAGCTTAAGGGACACTCTTTATTCCCCCTGAAAACACAGTCAGGCTGCCTGAAGTACAGGAACTCTCACACCAATAAGCTATTCTAGAGCTTTTCTAGACGTTTCCTCAAATCTATTTATGTTAGTGTAATTTGAAATTATAATTATGTAATTTAAATGTTACAAAAAGTGCCGAAGTATGAGTGCAGAAAACAAGAGTCATTTTTCTAAAAATAAAATGGTAAGCTGTGTAAAGGTTGGATAGACATGAGCTGTTAAGGTTGCTGCCAAAGTAGCTGTGGGTGAGACCAATGTAAATAATTGGAAAAATGGTGAAAATTTAGAAAGATTCTGGACTCAAATTACTTTGCATGTCTACATTTAAATAAGCTGACATTGGAATTTATAGACAACACACCATGAGTGTGGTTTACGCAAGAAAGAGAACTTGGAACTCCAATCAATAGATTCCTTTAAAAACGACAACCACCTTGTTCCTTCAAGAAAACATTAGCGAATGAATATACGTTTGTATTTTAAAAACAACAATACCGTAATAGTAATACAAATAAATGCAATTCAGTATAGCAACAATTTATGTTGTATTAAGTATTAAAAGTAATCTAGAGATGATTTAAAGTATATGGGAGGATATGCATATGCAATTATATGTAAATATTATAATACTATATGATTTTATATTGGGGACATGAGCATCCATGGATGTTAGCATCAGTGGGGGCAGGGCGGGGGTCCTGGAACCAATACCCCCCAAATCGGGTGACTGTAGTTTACTTCCTGATACAGTATTAGGAAAACCAAAGCACTACAGCAATATATTCTACTCTATTTGATCTTTCCTAGCCTATATCCTCTTCCATTTCACTTAAAAATGCTGGCCATGAACACTAAATTATTTCTTGACCCTCAGTTTATAAAACAGCGTATAAATAATGACGGTGCTACCAGAAGGTTTATATCTCATCCTACCAACTCCTAGGGTCAATACCTGGTGTGGCAATAGAAATACTCAGATAAAATATGTGAGGAAACTATCCCAGATCTCTTGGCTAAATTCCAAGCTGGGGAAGACAGCAAGCCTGTAATAGAAACCTCCAGTGTAGGCTTGATTCAGGCTGGAGCTGATGTGGAGGATAAGTGACCTCAGAGAGCCCCTCACTTCTTGGCTAGAGGAGGAAGGAAGAGGTGAAGATTCTCCAGCAGTTGTAAACATGCAGGAAGAGGCATGTGGGTGGGCATGGAGGACACAGATACACCCTCTTCAAGATCAAAGGCTGTGGAAGAGACCACAGGTATCATCAACAGTTGATCATATAGAAGACTCGAAGGCCGGGCTACCTCTCAGCAGATGCCAAAGACCAGGAGGGATGAGCCACAGGTCAGAGGCCAGCGAGGCCAGGCTGTGAGGACATAACCCATTCAGGATGCTCAGTGAGCCTCCTAGCAGGATGGAAGAATATTCAGTTTCATCAAATATTTATCTAAAAGAGACAGGCAGCAGAATTCTGAGTTCCATGTGTTGACTGTAATTGGAGCCTTAAGATCTAGGTCTAATTTAGTTGTAGAAACTAATAAAAAGTTATGCCCCTGCACATGTAATTTGTGACTGTAAATTTTCAACCTGCTATACCTGCACTGAAAAAATTTTTGGCATATGAAAGCAATGTGCAGTTCCTGCTGTTATTTTTAACAGTCATTCAGTGCCAATGTTCTAGGCATTGTACTGAACAGAGTAGGACAGAATTCCCCGTTCACTTGGCTCATGGGCAAAATGAGAAGAACACAATATACAAAGAGACAGTGTAATGGGGGAGAGGGATATATGCATGATTATGAATGTGGCATATTTAGGAGGTATAAATAATCTCATGATGTCTTACTTAGAGGTAGTTGTCATATAGGATTAAAACTATGCACTCATAGTTTAATAGATTAAATATCTCAAAAATAGTGCATAACTATAGAATTTTGCTCTTAAATTTGGCCAGCTGTGATTCAAGATCCTCATCAGTACTCTTGAAAAATTACTGATTTCTGGCCCTCATTCCTAAAAGCCTGGGGTTTGGCCTGGTCATTTGTATTTTCAGAATGTTCTCTTGATGATTCTGATGTGCAGTTCAGGTTGGTGGCCACTGTCATAGGAGGCCATGTGTGTTTTTAATAGATTCACTATTTATGCTTGCTTATATGTTTATCTGCCATCCTTAAGAAGAGTGAAATAAACCATTTAGGCTAACTCACAAATATACTTTTTCTCCATAAGAAAACATCCTTAAACATGATAAGATAAGCATGTAACATCCAATTTTGCACTGATTATAATACATTTTTAGTAAACTATGTGAAAAGTAATAAACCTACAAAAATGTGTTTGAAGCATCATGCCAGGGGTAACATGTTCCTAAAATCTACACTAATAAATGTTAAGAGGCAAAGGCTTGCATATTTCAGCTTGTAAAATGCTTACAGCACAGTAACAGGACCCCTCATTCATCTTCTTCTCTACCGTTCTGGTCACAAGGTATAGTTTGTGTTTTGAAAATCCTAGCCTGGGTTGCTGAAATCAGTAGAAACAAAGCATACTCTATAAAAATATGGTGGTGATATTTAGAATCACAAGTTAGAAATGAACTTTTCTCTATACTGGAAAATCTAAGGAACAGTGATAATTTTATACCAAAAATTACCTGAGTGTTTATTGCCATGACAGCCTTTAGTGATAGGAGGCAAAGGGTGGTAAAAGTAGTTTCTGTCCTAAAGAGCCGAAACCAATTGCTGAAGATCTTTCCTAAGTGAGACTTTGTACCACAGGTAAGAAAGATTGCTTAGGGTCATGGCCTACAGGTTTTTAAGCACCTAAGTTCCCTTATTAAAGACTCAAGATCCCCAAAACCAAGTGATTAGATAAAAGTTAAGGTTTCAGTCTTTGACAATAAAGATAACCTGCACTTTTGTATCACATTAATGCCACTGGTCATAATGTGAACCATTAACTGCAATTTGTAAGTCTTGAGCTGTGTTCCAGAAGGGACCGACTGTCTAGTACTAACACCCAAGAACACTGGATACTAATTTGTTGATATTATTGATTAGGGTTCTTTTCTTGCTTTTGATTTTTTTTATTAATTAGTGATGATAATTACTTTTATTTCACTGAGATAGTGGTTAAAATAAAAACTCTTTCTTTCTCTTTCTCTTGATTCTTCCAATAAATAGTGCAACAGTCAATAGACGGAAAATTCTTTGAACAGCAGGGATCATATACATGCTCTATTTTTGGTGTCTTTCCAGTGTACTGCACACTGCTGGTTGGTTGTTGTTGACTGCCCATCTTAAAAGACACTTTCAATGAATTTCACCTTTCTATGTACCTAGAATTCTGGAAAACTCCACATTAGATTATTACCTACATAATTTTCTCTTGCCTAGATAATATGTTTAACCAATTTTGAGTTTTTGAGAAAAAATACACTCCCCACAACCTATTTTTAAGTCAATTTAAGTTCAGGAATCACACAGATAAAACTGCAGCTTTCTTGATCTAGTGTCATTTCTTATGGGTTCAATGAGAAGTTCCTGAGAGTGTCCTTCCCAGAAGCATAGGAACAGGAAGTCATCATTTGCCATTTTTTTCATGATTAAAAACTTTTACAAGTTAATAGTTGGACTACAAAAATGAATACCTGCTGTCGGCTATCTAGTATCCCTAGCTAATATTAAGGAATAATGAAAATATCCTCTTTCCAACGAGCATGTGGATTATCACATCATTATTCAAATGCTAAAGAGAGTCACAAAAGCAGTGATTTGGAGTTTTATCTTACTAAACTGAGGATAGCTGTCTCCCTACATCTCCATTTTCCAAGTAGTGAGAAGGTAATACATTTGTTGGCAATTTCTGTATTATTACTATTATCCACTGCAGAATGAGAGGAAATTAAGAGAGAGAAATTTGATGATTTAAGACAAAGCATGGAGAGTGATGTCTGGATTTAAGGAAACAAACGAACAAGTAGTCTGAGACCAAAATTTTCATCCATTAAAACCTGCTGCTTCCTATAGGTCAAATTCAAATTCAATAGCCATTTAGCTAGGACAAAACAGAAACACTTGGGTAGGTGACCTCAGGTGAAGTGAAGTTTTCCATCTTCTTAGTGAACTCCAGAACAATGAAAACTGAAAATGGCTGCTTGGCAAAAGGGCGAAATTGGCGATTGGGAATCATTGCCATCTGCTAGTGCCTGCCTTTGCGGTGTCCGGGGGAAGTTGATTATGGAGCTGTATTTGTAGCAAGCTTCAATGGAGTGACTCACCTCCTTTCTTGGACAGAAATAAAGGGTTGGGAAGGGATACCTCATTTTCTAAATATATAAAAATATTGCAGAAAATTAGAATAGGAATCTTTCTGATGACATCAACAGTGTCTAAAAAAAATGAGCCACCAAAAGAGAAGGCTGGGTGGAGGTGGGACAAGATTTCTATAAAACCTGAAGGATCGTTGCTTGCTGGGAATTAGAAGGAGTCATAGTTCTAATCCTGGTTTTGGCCCACGAACTGCTGGAGGATAAGACATTTAAAAACTCTAGAGTTTAATTTCTCCAGCTGCGAGTTGAGAAAGCCTTAGATGAGTACAAACAGAGCAAATTCCTATTAGAAAGTTTTAGACGGTAAATGCCTATCAGGTAAACTTGTGTTCTCCCTGAGGACAAAAGCGTTGACCGGGCACCTACTTCAAGCAATGTTTAGGGTGCAGTTTTTGTGCAGTTCTTTAGGATGAAGTCTGGATCTTATACATATTTGATTACTTTTTGCACAGTGGTTGGCTTATAAACTGTAATCAATAAAATTTGTTGAATGAATTGATTTTGCATAAATTATCTCAAATGAATTAAATAAACCCTTTTTCTGAGGGTAGGGGAAGGGAATAGAGGTATTAGTCATGCAAATAAATCAAGATTGGATCTTTATTTAAAGAAAGTTTCTTCTTCTTCCCTCATAATTGGAACTCTCATTTTATATGATTATCAGGAGAAATGTATTCCCTAGACTCTGTCAGTAGATGGATTAGAACATTTGGAATAACTAGGAAGTTGTTTTCTCATTTTCAAGTTGTTCAGTGACTAGAATATATCTCATTGTGGGGTGTATGGTGACATGGTATGCTCTAGCTAATTGAATCACCCAGCAAGGGCATTACATAAATTTTCAATCCTACAGAAAAGCAATCCAGGTCAGTTTTCTAATGAGCTGATTGATGGCTCTTTTGTGAACTATTTAGCAGGAACTGAAATAAACAAGACTTGATGCCTTTTGCTGAATCATAGCACTTCTCCTTCCTCTCTTATTGCAGCTGGGCTGCCAAATATGTGAATTGATAACATCTACTTAGCTGCTATAGGCTCAGCATGTGCCAGAGGTTGAATATTTACTTAATGTCAAATTAGCACACAGCGGTGAAAAGTCACTCAATGGCAGTTGGTTATCAAAGTGGGTCCCTGGGCCCACAGCAGTAGCATCACTTGGGAGCTTGTTAGAATGCAAATTCTCAGATTCAAGACGTGTTGAATCAAAAATTGTGTTTTAGTAAGCGCTTCAGGCTGATATGTGCTCAAGTTTTGAAACTGCTGATGTATGGTATTTAATGCCCCAAGAAACAACAATGGATTTATTCTTCTTGACTCATTTATATTTTGGAAATAAAGTTTGTTACATATTAATCTGTTCTTTATGGATATCTAAACTTTAATAAACCAAAATAAGATTTATTGTGCTCCCAACAACTCTAATGCTTTACCTCATATGTTTTGTTGTTTTAGGTCAGACAATGTCAATTCACATCAATAACTGCTGTCAGAGCACCTACTGTGTTACGTTCTGTGGGGGAAATGCAAATGAATGAAACTCGCTCTTTTCTTTTAGGGTCTCACAATCTAGTCGGGGAGACTGACCTAATATGAGGCCTAGGGTGCGAGGTTTATTCTTCCAGGTACTATTACTTATTATGCACCTATTATGAGATGGGAACTAGTCTAGGCACTGGAGATAGCTCAGGGAACAAATCAAATACAAAGCCCTTCCCTCAAGGAGCTTACAGTCTAGTGGAAGAAACAGAAAATAAACAGAACGAACATGTTAGAAGAATAAACATACATTTAAATATACAAATATATAAAATAAATATCTGGCAGGTCACAAGTGCTCTGGAGAAATGCCAAACCAGGGAGGTGATAGGGGCGTGTCTCCGATGGAAACACATGGAACTGCGGGAGGCTGGTGTGTCCACAAGGGTCCTGACTTGCTGAGGCCTCAGCTCTGTGGCTGGGTAGGTGAGTTTGACCAAGTCAAATTTTCTTTCCATGGCTTTGTTTCTTTGGTTCTAAAAGAGTCTGAGGTGGGGCTAATATTGTGATTTGAAAAAGTCCTTTGCTGACTGTGTAGGGTTGGGTGTGGTGGGAAGCCAAGATGGGGGAACTCTGTGTTTGCTGCTCCATCCAGAACCATAACCTATTTATAGATCAGCCCTTTGGTGTAAGTTTTTGTTTGAAAAATGTTTTCCACAGCTGAAGAAAAAAAATAAACCACTGAACTAGATGATTTCAGGTTTGTTCCAGTTGTGGTTCTATAGTCTTTACTTCTTCGTTAGGATTCCTTAATGGGAAGAGATACTTTGTTTTTTGTTTTGTTTTGTTTTTGAGACAGGGTCTCACTCTGTTACCCAGGCTGGAGTCAATGCAGCCTCGACCTTCTGGGTTCTAGTGATCCTCCTGCCTCAGCCTCCTGAGTAGCTGGGACTACAGGTATGCACCACCACACCTGGCTAGTTTTTTAATTTTTTGTTTTGAGGGGGTCTCACTTTGTTCAAGTGGTCTTGAACTCCTGGGATCAAGCAATCCTCCCACCTCGGCCTCCAAAAGTGCTGGGATTACAGACGTGAACCACCATGCTCAGCCAGAAAGAGATATTTTGAATTATTTGCAGGAAGCTGTTATGGAACTACAGGTAAAATGGTAAATATTTCTATTAAACATAGCCTCTGTTTATCACTCTACATGGAATATAAAAAATTTCTGGATTTTCCTTAAGAAGCATATATTTACTTTTTCTACTTTCTATGCTAATATAAGATCAGAGAGAACAATTACTTTTCTATGGCTGGATTGAAATACAGATATCTGCTTTCGGACTTAAAATTTCAGAATAGATCAAATCTCAGCTGACAGAAGTAAAATATCTGATAGTTTTAGGTTCTCATTAATATTGCTCCTTAAAACTAAGTTTCACTCTTTAGTTATCTTTCTATGTATGAATATACTATGGCTAAAAATGATGTCTTCTCTCTAATCTACTATGGCATGTCTTGCTAGCTTAGAAACATTGCATGGATGTTACAAGGAACATTACATGAAACATTACAAGGATGATATATATTTTTCCAAACAGAAACCAAAAGAATAATACTGAAATAAATGACAAATGGGAAACCTGTTACTAATTTGAACTGGAAACTGATTACATTTTACTTTCATAACTACTCACCAACGCTGCCTTAACGAAAAGCTCTTCCAATTGTCACTATGGCTTTCTTTTTCCCCACCATAGGTAATTTTATTTTATTTTATTTATGGGTGGGGGAATATTTAATATCTATTCTCTTGGCAAATTTCAAGTACAGTGGAGCATAGGTTAACTATAGTCATCATGCTGCACAGTAGATCGCAGAACTTATTTATCCTGTCTAACTGAAACTTTGTATACTTTCTGAACTCTCCATCCTTCCCTTTCCCCCAGGCTCTGGTAATTACCATTTTACTTTCTGCTTCTACGAGCTCCAGTCTTTTAGAGTCCACATCTAACTGAGGTCGTGCAGTATTTGTCTTTCAGTGATGGGCTTTCTTTATTAGCATAATGTTTTCCAGATGCATCCATGTTGTTGCAAGTGCCAGGATTTCTTTCTTTTTTAAGACTGAATAGTGTTAAATTTTTTAATATATAAACCACATTTTCTTTATCCATTCATTGTTGATGGACACTTAGATTGATTCCGTCTTGTGAATAACCCTGCAGTGAACACGGGGTGCAGCTCTCCCTTCAACTACTGATTTCATTTCCTTTGAATATATATCTTGGAAGTTGGATATATCCTTTGGAAGTTGGATTGCTGGATTCGATGTTAGTTTTATTTTTAATTTTTTGAGGAACTTCTATATTATTTTCCATAGCAGCTGTACTATTTTATGTTCCTACCAATAGTGTACAAGCGTTCCCTTTTCTCTACATTCTTGCCAGTACTTGCTATCTTTCATTCTTTTGATAATAGCCATGTTATTATTATTTTTTGAGACAGGGTCTGTCACCCAGGCTGGAGTGCAATGGTGCAGTTTTGGCTCACAGCAACCTCCGCCTCCTGGACTCAAGCAATCCTCCTGCCTTCCGAGGAGCTGGAACTACAGGTGCATGCCACGACAGCTGGCTAATTTTTGTATTTTTGTAGAGACAGGGTTTCACCATGTTGCCCAGGCTGGTTTTGGGCCCCTGGGCTCAAGCTATCCGCCTGTCTCAGCCTCCTAAACTGCTGGGATTATAAGCATGAGCCACCACATTCAGCTGATAATAGCCATTGTAACAGGTGTGAGGTGGTATCTCATTGTGGTTTTAGTTTGCATTTCCCTGATGACTAGTGATGTTGATCATTTTTTATATGCCTGTTTGCCATTTGTATGTCTTCTTTTGAGGCATGTCTATTCAGGTCCTTTGCCCATTTTTAAATCAGGTGATTTGTTTCCTTGCTCTGGAAACTATGGCTTCTTTTAATAAGAATTTTAATAGTTTTATCATAAGCTGAATTTAATAAGCTCAGCTGTGACAATTATGTATAAAAATAAGAGAATGCCAAAAGCACACTAGCTGAGCTTTAGTCAAAGTCCCTGTGAAGTGAACCTCATGCAGACTTAAAATAGTGGGTGACTTGGTAAAGTGGCAGTTCACTGCAGTGCAGCTCACGGAAGGAGGGGCCCAGTTATGACTTAGCAAGGTAATTGAGGAGATTAAAAAGGAACAAAGATGGAAGCTGCTAATTGCAACTTAAAAAGGGCATTTAGAACCTAATTCCAAACATAAGATACGATTGATCTGTTCCTGGGAATTCTTTTGTGCACTTGGAGGGTTTTAAGATCAATTAAGTCTTTGCATCTTAAAAATAATGATCACAAGGAAGAAGAAAAGTTAAAACAAGGAAAACAGCATACTGGCATAGAACAAACTATTTCTGAAATATCAGTTACATTTGGATGCAAAATTTCAAGTTTTCCTTTTTGGGAGAATGTCATCTCTCTGAAAACTTATTTTGAAACCTTATTTATTTATTTTCTTTTCCTGTAGTCTTCCTCTGTGGTCATCTGAAGACATCTTACCGCTTTTAGGAAAGAATAGTAAGTCCTGATAAGTCTTAGACCTTAGATAGATGGTAGTTCTATTTTTAATTTTTTGTGGAACTTCTATAAAGTAAAAGTCAATGAAAACAGAGAAAATTCCCTACTCTACTATAGCAGGATGCCCATCAGCAGAAAAGGACAGTGTAGAAGCAGATCGACACTGAATTATGGTCACCCTTGCTCAAGTGAACAAATTAATATCCCCAAGGACATCCATAGGCTTCTCTCCCAACATCTGAGGGCTGGATTTGCTCTCTGCTGTCCACCACAGACTATATTCAACTGCTGGAACCTTGTCTGGTGCTGAATAGCCCAAGGACAGAGACGCTGCTTCAGAGACACCCACGGTCACAGTTGCACCAGCCAAACCTGTTTTCGTGCCCGTGTCTTCTCGGAGAACAGAGCAGCATATGGACGGCTTGGGCTCCCTGCCATCTGTCAAGAGTGGGCAGGACAGCGCGTGCAATCCCAATCTGCACCAATGCTTGGTAGATAACACTTTCCACAGGGAAAGGTCTGCTGGCCTCAGATAAGAACAGCTTTCAAATGGGGACTATGAAAAACTGTACAACAGTCACAGCTCGGTTCCACTCCTCTCAGATCTACCTAAAGCTCTCATAGTCATACCTATATGACTTTGAGGGGAGAAAATCCTGACCCATTGCTCAGTTGGTATGGAGCTTGAACATTCACTCACATGCTATAATATCATGATCATCATTATCATTATAAACAACAGCATTTACTGAACTACTACCCTGGAACTCTTCCCTTTAACTTCTAAGAACATGCACATTGTAATATCTTCACCGATGAGACAGAGACCTATGTATCACACTTTTTCTACTTCTACTTCTGCTCCTAATGGGTAGGGTAAGACAGTTGCAGAGGGAATTGTTTTTATTAGAAAACTAAATTATGAGTTTTCGATCATGCCCCTTTATCTTGAAAATCTAACCCTTTCTTCAAACTCAGACCAACATCTCTAAATGGCCAAGTGAAACAATATAAAACATACAATTAACATAACCACCCTATGTAAGGGGTGGCCCTGGGTAGCCATAAGGTTAGTATGATGATTTCTGTAAAAAGCTCATCCAAATTAATCATTATATACTCTGAAACTTCTGAGTTATTTTCCCACTGTCCACCAATAGTTTAGTTATTTATTGAACAGGATACACTAAAAGACTACATTTCTGTTTCAGATGCCCTGTTTAAATTTGTTATATATTCCAACTCATCAAATCCTCTTAAGAATTCTGCATTGTAGGCACTATTAATTTCCTCCTCTACAAATGAAACAAGCATAGCACAAAGTAATTTACCCCAAGTAATAAGAGGGGCCAGGAAGCCAGTGGAGGTAGGCCTGCCTCAGAGTCTGTGCTTGTAAGCATTTGGCTTCACCGCCTCCTACCTAATCTAGGAGCTGATGTTTGTAGAAGGGTGTGGGAAATGAGCTGATCGTTGTAGCAGGGATGTGCATGGAGGAGAGGGTGGAAAGGGTAGGAAGAAACAGTATAGAGAATGCATCAGAATGTTCCATGTTGCACATACACTATACAGACAGTTCCTGATTTATGATGGTTTGATGTAGGATTTTTTTGACTTTACGATGGTGCAAAAGCAATACACATTTAATAAAAACTGTACCTTGAGTACCCATACAATTATTCTGTTTTTCACTTGTGGTACAATACTCAGCAAATTACATGAGCTAGTCAGCACTTTATTACAAAATAGGCTTTGTGTTAGATCATTTTGCTCAGCTGTGGGCTAATGTAAATGGTCTGAGCACATTTAAGTAGGTTAGGTGAAGGCTAAGCTATGGTGTTTGGTAAGTTAGCTGTATTAAATGCATTTTTGACTTAACGATATTTTCAATTTACAATAGGTTTATTGGGACATAATCCCGTTGTAAGTTGAGACGCATGTTTACTAAATTTCCCAGAAAGCAAATGTGTTTGTTACAGAAGGCAGGGATTTGCATTAGGGGCTAAGGACCCTGCAGACGGCAGTCAGCAGCATTCCAGCTCTCGCACCAATGGGCTACAAGGGGGAAGCACTGGAGGTGAGTTTAAGAGTGATGGCTAAAGTCCAAGGAGCCTAATATCCATTTCTCAGTCAGTTCGTTGTTACCTATGTGTTCTCATTTCTGGAGGAGTCAGCTAGAATATTACTGTATATGTTATATAATATTTGACATCATTTTATAGAGTAATGATCTACACTAGAATTTATAAATGTGAGGGTTTGTGAAGTCACTAGACATGTACTGAGTAAACACCAAAGAGCTGCTCATTCATCCATCATTTGCTATTAAGTAAATTTCAGTATAAGTAAGAGAAGACTGGCTCTGACAATTGTGAAGCATACTTCGGGTGATTTTTTAATGCAGCATTATAGATATGTAAGGCTATGTAGTAAATACTCTGCTAGAGTGATAATGATCATTTTAAATTTGCTTATATTGTGAAAATTGTGTATATGGGAGAGTCGGTACCTAGGGGAAAAGGAAAAATCTCAGGCAAAAAAATCAAAATAAGCACGTTTTTCTTTATCGATTGTGGATATGAAAGGGTAGTGGTGGTGGTGAAGACTGTAGAAAGGAGATAAAGGAAAGGAAACCAGGTTCAAGGATCCACTGTACCCCACTCCTTGGCTCTCCCTCCTTCATAATCATCAGCAGTTGTATTAAAAAGAAAGGAATCAGTTTTACAAGTTTCCTTAAGTCTGACAATAAACTAGAGGATCTGATATAGAAGGAACTGCTAGGATAACATTCTGAAGAATCAAGATTGCTTGCATATTTGCATTTCTTTGGTTCTTGCAATCATCTCTCTATTCAAGCTGAGCTGTGAAATACACCATACCTGTTATTACTGGGCTCGTGGACCAGATATGCTTTGTTGTTGTTATTCCAATATCGTGTCTGTTGCTATGAAAACGAAGCCATCCAGACTAAGATTTCAAGTACATAAACTGAATACGGTAGAAGCCAGCACACAGAATAATTCTAATTTTGAATGAGTATATGCCAAATAAGTCATTTAACCTTTGAGTCTCAGTTTCTTCTGTGAAATAAAAATACTCTGCTAGACATTTTCCAGGCTCTTTTTAACATATAAAAGTTAGGTGAGAAGAGATAGAAACCAACAAACAATGAACCAAATACAGACATCAAAGGGGGAATAAAATGCCATTCAGGGAAGTTAATCACATAACTTTGGATTCAGGAACTAGAGGTCCCTGGAAAAGCCATTAAATATGTTTCTGGAGACTTTCTCCCTAAGTTTTCTCTGAAAGAATGGTTTCTACCTGTGTTATGGGTTGTTCCAGGGACTGGCATTCTGAGCAGAGACTACCCTTCCTGGGGATTGTGAGCAGGAAGAGAAAGTGGAAGGAGGGCAACCAAGAAGTTGAATGTGACGATAGACCACAGGTCTTAGTGATGAGTTCTTGAACTAGGGTGGCTGGAGGCAGAGACTGGAAAGAAAGGGGCAGATGGAAGAAATATTGTGAAGCTGAAGCTGGAAGAAAGACAAAGCTAATGAAAGATGTTGCAAGCACTAGAGATGTGTAGCTTAGGAACCTGTATACAGGGCAGCCTACCAGCATGGATCTACACAGGCTTCTCAAGAGATACACACAGTCTATTTGCAAAGTGACAGACAAAAAGAATTTGGATGGTTTGTGACACGCACAGTCCAATGAGAATTTTGTCAAAATAACATTAATACCATGTGGAGAAGATGCCTGGATATAGGTAAAGTTGATCAACAAGAAAGATTGGTGAAATGGCTTTGACCTTTTTCTGGTATTTAGTTTCTTAGGCATTTTGGGTAATTTTAATCTCCTTTGTAGGCACTTGAGAAACACTTGAAATTCACACACCTCGAATCCTTAGCTTTGTTTGAAGGTACCTATGGGCAAATTTGTAACCCTTAGTAGGAAAGGGAACTTGATACCATCTACTGACATTTCAAAATTTTCAAGTGCAAGGGTAGCAGTCCTTTAGTTCACTAAAAATGCACAATGCATCACATACAAAGCATATAGATTCCTGGTGAGTTTAACTGGGAGATAAAACTGAAAGTTAGGTTGAGGCTAGTGAATGAATTACTTTACATTTTGGATTTATTGGATTGGTAAGAGGGAGCTACGGATGATTTTTGCCCAAGGGGGTCCCATAGCCATAGTACTACTTTAGCAAGCTAATATGGCAGTGGTGGAAAAATCCAACGGTCAAGGTAGAATTCTTGAGTCATGCTATAAACAGGAACTGCCTGAAATGTGCTAGGTATTAAGGTGATAAGTTGTAATAGCTACAAGTGATTGCATGTTATGATAAGCCAGGCACTGTGCTAAGTAAAGTGCTTCATCTATGTTATTTCACTTAATCTTGATAGCAGCTCTACAACATTATCACTAGCATTTTATGAAAAAGTAAATGGAAGCTCAGTAAATGTGGTCCAAGGCCACACAGCAGCTAGTGAGTGACAAAGCCATGGTTGAACTTCAAATCTGTGCTCTGAGCCTGTAAGCTAAGAAAGTGACAAAGATAAGAAAGAGTGAACACATAGCACTGTGAAACAGAGGCGCAGTTAGATACAACTGCCTGGGAGACTACAGTCACCTCCCAGATGGATTTTCTGCAGGATGTTATAGACCTTTCTTTCCACATCAAACACCTTGAATGTAAAAAAGCATTTTAAAAATTCACTGGGCCCGGACACAGTGGCTCATGCCTGTAATCCCAGCACTTTGGGAGGCCGAGGCGGGCAGATCACTTGATGTCAGGAGTTCGAGACCAGCCTGGCCAACACGGTGAAACCCCATCTCTACTAAAAATACAAAAATTAGCCAGGCGTGGTGGTGCATGCCTGTAGTCCTAGCTACTCAGGAGGCTGAGGCACGAGAATCGCTTGAACCTGGGAAGCAGAGGTTGCAGTGAGCCAGAGGTTGCAGAGATTGCGGCACTGCACTTCCACCTTCAGCGACTGAGGGAAACTCTGTCCAAAAAAAAAAAAAAAAGCATTGGGTATTTTCCTGATCTGTTTTCGTGATGTGTTATATACCAGGTTACCATTAGACTTACTAAAATTATAATGGAGCATCTTCAGGTTTCCTACCTCCCCTCTGCTGCCACCGGGCGTGTTCAGTTTATGCCCCACTTTTTTTCCAGAGTATATTCAGTACGTCTATCTTCACATTTCTCACCCCTTAATTTTTCCCCAATAGCTAGGAGGTAAATATGTTTGCATTGCATCTCATTGCATTGCATTGCCTTGCACTTGGCGTTCAGTTAGGGCGAAACTCTCTCTCCCACTGTGCTCCACCCAAGGATACACTTCAAGGTACCCAGGAAGCAATGTCTACTAATGTAAAAGGTCTTGTTGACCTGACAGAGATCAATACGCACATCTTATTTTCCAGAAAGAATTACTTCTTGTTAATTGCTTCCCCTTTTCAATAGTTTCACTAAACATTGAGAGTCAAAGTCTGATTCATGTTAGGAATTTTATGAGTTTTTATGTTTCTCTGGCAAAATTGAAATGTTCAATGCTGGTAACTGCTAGAAAGGATTATTAGGTCATTTTTGCCTTTTCAACAACAGCTCTCGCCACCAAAAATCCAACTTGTATGTTTATAAAACTGCAGTTCTGCTACATTTATAATCACAACATGGCCAAAGGGATTATTTATTTTTCCAACATAGCAATGTAACTTGGAATGATTCTATAGCTCAATAGAAGTAGACAGCATGAGCCTGGGAAGCATTCTTTTATAAATCACAAATGCAAGAAAAGAAAATTAAACCAGGAACTCTAACCTGGCTTTTTGTTCTAGCTTGGTCATTTTCTACCTGGGCAATCTTCGGCAAGGCGATTCAATATTCTGAACCACATTTTCTGCAATTATAAAATGAGAAGACAACTTTAAAGTCCTGTAAGAGTTTATTTATTTGAGAAAAAAAATAAATGGGTATGTGTGCAAAGTTTTCTCCCAGAGCATGATGGTAAAATCACCACCAGAGAAACTTAAATAGTGCCTGCGGTATCTACACTTGTTAGAAAGCATGGTGTGGTGGAAGGAACATGGAGTGTAGACTCAGAAGACACAGGTTTGAAGTCTGGCTGTATCCAATTCTATATATAAGAACCAGAAAATATTATTAACTGGATGAGTTTCCAGTAAAAAAAAAAATTAAAAATGCAGGAGGTTAAATGGAGACCATAGCTAGACAATCAAAAGATATTTGTCAAAGCACATTGTAAATAGGGTCAGAAGAGAGCATAAGCACAGAAGCACATGTTGTAAAGATTTAAATAGGTCATAGAGCCAACTATTTCCTCATCTAGTTTCTGAGCTCTGCTATGGCGGTAAGCAAGTTCCAGTTCTCTGCTCAGTATCAAAACAGTTAATTTGCAACAAGTAATTTGAATTAACTGTGCTAATATCAGCTTTAAACTTGATGAACGTCAGGTGGCTGTGAGACCCAGCAGGAGATGACCAGCACACAGTTAGATATGAGGTTCTGGAGTTCAGGAAGAGTGCTCTATTGAGAGATCTAGATTTGGAAAATTATAGCATGAGAGCAGGACAGCTGCCGCCTCAGACCTGAGGGGATGCCAACATTTAAAGCAAGAGGCAGAAGGGCTCCTGCAGGAGACAGAGAATCGGGAAGGCAGCAGTTTAAAATAAGGCAAGTGGTCATCGGTAACAAATGCCACAAATAGGAAATGTGAGATCAAGACCAAAAAAGAACATTTAATTTGACAATTGGGAGATTGCTGAGTTCCTTTGTCTGAGCAGTTTTGCTGGAGTTAAGGGTCCAAAAAAGCTTCGTTTTAGTTAAATAAATAATAAATTAAAAGAAAATAAGTGAGGAAAAACAGGTTTGACAATTCTTTTTAGGATCTTGACAATGAATGAAAAGGAGAGATGCCCGGCATTAAGCCAGGCACTAGGGATATGAAGTCCTTACCCTTGGAGAAGAATTCCTCAGTAATAGCATTGTCATTTGTGTGTGGGTGTGTTTAAGATGAAATGCTCACGTATTACTCTCTAGGGATAAACGGAAAATAAAGCTACAATCTTTGGATTCCATTCCCCATTGTTAACAGTTTCTGTTTCTTTTGTGTCATGCACAAAATAATCTACAACTTGTTTTCTTCACTTAATACTACATAATCTTGGATATATTGCAAATTATCAAAAAGAGGTTCAAAATAATTCCTTTTAATAGCTGTATATTATTTTACCTTATGGCTTGATCAGGATTTATTTAACTGGCCCTTTATGGAGGAATGTTTTTTGTTTCTAGCTTTGTGCTATTTGAAGTCATCTCTCAGTTATTTTCATATATATCCATTTCCATTAAGTAAATTACTACAAATGGAGTCACTTCTGGGTAAAAGGATTTAGGTTGCTTCAGATTTAATAAATACTGTCAAATTTATTTTCAAAAAGCATGCACTAGGCCGTGCGTTGTGGTTCATTCCTGTGATCCCAGCACTTTGGGAGGCTGAGCGGGGAGGATCTCTTGAGGTCAGGAGTCCGAGACCAGCCCAGCCAACATGGTAAAACCTCATCTTTACCAAAAATATAAAAATTAGCTGGGCATGGTGGCGCACGCCTGTGGTCCCAGCTACTTGGGAGGCTGAAGTGAGAGGATCACTTGAACCCAGGAGGCGGAGGTTGCAGTGAGCCAAGACTGTACCACTGCATTCCAGCCTGGGCGACAGAGAGAGAACCTGTGTCAAAAAAAAAAAAAAAAAAAAAAAAAGCACTAATTTTGCTCCCATTAACAGTGTTCATACTGTTCATTGAAAAGTGTTCATTGAACAGTGTTCATTGGACAAGAACAGGGTCTTCTCCAATCTTACCAGTCCTGGATATAATAAACTCTTAAATATCTTTTGGATGAAATCAGTATCTTATTTGATTTTTAAAAATGATGTCTTGTTTTAATTTTCAAATTATCATAAATAAGATTGAGCAACTTTTCACATGTTTATTTGCTGTTTTTGTATTTCTTCTGTAAACTTTTTGTTTACAACTTCTGCTCTTTTTCATTAAATTAAAATTTTTATTTGTAAAAATTCATTGGCCTTATGGGAAATTATTGCTTTGTCAGTCACATGTTTTACAGATATTTTTCTAGTTTAATCCCTTTTTTAACTTGTTTGTTGTTTTTATGTGGCCAAATTTATAAATATTTTACTTCAAAATCTGGTTTACATTGTGTTTATAAAAGTTTTCCCAACTTTGAGTTTAAAAAAACATCCATTTAGTTTCCATTTTTTAAATTCCAAAGATGATTCCTTAATCTTTGGTGATACCAATTTCTATCGTGCGTCACTCTTGCTATCTGGAAGTATAACCAAAGTCCCTTACATTCCTCTGTACTAAAATAGTAATCCTGTTGTTTTGGTATTAACACATTTTTGAATAAATTTTTATCATATTGCTGATTCACTTTTAGAAAGGAGAATCATAAAATTACATCAAAGTCATGGCATCTAAGTTAGAGACAAAACCAGTATCTTAAAGGAGATGGTGCTGGTGTTGAGTCACTATCTAACGACGACTCACCAAGCAATCCTGCTTACTGTTCAGCTCAAATGCACTGGAGAAAACATGATTCTCTAACCACATCTGAGAGTTCAGCCACATGTAGAGACATGGAACCTTCACATCTTTCCTCTATCTGTTGTTTAAAAGTGTCAGTGATGTCACAGAAATAACTATTTCATGGAGTGTCACTATTACAGAAATAGTGAGCCTGGCAGAGGCTAGAAAGCAACTGACTCTCACATCATATTAGCTACATTGCCATAGAATCACTGCTGCCCCAGTGGAAAGAAGTGAAAAGACCATTTATCATCTTGCATATACCCTCCTCAAATCAGTTGCCTGGAAAACCATGGGGAAATGTAAAAAGCTTTTGGTTGAACAGTTCAGAAAACAAAACCAGTTCCACTACACTCTCCCAGGTGTTGTGCCCTGGGTTCACACCCTCCACTTCCTCCCCCACCGCCACCCCATTCTCTCATGAAGCTCCCTAGATTTTCTGTTTATGTTTTCCTTCTCTTTCAAGATACCAACAGTTTCTCCACAAAGCAGTTTACTAAGTCAATGCCATTAGCATACACAAATCTCAAGTTTGGGGGGGGAAAAACCCTACAAAAAACCCTTTGAGGTGAACTTGTTCATTTCCTCCCCTAAAAGTGTGAGTTTTTTCAGCTGTATCCCCATAAGGTGCTACCCAGCCCTTTTCCCCACATTGATGGTGATGACACATACTTGACCTTCTGATGCAGCCAAATCTGTTTCCAGGCAGTACTAATTATAATATAGTTACTTTTTCCAATACACTGAAATTGGAATCTTGCAATTTCTACTCTTTAGTTTTACTTCTGCCAATGGGTGTCAAAGGTATTGTGTTTTGGGTTTTTGTTTGTTTGTTTTGCCCACCTTTTGCTTGTACTTTATGGTGACACCTAACATCTGTTCTTGAGTTGTAGATGGAAGTTCAAAATACATCATCCATGAGTAAAGTGACCCAGTAGCATTACTTTATAAAAGTCCATTTTTGTTGCATTTTTTTGGGAGACAGAGTCTTGCTCCATTGCCCAGGCTGGAGTGCAGTGGCGTGATCTTGGCTCACCGCAACCTCCGCCACCTGAGTTCAAGCGATTCTCCTGCCTCAGCCTCCTGAGTAGCTGGGACTACAGGCGTGCAACACCACGCCCAGCTAATTTTTGTATTTTTAGTAGAGATGGGGTTTCACCATGTTGGCCGGGCTGGTCTCAAACTCCTGACATCAGGTGAGCCGCCCACCTCAGCCTCCCAAAGTGCTGGGATTACAGGTGTGTGCCACTGCGCCCAGCAGTTGCATTTTTATCTAATAACAGATTTGTGGGATTTTTTTTTTTTAATTGCGAGATCCCAAAGAACATGTCATCTGCAAATAGGGCAGTTGTATTTTGCATTACCTCTACCATGGCCCCTGATAGTAGTCTACCCATGCTAAGAAGTTCCTACTTACCTCCACTTAGACTACTGATTTTTAACCCTCCCCAGTCACCTTCAGGCTCAGCTTTGGGATGCCATGGCCTTTCCTGTTATCACTCTGGTGTGCTCTGGGATTGTCATAACCTCATATTTTCAGGAAAATGTGTATGAAAAAAATAATATTAGGAAAATAACCTCCTTTGATATGAAAGTTTATCCAGAAAATCACACAGGTCAATAGAGCTAATATGTTTAAAGACCTTCATACTTCCGGGCACACAGATCTGAGTAAGACGTAGTCTGTTTTCAAAGCTACAGGTGCAGAGAAGAAAAAAATCCCAATAAAGCTCAAGTTGTTCTCATTCATTAATTACATTCAGGAAAGAACTCAAAACAACCCAAATAATTTAAGTAACTTTTGAACACAGTGTTTGACTATCCTCAGGCTAATGGCCAAAGAAAGCCAGAAAGAAGAGAAAAACCAAACTCAAACCTAAGCCAGACAAAACACAAAAATCCCATTTTATCACACTGAGTTTTAGGAAATAGGTTTGTTTTCCTGTTGAGGTATGGGACAGCAATTCAGAAACATAATTTCAGTGCATTCTAGGATTGCCTATGGTGTTAAAGGAGGCTATGTTTCTCATTGCCAGAGAAGGACATGCTGGAGTGAACAGTGTGGTGTCAGACTGAAATTAGAGGTCATTGTATAAGCCAGGTCTTCCCAACTACTTCAGCATTATTGACATTTGGGTCAGAAAATTCTCAGTTGTGGAGGCTGTCCTGTGTCTTGCAGGATATTTAGCAGTATCCCTGGTTTTTATCTTTTATGCACAAGATGTGAGCAGCACTCCCCTTCCCAGCTGTGACAGCCAAAAACATCTCCAGATAGTGCCAAATGTCCCTGGGGGCAAAACTGCCCCCTGTGGAGACTCACTAGTGTAAGCAAATGGCATATATATATATATATACACACACACACACACATATGCATGTATGTATAAATGTGCATATGTATGTCGTATTTATATATATAAATATATATGCCATTTGACCATATGCACATATATACATACATGCAGACACATCTCTCTCTATATATATGTGTGTATATATATACAAATATATAGATAGATACATGCAGACACATCTCTAGATAGATATCTACATAGAGCTCTCTATATATCTATAGGTGTATATATATATAGAGAGAGAGAGATGTGTCTGCATGTATGTATATATGTGCATATGTATGTCATATTTATATATATAAATACATATGCCATTTGACCATATGCACATATATACATACATGCAGACACATCTCTCTCTCTCTATATGTGTGTATATATATACAAATATACAGATAGATACATGCAGACACATCTCTAGATAGATATCTACATAGAGCTCTCTATATATCTATAGGTATAAATATATATATAGAGAGAGATGTGTCTGCATGTATGTATCTGTATATTTGTATATCTATACACACATATATATATAGAGAGATGTGTCTGCATGTATGTATATATGTGCATATGGTCAAATGGCATATATATTTATATATATAAATACGACATACATATGCACATATATACATACATGCAGACACATCTCTCTATATATATATGTGTATATATATATACAAATATACAGATAGATACATGCAGACACATGTCTAGATAGATATCTACATAGAGCTCTCTATATATCTATAGGTGTATATATATATAGAGAGAGATGTGTCTGCATGTATGTATCTGTATATTTGTATATCTATACACACATATATATAGAGAGAGATGTGTCTGCCTGTATGTATCTGTATATTTGTATATATATACACACATATATATAGAGAGAGATGTGTCTGCATGTATGTATCTGTATATTTGTATATATATACACACATATATATAGAGAGAGATGTGTCTGCATGTATGTATCTGTATATTTGTATATCTATACACACATATATATAGAGAGAGATGTGTCTGCATGTATGTATATATGTGCACATTCATATATTTCCTAGATCTGTCTCTTGAGACTTGGCAGCAATGACATGTTAGTAGCAATGAGCACCTACAGCACCCGGGGGTTGAGTTGTAACACCGTTCTTGACTAAAAAGAGCCTGGGCATTTTGGAGAAATGGTTTCTTCCAGGGCTGGGGCTGGGGCAACATGAGGCGAGCCTGTAACACGTTATGTCAGAAAGTAAGACAAGCTCAAAAAATGATGGAGACATATCAAAATGACATAGGAGTTTGCTTGAAGGTGCTCCCTCTCACCAAATCTGGGGCAGCAAATTAGAAAAATTTAAGCAGTACAATGAATAATAATTTAATAAAATAAGATTACACAGTCCATATTAAATAAATAAATGAGAGAAAAAGAGAGCTCGTCCTTACTCAACTAATGGATCTCAACAAATGAATGTAGAATAGTAATGATTCCATCATTAGAAGATCACACAGGCTGGTAGTAATTGATTCAGGCAACAGTAATTCAATGGATGCTAAAACTAGTGAGTGAAAGTGGGTGAGTAACAGTATATTTACATCTTACAACTTTTGGAAAGACATCAGCTTGACTGAGGAACATGTGATTGTCATCTCGCCTAAGTGCTTTTACTGAAAGATCGAGAGAAAGACGTCTAAATTATGATAGAGTTCAGAGTCAAATGAGCACGTATAATTATATTTATCAGCATCGATGCTTGGCAAAATAAATACTTGTTAAATGAATGAATAATATAGCCCTATTAAATATAATATATGGCTGTTGTGTCAATATCAAAATCATAAAGGTGCCATCATGACATATGAGCAGAGTAACTGGCTGCAATTTTCTTAGGCTAAATAAATTTTTATCGTATCAGTGGAGAAGTTTTAAATGTTAGGCCTTCAGCTATACGTATAATTTAGAGTTTTGATGCTGAAAAAAAAAACCATATATCTACTAGTAGAGTAAAGAAGTTATGTTTGAATTATTCCTTTGTATTCATAGAGTCTTTAAATATGAAGTCTCACTATGGTAAACTGATGGAAATACCAACACGTGAATTTATTATTAAGGAGTAAAAGTTGTACATTTTATATTATGTCATTAAGCAGCATGAATTTTTTCCCAATATAATCCATAGGTTCCCAAGGAGCATGAATGTTTTTTAAAAATGTAGAGTGATTTAGATTTCTGTTGGCTTGTACATTAATAGTTCCTCCCTATTACAACAGTTTTTACAAAGCTGAGATGATCTGATTTGCACACCAGTCATGTTAACCAAAAGACCTTGAAGACTTACCTGCTGGGGAATTTTTCCCTCCTAAATGGCTCACCCCACCATTTGTGGTTTCTCTATGCTTTATGTAATTTAGCAGCTCACATTCCTTTGCTCGCCATCCACACACACTGCTATTTCTTTTCTCTGCTTCTTATGGTATTCTGTCTGCACCACTAGTTTCTATCTGCATTTGTATCCAGAACAGCATCTAATGCTCAAGACATTTGTTGAACTCATCTGACTACAACAACACACTTGTAGTTTTTCATATTTAACCTGCTAGGTATCTGGTTTATGGAACAAAACCCATTGGCTCTTGAGTTGTTGCCATGTTGATGCTCTCAAGTCTTTTCTTGGAAGAGCATTTGAACATAGAGACATATTTCTCACCTCAGTAATTATGCTGAAAGTTCATTACATTCCTTCAAAATATTTCTAAAGATGCAAGAAAGGGGATTGGAATTAAATGGTTAATTTATTGATGGTTTTTAGCACAAGTGAAGACAGAAGAAAACACACTAATAATTCAATAGTGATGATGATAATAACAATAGTTCTGTCATACAGAGACCTTATTATGTGCCAGGCATGGTTCCAAGCGCTTCAAATACATTAGTCCATTTAATCTTGACAACACCTTAAAGTAGGTTCAATTATCCCCGATTTATAGAGGCAGCAATTGAGCCACAGAGAAGTAACTTATTCAAAGTGAGAAAGCTGGTAAGTCATGGAACCTGGACTAAACACAAGTGGTCTGGCCCCAGAGTACGGATCCTCATCCACTATGCTGAATTCATATGCCTTATGATTTCTATGCAAAATTTTCTTTTGTTACTGATATGGTTTGGCTCTGTGTCCCTTCCCAAATCTCATGCTGAATTGTGATCTCGAGCATTAGAGGTAGGACCTGGTGGGAGGTGATTGGCCTATCGAGGTGGTTTCTAATGTTTTAGCACCATCCCCTCTAGTGCTGTCTCGTGACTGAGTTCTCACGAGATCTGATTGTTTGAAAGGAACCCTTTGCTCTGTCTTCCTCCTGCTCTGGCCGTGTGAAGACATGTCTGCTTCCCCTCCACCTTCTACTATCATTGTAAGTTTCCTGAGGCCTCCCAGCCATGGAGAACCGTGAGCCAATTAAACCTCTTTCTTTATAAATTACCCAGCCTCAGGTATGTCTTTGTATCAATGTGAGAATAGACTAATACAGTCACCTTTTTCTGTAATTTCATTTTTAGATAGAAGAAACTTGAGAGTAAAGTAAGGTTGTTTGCCTAATCTAATCATACTCTAAGCCAAGACCTCACAGTCTAAAGCTATCAAGGTGTAGCACATTATCCCCATAAATTTGCAAATGAATTTGAAAGGAAATGAATTGACAAAGCAGATTCCACAATTCTCACCACTCCAGAAACAGAGTTAGGTCACTGTCTCTGTAGCAAAGACAGAAGCCCCTTCATGGGTTTTGGTTCAAAATTCAAAGCTATCTTTGTGATTTTTCTAAGTGCAAACACAGATGCCAATACTTGAAAGTGCTCTTCTAAACCACCTTTTGTCTGATTATAACCTTCAGCAGGCAACAGGAAGCCTTACTATGCATTACTCTGGGGCCATTGTGCAGAGTCTGTGGGTGTGTGTACAGTAAGGGCTCTATAGATTTCTCTCTGGGGGCAGATGAAGCCCATAAACATGTTCTATTCCTATGATATGTGCATTTTAGCAGGAGAAACAGTAATACAAACCAAATTTATTTCTCTCAGCTGAATTTTAAATTCTATGCTGTGGATTTTGGTCATCTACGCATGAGCAAAACTGCTGTTTGTCTAAATTTTTTCTCAAAAAATAGTGTGAGGAACATTCTGTAGATAAATATTTGTACATGCTCTATTTCTTTGATTAGGATGAATTCCCTAGAAGTGGAATGACTGCACCAAAGTCTATACAAACATTTCTGAAGCTTGCAGTCTTGTACCATGAACTGCCAGATCACTCTGCAGATACATGGTGCTAGTTTGCAAAGCTTACAGTGTCACCAGGCAGTGTATAAGTAAGTGTCTGCTGGGCTAATAACACCAGGCAGTGTATAAGTAAGTGTCTGCTGGGCTAATAACACCAGGTATTATCTTAAACAGAACAAAAAGCAAACTTTGCCAATTCAATGTGTGGGGAAATGGTGTTTTATTATTTTAATGCATACTTTTTTATTTCTAATGAGGATAATATTTTATGTGCTGTGTGGGCCATAGGAAGTTCTTTTGTGAACTGTCTGCTATGAACACATTCTTTTCCTGTTTTTCTATTGACTTATATAAAACTCAATTTTCATGAAAACAACCCTAAGTACAACTTGCTGAGTAGTTGCCATGGGTGTGGTACTGTGCTAAGCTCACTGCTATCTTCTTCACGGCAAATATTTTCCCAGGTGGTTTGTGTTTTAAAATACCCTCTTGTGAAATCATCACTCCTATTTCTCGAGGGAGTTTTTGGAGCAGTCTGTTTTAGAAGTCTACATTAGTTCATTTTTAGCATTTAACATCTTGAGTGGGGGCCTGTGTAGGCTGCCCCTGAGATTGTGCGGATCTGAGCGTGTCCTGCAATAGGAAGGGTGCCGGGTCCCAGCCTGAAGGTACATGTACTCAGTCGCTACCCTGGACGCCACGGCCTGTGACTGTGCTGGGGACCTCAGAATTAGGTTCCAGGTGCTCCACGGGCATTGCTCTGTGCCTGCTCTTCTACGGATCCCAAAGGGACAGAACTTTGAGGGCCGACATGCTGAGGGACACTGATGCTACTTTCCAGTGACACTAAAATATGGGATCACAGTGGTCCAGAGAGCTCTCGGACACTTACCCAAGCACCTCTTGAAAACTGCACAGGATTATGATTGAGGAAAAACAGCAACGACCCACTAGCCCTCAAAATATCGTGAGGCAGAGACATTTCTCTTGTGGTTTTGGAAACTGTCTACCCTGTTGCCATGGTTACGCAAAAGCTGGTTTAAAATGGCTCCTATGTTGGCATCTGGGCTGGGGCCTAACTACCCGTCTCCACCATTTTCTCTACTGCCTACCCCTTCCTCTCCTCCAGGAAGACCGTAAGCACCCGGCATGTCTTCTGGGTGTAGTCACTGTGCCAAGTTTAAGGCTGGGCCGGTCCCACGAACTGCTCCTGCCTCCACCGGCTCACTCTACCAAGTCTGGACTTGCCACATATATGCTGCTGCCTGGGCTCCCTTCAGCTTCTCGCCGGCATCTCACTGGCTGTCATTGCCTTTCCTTGCTTGGAGAGGTAAGACTTGAGCTTTGGCTTGGGAATTGGGGTTGAAATAGGCAAAAGCAGTCTTTCCATCTGCTTTGGCTCTGGCCCATTAGGCTGGTGGAAGCTGGGGAAGGAGCTCTTCACTCAGTTCTGCCCTGTTCACTGGGTCTGTGCCTGGGGACGAGGAATCACCTGCTTCCTCTCTGGGACTGCAGCAGAAGGGCAGGGGGTGGAAAATGGTCAGGTGGTGGTTTTTAAATCTGGATATGCTTTGGCATGGATTAAGACATTTGTTAAATCTAGATTCCTGGGCCCTGTTTCCCTTTGTCTCAATAGGATAAGGTAGGACATGAGAGTCTACATTTGTAATTAATTAATTCATTAATTATGCACAAGGTAATTCAAATGCAGCTCGTCTGGCCTTTGGAAAGCAGTGAATTGGGAGTAGGTCAAGTAGGTCACTTATCCTGGCCAAAAGCATCTAAGGACATATTGCTTTCAACATCCTCCTTCTTGTAAACCTGAATGGCCCTTTAGTGCCACCTTTGCACAGAGACTTTTTTTAAATGTAAGGTAATTGTAGTAACGATTAATACCAGTTAAAGAAGATTGCTTTTTGCAAGTGTGGCAGTGTGGCATATAAATATAGCACCCAGTAAGGCATTTGGGAGTTCACATTTGACTTCCAAAACCACCTTGGCCTTGATGGTGACTCATCTCCTCATCCAGAGATTGCAAGGTTGATGAATCTACAGTGCTCTAGCTTTCACATCCTCTGCTGTGCATCCTTGGTTTCTCATTCTCTTGTTCCTGCTTTCTTACCTGCACATCTCCCATAATGAGGGCTGCTGTGGCAGACACCAGACACCGACAGGCCTGGTCTCAGAAGTAGAAAGGTTGTGTAAGGGTGTCCAAAATATACTTAAGCATCCTAATAAGGCTGCTTCTAAAGTCGCCCACATGGTTAAATCCAAAGCATGTCAATATCCATTTGGGAAGGGCCCTTGGGCAGATGAAGGTTGTCCTGGCAGCTTGAGGTTGGTAGGTGAGTACATACATATAGCCCAGGCCAAAGAATTCATGACATCCCACCTCCCACAGATTGCAGGAGTCAAAAAGTTCCCTTGAGCAATTTTTCCCTCTAGACAGCCAACCAATAACGTCAACAAAAAGTGCCTCATGTGCATCTTCTGAAGCTCAGTGGCAGATGGGAACAACCCCCACAGGGATTGTGCCAGAATGAAGCTGTGATTTCAGCCTCTAAGATGGAACACTGCAGAAATATCCTTGGGGGGGAGCCCAGGCCTTGCCCACCAGCAGAAGCCAAATCTACCTCCTGTGCTTCCCACGTGGCCAAAAGGGGTGTGGCTGACAATGGGGAGAAAGTATGAAATGTGACAAGGGCAGCAGGGACAGGGCTACATTTGGAGGAGTCTGGCCTGGTCTCTGTCAATCTATCTCATAGATAAAAAACATGAACAGGACTAGTGTAAAAGTAATCACTTTCCCAGCCCTAACTACTCATTCCATATCCATCTGACCACTTGGTGCTAGGCACTAACTGGCCAGAAACATAAAACACTTAAATCAATTGGTGCACACGTCATTAGAAAAAAAATTCAAGAAAGAAAAAGAATCAGATTCAGCTTAGATAATATGCTCCTAGATGCAGCATGGAAGCCAGGTAGGAAAAGCTGGGCCACGCCTGATTCCTACTGAAGGACCACCCAAAGGATAGACTGGGGACTGGACTCGGGGAGGTGACAGAAGTTAGGGGTTCAGCTTGCTGTCCAAACGAGTTCCACACTTAGAGCAACATGAAAATCTCTACAGATTCCATGGGGAAACTTTTGACCTTGGGAGTTGCAGTTGGTTCAAGATAGTGGATCACTGGGTGATGCATTGCACTTGGGAATTCACGTATTCATGCAACTAATATTCTATAGACTTAGGTCTTCTAACTTCAGAGGCTGTGCTCTTCCTGAGTCACCATCTTGGCCCTGTTACTAGGAGCTAAAGCTAAAATAAGAGGGAAATTCAGATGGCTTCTGCCTTTCTGTAGCTTACAGTCGGTGGGAAAATGGATGTGAATAAAATGATCACCAAATACATGCAGTGGGCTCAGAATTTATCATCACGATTCAGGTTGCAGAAATGGAATGTTTTCTATTTTCTCATATGTGAATTCCATTTGTTCTCAAGACCCCATTTCTGCTAAGGAGTTCAAGGGATATTTTTCATAACCTCTTTGGTAATTTCACAGCCAATTTAGAAATCAGGTTTGACGGATTCAAAGCTTATTGATTAATGAAAGGACTCTCGTCTCTTCTCGGGAGGTTTCCCCTCCATTCTTCCTCTCTAGGTTTGCATCTGGGAGCAGAAAAATAACACAGCAGCTTTCTGGCTGTCTACTGTTCCTTTCCTGAAAGCCTAGCCCTCCTGGTGGTTGGCCGCTGGCCTAATCACCCTTGCATCCAGTCCCATCTTGGGGAGAAACTAAAGACATGGTGTGAATGCCCCCTTTCTCATACTCCTTTAGATTTTGTATCTGTCTGTGGTTCAGACAGAATGCAGGGATAGAGGAAGAGGTTGGCTAGAAGGAGAGAGTCTGATACAATGCTTTCCAGTAGCCACAAAAAAGTTGGTAGATTTGTCAAAATGATAGTGTTTAAAGAGACCCTATCTTCCTCCACAGTATCCCCAGTCTCCTATACTCATACTGTCAAAGGGCATCAGTGAGGTGCCGAGTCTGGGGTCACTCGAGGTCATTGGAGGCCATTAAACACTAAATGATGGATTTGAGCCTCTGCCACACTCAGCAGGCAGCAGCCATGCAAGGAGGGCAGTCTCTCTGGGTAGATCTTCTGGGTAAGAGTAATTTTATTTAGTGAATTTGCCTAATCACTAAAAATGGAACAGCATTTACTAAAAGGATGTAGTGACAAAGTACAGACTTTTCCCTTAAAGGCTTCTTCATTCATTTTAATTAGTGACCACAGCCATGACACTGTACAAGTAGATTGCAGTGATGTGAATTTCCCTAAAGGTTCTGGTTCTGAAAAGAATGCTTTCAAGGCCTATACATGTTAGACAAGCCAGGCAGCTCCCTGGAAAGGAGAGACTCTCCAGAGGAGACTTGCAAAGATGAGTTAATTCAAACTCATAATCATCGACCGATTCATTCCTCCACTCACTCAATAAATGTTTAAATATCTAGGGGCATCTGCTATATGTTGGTATAGATGGATTGATGGAGGGATGTATGGAGAGAGAGAGGGAGGGAGGGAGATAAGAAGAGTGGCAGACAGAGAAAGAGGGAGAGAGAGAGAGAATAATATGTATTACAGGGAATGGGTATTCTATGCCTTCAAAACACTTACAGACCTTTTGGTGACATAAGAGTATACATATGCACACAGTAAAACAATATTTTCAGAATTAAAAGTAATGCAGATAGCAGTATCAAAGATCTCACATGCTATCTATGTCATGATTTAGAACCAAACAGAGGCCAAGGGAATGGAAATGACTGATCAAAGAGGCATAGCCAGGGCTGGTCCTGGGTAGGCTGTGAAGGGGAGATAATATGTGTATAGACACAAAGAGAGAAAGTGTTCATGGAGCAGTGACTACACAAGTCTGGCTGGAGTGAGAGGGGTCTTTTCAAAAGAAGCACGAGGCAGTGTGATGAAAGATCAAAAGCACAGGTTTTAGAATGAAGCAGTTCTGAATTCAAACCCCTGTTCCATTTCTCAGGGCTGTGTAGCCCGGAGCAGTGACTTAGCCTTGTTGTGCCTCAGATTTTTTAAATCTTTGAAACTGGAACAAAACCATCTGTCTAATGAAGTTTCTATAATGATGGTAGAAAAGAATACATACTGGCCTGGCATAGGCAAATGCCAGTTCCCTTACCTCTTGTACACAATGCTTTATAACACACAACACACTTCCACAGATACTAGCCATTTGGCCTTCACCATAATCTCGTGACATGGATAAAGCAGGTATAAATATCCTCATTTTATGGGTGCTTGGAGATTTTTACTATACACCTCTCCTTAGGAAAATAGGGAAAAAGAAATAAATGGAAAAACAATCTACGATTAGCTCAAACAAAGACTTGAAGATTAATTAAGTATTGGAATTTAATTCAATACGTAATAGGATACCATTGAATAGTCTACACCAGAAAAATGAAAGGTTAGCAGTATTTTAGGAAGGGTAATCTGACAGTGGTAGGCAAATTGGATGGAGAAGGAGTTACTCAAGTGTGCCTCCAAGGCAAGTATTTTTGGTGTTGCTGCTAATGGAAGTATCAGGTTACTACACTTCACAATGGGCTGCTGATGCAATTTGACATCATTTCCTCATCACCAAGAAGACATGTGCAGTGGTCCATCTGCTGTTCTTGTTTGCCTCTTCCTCCCTTGCCAAGTGATGATAAAGATAATGACAGTAATACAAATGACACAATAGCTAGGGGGTCTGAGTATCAACAGTGTAGTGGAACTGTGTTTATATAATAAAACTGAATCTTCAAATGTTGAAGATGGGGACTGTCATGATCAGAGAGGTTGATAACCGGCCTAGGGTAACAGAGCTAGTGTTGAGAATACAGGTTTGAAACGAGCTCTCATTCGAAAGTCTAAGCCTTTTCCACTCTGCCATTTTCCCTTCAGGATTTGGGAGACTGTCTTTTATCATGGCAAAGGAAATATTTTATTTATACAAACTCTGCAAAAGAGTCAAACCCCCAATGTTGGCTTCCTTAAGGACTTTGTTGATGGCACCAAGAAAAGACTTAACCAGCCCACAACAGAGAGTACTCTCTTGAGGGGCATTCCAGCCTCTGCTGGGGTCAGGTTGCCATCTTACAGAATCTTAACCTGTGACAGGGGTACAGGCTGAACCCCCCCAGAGACTTATCTGCCACATCAGCCTCCTACTACTCTTTCTTTGCAAGCCCAAGTCTGCACAGACAATAAGACTATTTCTAAGACACAATCTCATACTGATGTGAATTGGCTGAAAGCCATCTGTTTTCTCTGGGTCAAGAGTGAGCTCTGAAGCCCAGTGATCAAGGCCTTCATCACCTGGCCTGGGCCTCTCTCAGCTCCACTCCTTGCTCTACAATTTGCCCCCAAGTGACACATAAAATTCTTGTTTGCCTCACAGACCATGACATTTCCAGTTGGTGCTGAGCCTTTTCCTTTCCTGTACCTTTACATTTTCATTTCCCCAATTCCTCCTAATAGGGGCAGCATTTGAAAAGGATGGCTTCCCCATTGTTCCAGAATAGGTGCTTCTTCCCCCAAGTGCCTCCATAATTCCATATGCATTTGGCCATTATTTCCCAACAACACTGTATTAAAGTCTTCCGGATATATTCCTGTCTATTAGATTGTGAATACCTTGAGATAAAGTTCTATTGATTGATTCATCACCTTTGCATCATTTCTGTCCAGTAGTAAAGGTTTAAATATGATGTTTGAATGAATAAATGAGTGAAATGTTCTCAAAAAGCATTCTAGAAAGGTTCCTCCAGTATCCCAATATCCACAAAACGATTCACAATTTGGAGGCATATATGAGGTAATGTGGCAACTGTTAGCTTATCCAAGAACAAAGAAGCAGGAATGATGAACCATCACTGAGAAGCTCTAATCAGGAGGTTGAAATCCAAGAAAGGTGGGTGGAGGGAGGGACGCACACCCATTTTGTGTGGGCATTGGAAACTAGTCAACTCTGACATGTAGGCTATGCTCCTTGGCTCTTATTTAAAACCAGTTTGCAAAGAACTAATGGGAGAGCACATGGAAAGTGTAATGCAAGGAAAGAATAAACTCTAAATGGAGACTGAAACATGGGCACGCCCTGGAGAGGCCAGCTTCTGAAATGATGTACGCAGGAAGAGAGGAGATGTAGACCTCATGACTCGATGTGTGCTTTCAAGCCACTACATTGCATTTATTGCGATTCCTGCTTACATAACATGATAACAACCATGTATTAGTCTGTTCTCAGGCTGCTAATAAAGACATACCTGAGAATGGGTAATTTATAAAGAAAGATGTTTAATTGACTCACAGTTCCACTGTGATTGTGGGGAGGCCTCACAATCATGGCAGAAGGTGAATGAGCAGCAAAGTTACATCTTACAAGGTGGTAGGCAAGAGGGAGCCTGTGCAGGGGAACTCCCATTTATAAAGCCATCAGATCTCATGAGACTTATTCACTACCATGAGAAAAGTATGGGGGAACCTGCCCTCATGATTCAGTTATCTCCACCCGACCCCACCCTCGATAAAGGGGAATTATTACAATTCAAGGTGAGATTTGGGTGGGGATACAGCCAAACCATATCAAACCAGCACACTTACAATTTAGCTACCCAACATGTTCACCTCTCTGAGATGCAGTGCTAAATCAGAAGTAATCAAATTTAGCAATGATAATAAGATATGAACAAAGTAGCTGAGTTTATCACAAAAGTTATGTGATAAAGCTTATGCTGTTTCCTTATAGGAGGTCCCATCAGACACCTACTCAGAGCCAATGTATCTTTATTTCAAACGTGATTCTAGAAGGTGGTGGGCACATATAATAGCGATTAAGCGTGAGGGCTGTGGAGCAGACTGTGTTCATTCCAATCTGGCTCTGATGTTTGCGAGGTGAGTCACTATGAGCGAGCTCTTTAGACCCTCCGCACCCCAGTTTCCTCAGCTGTACAGTGGAAAGATCAATAGGCCATACTTACAGGGCTGTCGTTAGGATAAAAGTACTCAGCAAGTATTAGTTGTTACGAAATGTGGTTATCTAGCATCTAATCTCACAGTGAATTTGAAACAGTGAGGAAAATGGTGTTACTGAGTCAAGTGTGCTGAAAACTAAGGCAACTGAAGTTTTGGCAGCAACACAGGCACTAGAAGCTGAAACATACACATTAAAAAAGGGCAATAGTTTGGGGCTATTGGCCCAGTCATTGGAAAACATTAAAAACTCCCTGTCCTTTTGAAGCTTTCATCTGACTAGGGAGCTGAACATGAAACAGAAGAATGCATGGGGGTTGTAGCTCAGTGGTAGAGATTTGACTGCAGATGAACACATAATATCAGATACAACAGGAGGTATGAGGGAAAATAAAGAAGGGCCTGGGGAGAAGAAGTGTAAGGGGATGAGAAAAAGCCTCTCTGAGGAGGAGACGCTCAAGCTGAGACTTAGATGTATGAGAGTGCGACGCATGCAGAAATCTGGGACAGGGCATTCGTGGCCGAGGGAAGTGCAGGTGCAAGGTCGCCAGCCTCTGTTGTACTTGATGGGTTTTTAGATCATTAGAATGCTACTTCCATGAGGGAGACTTGTTTGTCTATTTCATTCACTGCTATACCCCAGGTGCCCAGGAGAATGTCAGATAGGTGGTATTTGCTCAATTAATATTCTTGAATACATGAATGCAAGGAGACAGGAGTAGCTGGAGCACTGGAAGCAAGGAGAAGTGTGGTGCAAGAGGAAGTTCACAAGACAGCAGGGTGCAGACCACGTGGGGCCCGTGGGCCATGGTGGGGACTTCAGAGATGCTCTAAGAATAATGGGAGGTGGCTGAAGGCATGCTGGCTGCTGGGTGGGAATACACAGTAGTGGACAAGACTGGAAACAAAGCAAGCAGGTGGCAGAATAATCCAGGCTGGAGGTGATTGGGCTTGAACTAGAAAAGGGACAGCAAAGGTGATGACAAGTGCCCCAGTTCTAGGTATACACTATGTTCATCACTGCATAACTTGATAGAGGATGAAACTGGAGGAGGACTAGTTCACCAATAGTAAGGGAGTAGACAGGGAAGAGGTGGCAGAAGTGTATTATTGAAAATTGTGCAGCAATGAACCTGATAGCAAACAGAAACAGGGATAAATATTAAAAATGTGGGCCAGTGGCTCAGGTGGGTGGTGGCTCATGCCTGCAAGCCCAGCACTTTGGGAGGCCGAGGCGGGTGGATCACTTGAGGTCAGGAGTTCGAGACCAGCCTGGCCAACATGGTGAAATCCTGTCTCTATTAAAAATACAAAGTTAGCCCTGTGTGGTGGCAGGCACCTGTAGCCCCAGCTACTCAGAAGGCTGAGGCACAAATCGCTTGAACCTGGGAGGTGGAGGTTGTAGTGAGCTGAGATCGCACCACTGCATTCCAGGCTGGGTGACAGAGTGAGATTCTGTCTCAAAAAAAAAAAAACAAAAAAAAAAACAAAAAAAAAAACCCCCCCAAAAAAACCCCAAAAACCAAAAACCAAACAAACAAAAAAACAAGTGGCATAGAATATACATTTTAGAAAAATACCTATGACACCATTCCATTCATGTAATTTGGAAATGACCATTAAACCTCATGTATCTTAGTATCTTACAGGGATACATATCTACATATCTGCATATCCAAAGATAAACTTCATGCTCTTTTGAGTTGATGTTTAGTGGAGGCTGGGAGTGGAGGGGTAGTGAGGACAGGACTGTAAGGAGAAATTGAGATAAAAGGAAAAATAATAACAAATATGGTGGTAATGTGCCACATCAAGGAATGCATTTAAATCTTGGCTTCTGAGGCTCAAACACAAAGAAAACAATCCCCTTGACCCCGACCATTAATGACCAGTTTCTCTGTGAGGACATATAATTTATAAAATCATTTTACTTTTGTGGTATATATGGTCCCTAGCTTCCCAGATGGTCCTCAGCAATCACTGCCTCCTGATATTCATGCACCTGTTTAGTTGTTTCTCATGCTGAATAGGGCTGACCTGCAAATCAATGGGATATTACAGAAATGACGATGTGTGACTGCCAAGGCTGGGTCATAAGAGACATTTTGGCTTATTCCTTGTTCTCTTGGATCAGTTGCTCTGAAGGAAGCCAGCAGCCATGTTGTGAGGAAACTCAAGCAGCTCTGTAAAGATGTCTACATGGTGAGGAACTAAGGCCTCCTGCCAACAGCCACCATGCACTTGCCAGCCACATGAGTGCACCATCTTGGAACCAAATGCTCTAGCTCCAGTCAAGTTTACAGATGACTCCTGCCCACATCTTTACTGTAACCTCATGAGAGACTCTAAGCTGGAGCACCCAAATAAACTACTCCCGAAATTCCTGAGTCACAGAATCCCTGTGGGGTAACAAGTGATTATTACTGTTTTAAGTTGTCAGTGTCGAGGTAATTTTGTTATGCAATAATAAATTAAATGGACCCCATTTAAGTCAGTGCTCTGTACTCTTTCCTTCAGAACTACTTCCCTAAGAGTTGCTGAGAAGTAAAATGACTGTCTGGCTTGGGACTGATTCATTGCTTCTCATTATCTCCTCCTTCCCTCCTATTGGAAAAAGTGCTAAAATCCATAATTTAAGTCAAAATAAGTAACCACATAGTTCAGGTAAAATCAAGTCCTACAAAACTGGACCATATAAAATCAAATGTTGGCACTGCAGATAACCATAGAAGCATCCTTAAACAGACAAATGAGTCCTAGGATTCCACAGTGGTTTTCATTAATGCTTCCTTTTCTATATCATGTAGACTTCTGAAAAATCATTGCCTTGCTTTGAAACCTTTTCTCTTTGCTCTCTTTACAAGCTTTTAAGACAGATCTATAACAGTACCCATCAAAAACTGATGAGCTTAAATGAGTGAAATAATTTTGCATTTCCTCATTGTCAGTAGGACTTAAAACTTTCCCACAGTGACAGAGAGAGAGCATGTCCTGAGGGATTGGCATATGAAAGATCCTGTTGGTCTATTAAGCAGCTCGTTGGGAGAAGTGAACACCTTAGTCCATCACCGTAAAGAGAGCCATGAATATAAAGCGGGAATGGCGTTTTCCTCCCTTGTCGGAAATGATGTCTACTAGTTTGCCATACTACTTTAAATGTACAGTAAGGAAAAAACTGTCATGATTAGATTCTAGTAAATCAGAAAACCAAGAATGCGAATAGAATCTGTAACTGGAAGTACAAACACTTACCTTTGATTGAATTCAGAATTTGCTGGTGATCCCTGCCTGGCCAATGGTTTGCACCTGTCAGAGAGGGAACACCACAGTAGGGTTCGGGGCTCACGATGGAAACGGAACCCACTGAGACAAGGAGGGGCCTGGCTGCAGCTCATGCTGCAGGATGTGTGACCCCTTCCAGGTAGCCATGAGGCCTGAACTGAGATGTTCACGAGAGTGTTGGAAACAGGAACCAAGGTTGGGCAAAGTTAGAAGGAGTCTTAACAACTGGCTGATAAATATTAATAGAATAGGCCAGAGGAACATAGATTAAGCAGAGGTTGATTCCCAGAATCTGTAGAATTCCAGAAAGGACAAAGAGGAAAATTATAAAATCAGAAGCCTGGAGGACCCTTGGGATTCAGAGAGAGAAATATCTTCTTTATCCAAGATAACAGTCATCATCTCATTAACAATAACAGAACTTAATATTTTTTGTAACATAAAAACATTTTTTTTCTGGAAAAGGTACACAACATTATATTGTAATTATAAGTCCTTATTTTGGAGACAGGGTCTTGCTTTGTCACTCAGGGTGGAGTGCAATGGCATGATCATAGTTCACTGCAGACTCCACCTCCCAGGTGCATGTGGTCCTCCCAACTCAGCCTCCCAAGTAGTTGGGACTACAGGCTCATGCTAATTTTTTAAAATTTTGTAAAGACAGGGCCTCACTACGTTGCCCAGGCTAGTCTTGAACATCTGGGCTCAAGCAGATCCTCTTACCTCAGCCTCCCAAAGAATTATAGGTCTTTAGTCATCTGAGGGGAAATTTGAGATGATGATGAAGATTAGACAAAGACAATTACCAGGTCTTTCTTAGGAGAGAGACAACATGTATAGTGAAGATCATGGGTTTTGGATTCAGATAGTGGTCCTGTTTCATCCCAACTTTGTGACCTGAAGTGAGCTAATTAGCCTCATTTTCTAGAAGTTAGTATTTATGAAGAGCCTTCACTATAAGCCAGGCACTGTGCCCAGGGATTTACATGCATGTTCCTATTATGTTCCCACAACAGCCCTCTGAGTGTTGCTATCTTCCAATTTATGAATGAGGAAACAGGCCGAAAGAGAGGTTCAATCATGTGTCTAAGGTGTTGAAACTAAAACTGCTGGTGTCCGAAGGCAGGTGTCTGACTGCAGAGCCGGAGCTTTCCACCTCTGTATTACAGGACCTCCAGCCTCGGAGGGGAAAGCTTCAGAATACGTTTTCCAGGTACTGGTGACAGAGGAGATTATCTTAGGAAATTATATTCAGACTAGTAAGTAAGTTCTAGGAAGGATCAACAAAGCAATGACATCTGAATTTGTGCCAACCAAATTTGTCTTAGGAAGTGCTGCAGTATCTTGGTCTCACATCCATCCAAATAGAATGGAAAAAACTGAACAGGATAAAGTGCATCTGCCCCTTCACAGTGAGCCAAGCCAGCCTGTAGCTGGAGTTAAGACCAGAAACCTTTAATCTGTTCGGGGCTTTTGCTTTCCTGGAGGGCAGGAATTCATTTTGAACAGTACCTAACATTTACTAAACAGTAAATGTTTCTTGAATTGAAAAATGTTTCCAAAAATTATTTGTTTTGTTCAAACTATGAAGACGCATGTTTTTTATACTATGGATATACTCTTTAGGGTTTGGGTGCAGGGGTAATGGTTTGAGTAGAATTTGGGAGCTGGACACCAGGTGAGGTGGATTCAGCCTGAGGATGATAATCAGAACCAGTAACATTTTTAGTTTTTTTCTACCTAAGCAATCTCTTGATGCAGCTATTAAAAATAAATAGGTAGTTTCATCTTCAGCTTTCTTTACTGTTCACTTTCAGAGAAAATTGGTTACCATTTTCTTTGTGCTCTCCATTAGGTTCTCTACTTCACATGTCTTTTCTGGTTATTTAGTTCCCTGGCATCAATCTCCTATCTTCAACTTCACCTGCTCTTATTGTCTTCCCTTTCTGAATCTGCACGCTTCTGTTGTTTTCCATGGATCAACGAGGTTAAATTGACAAATATCTGTTTTTGAAAGAAGAAAGGGAAAAAGGAACAACAAACTTCGCTTGGATGTTTGGAAGTTTGCCTTCGCAGATCGTCAGGCTTTGCTGACTTATTTATAAAAGACTATTTTTATTTTGGTATCATCAAAGAGCTTATTCATGTCAAGGTTTTTAAGGTGATAAACTGCAAAGATGGAGGATTATCTGCTGTGAAAGTGAAGTTTTTTTTTTTCTTTTTTTTTTTCTGGCATGAGGAAAAGAACATCACTGCTAGGAAATGGTCTGGGCCTAATACCAGATTACTCCTTTTATGAATTTGCAAATCAGTAGAACTGGTCAGTCATTGGAAAGGGGAGATAACTCAGAGACTGTCAAGCATACCTGAGAAAAACTGGCATGAAAAAGAAACCCAAATTAAAATAAAACAGCCTATAATTCATTTTTTCTTTCTAAATGAGACCATCTATTTGGGTTTGTGTCCTTTCCAAATTCATAAGTTGAATTCCTAACCCCCAGTGTCTCGGAATGTGACTGCACTGTATTTGGAGATAGGGCATTTAAAGAGGCAATTAGGTTCAAATGAAGTCCTATGGGTGGGCCCTAATCCAACATGACTGGCTTCCTTAGAAGAGGAGACTAGGACACAGACACACAGGGAGGACCATGTGAGCACAGACGAAAAAGACAGCCACCTGCAAGTCAGGAAGAGAAGTCTCAGAACAACTCAACCTTGTGAACGCCTTGATCTTGGACTTCCAGCCTTCGGAACATAAGGAAATAAATTTCTGTTGTTTAAGCCACTCAGTATGTGGTACTTTTTAATGGCAGCTCTAAGAAATGATTCCAGTCTCTTGTGCACATTTCATCACTTCTGTACCCATAGGACGTGTGTGTGTCCGTGTGTGTAGTGACAAGATGAGATTGAAGAAAATGTCTTTATCTTTCTAGCTCAGTACTCCTCAAAATGAAAGTAAAAAATAGTGCAAGGGCCGGGCGCGGTGGCAAACGCCTATAATCCCAGCACTTTGGGAGGCTGAGGCGAGTGGATCATGGAGTCAGGAGTTCAAGACCAGCCTGGCCAAGATGGTGAAACCCCATCTCTACTAAAAATACAAAAATTAGCTGGGCATGGTGGTGCGTGCCTGCAATCCAAGCTACTCAGGAGGCTAAGGCAGGAGAATTGCTTGACCAGGGACCTGGGAGGCGGAGGTTGCAGTGAGCTGAGATTGCACAACTGCACTCCAGCCTGGGCTACAGACAGAGACTCTGTTAAAAAAAAAAGTGCAAGATGATTGTGGCTACTCTGAAAAACAGCTGGGCTCCCACAGATTATTTCTAACACTGACTCTCAGCTGCCTCAGCCAACTTTCTGCTTAGAGTATGAGCTGGGGCTGAGGCCCCATAAGACTGACAGATACCATTTCTAGGAACCACGCTCATCCCTGGGTAAGAATTACTGCTGTAATCAGCATTGTTACTGTGGAAAGTATATTAATTTCCTTTTAGAATGTTGTGAAGGTAAGAAGAAGTTGAGAATCACTACTTTGTTGAGAATTCCTTGCTGCACTTCTATCTTGGGCCTTTGAGGTGGATGGAAGGACATACCTAAAAATGGAGAAACTCACCAAGCCTTCTGCAAAAAAACGATGAGATTGGAACCTAGCCATGGTATCCTTGGAGAAAAGTGTGAATGCGGCTCTTTTACTAACATAACAGCCAAGTATGGTTTCCTTAAATACACAATTGGGTGGCCTTTTATATTAACTTTGTTTTCTTCTCAAAAATCTTTATGGTTTCTTACATCTAGGGTAAGAATCTCACAGAATCTCAGCATAGCCATTGAAAGCCAGGTTCTGGGGCCAGATAAGCTGGGTTTGAATCCCACATGCTCTTAACTAACTTCTCTGTGCTTCCAATTTCCCTCTCTCTAAAATGGGAATGATGATAATATTTCCATCATCAGGTTGAGATGAGGATTCAAAGAGTTAACACATATAAAATCCTTAGAATAGTGCCTGGTATGGGAGTTCATTAACATTACTTATCAGACTGTCTCCAACTGTGCCTAATAGTTTGCTTTAGGAAGAAAACAGGACTCCCTAGGCAAAGTATGAAACATCTTACAAGATGGAAGCAAGCTTGAAGCAACAAGTAAACATCACTCTTTGATCCTTCCATATTTTGTGTTTTGGGAGTATATAATAAAACATTTATAAAATGGTTACATTTGGAGTAGAATGTAGGGCTTAGAAGTATCACTGAGTAGTACGATTGGTTCTAATAGTTATCTGGAGATAAAATCAGGTTAAAGTGAATGTCAAGGTAAATCTTCAAAGAGAAAAAAGAAAGCCCAAGAATTCTTAAAAATATTTTGCTCAGTATCTTTTATATAAAACAAAGACAATAGCGTCTTCTTATGGGATTTTTAAGAGTCAATATGCTCTTTAAACAATGGTTTCAAATAATGAGGTTTCCTTTAAATTTAATGAAAATATTACCATATAGTTATGGGAATAGATGCTGCTGATAATTGTAGACCACATTTAGAATCTGTCAATGAAAATTATTAGATAAGCCAAGACTGGGGATAATACCATTGGAACCTCATGTTCTAGAAATTGATTCTTAAAGCTTGAATTTTAATAATGCTTAATAAGTGGTTTTTGATTTTGGTAGAAAGCTATCGTAGGTATACTTAATATCAACATTTGTCTGATTAAAAATTTTATGACATAGGTACTTTATTCCCTTATTTTTTTTTTTTTACCTTGAGTCCTCTGGTTGCACAAATAACTTTAAAAGAATAAAAAGTGATGAATTTCTAACATCAAATCCTCCTTACTCTTCATTGCTCTCTCTAAGGATGGCAGAGCAACTGGGTGGATCTCCTCTGATCCATGAATGGTCCAGTCTGACAATGTAGTAGACAGACATGAAGTATAGAGACTAGCTTGGTTCATTTGCTCACCATGTGTCATAATAATTATTAGACCAGGTCAGTCCAGGGGCTCAACTAATGTGTCAATGGTATAGTTTTCATAAGCAACAAATATCGATTAAAAGGAAATTAGCATCTTACCTTTCAAGTTAAACATTAAGAAGTTAAGTCATTTTCCAAGCCAAATCAAAATAGATTTGATCAATTATTTGTATGCTTTATTACTTGGTTCAATTATTTACACTATTATATCAGTAATGGGGGTTTTCTGGGAATTTACTAAATATAAAACAATCAGAGAAATAAACAAAAACACTCTTTAAAGCAAAGTATTCCCTCTGTGGAAAAAAACTATCAAGTATTAAAATTAATTTGGTCTCTAACTAATGAAAACCTTTCTGGAAGAGTCCTATCATTTTCTTTGTGGCACCAAGGTTATTCATAATTAAAGGTTCTGACTTATTGCTAATAAAAGATACCAAAAATGATCTGAGTCACTGCTAAAACTCACCTTGAATTTTGACTGAAAGAAAAAAAACTAATAAATTGCATTCATCTCATTTCACTTAAACCTTGACGTAATGCTTTTAGAACTTACTGCTTTAATTTGAAGATATATTTGTAGGATTTTCCACTAAGTTCTTGATATTTTAGGGGGGAGACTTACATAATTATTGGGATAAAGCTCCTTGTTTTATTCTTTGAATGGGTGTTCAACAGTAATGAAGGCAGCTAGAGAGGAGAGAGACGTCTTGATTTTCCCAATGCTCCCCTCCCTGCAATCCCTAAACCCACCATTTTTTCCTAGGCTACACACAACCACTGCATTCCAGCCTACACACATTGGGTTGGGTATAGACTAGTGTTTTTTACAACCTAAGATCTTTTTATGGGATTGTTCCTACCAAGAAATAGAAAGAACTCTCTTTACGTGTTCAAAGCACTGAGCCGATACTTCCAAGTTCTTTCAGTGTCTAAACTCTTTAGTTACCTTAACCACAAACTAGGCTTGTCTGATCATGGTGCTGACTCTAGGCTGTTCTCAGCCCTTGTCTGGCTTATCTCTTCCAAAATGGTAGATGTCTACCTCTCCCTGTCCCCTCAATCTCTGCCTCTACATGCTGTTTTGATACAATCTATCTTTCTCTTGTTTCACATAGACACTGGTCTTCATTACTCTGCACTCTGGGCATCAACCACTAGCTTAGTCCCAGTTCTCAGTCAGCCAACTCTGTTCTAGAACTAAGATACACACACGTATGTTAAAGGAAATGCTCAGTGACTTCTGTAAGACGTTGAAAATACTTTACATGCTTTGCCACACTTTGAGGTTTAAGGGGACTCCCCCCACCCCAATTTCACTACCTTTTGTGAGCTCATTTGGTCACACTCCCCCTGCCGAAAAGAACTTGCCCTATATCCCATTTCCTTATTAGCTAATCTTACCGGTTGGAGAATATAATGTTAAAATGGAAAGTGCTACCACAACAAGCCATGATCTCAGAGATCCTTTTATATTAATAGAAGAATCCAGGAGATCCAGGGCCTCAAAGGCAAACAAGTTACTACCTGATTTTTGAGTGAGTTAACATTGGTAATACATCTTGTCTCTGTTCCAAATAGTGGTGGTGTTGGTGGGTGCATCTCAGGAAATAGAGGTAGTTGTGGGTGAAAGAAGTGAGGAGGAGTTGGGCCTGTAGCTCAAAGCAAAAGGTAAATGAATGCATATCCTCAAAATGGTAGGCTCAGGAAGCAAAGTACACTCCCATACATCCAATCTGCTGGGGCTTCGTTAGGAACACAGAAGAGACCAACTGAAGGGAGATGACCAAGGCCAGGCAAGACCCAGCTAGTGCTTTGGAAGGCAGAGGCTGAAGATCTTTTCCAGGCCAAAGATATCCAGTTGATGGCAACCTCATCAACTTGCCAAGAGCTTGTCCTGCTCTTGTCTTGCCAAGAGCTTCTCTTGCTGTGAATGATTCCAGAGAAGGTAGGGGCCACAGTGAGTCAAGCACACTGCCAGTTACTCAGCTCACTAGATGCTGGATCCCCCTTCCTTTTTCCAATATTGAAAATTCATGCAAAGTGGCAGGTTTGTCTCCTGCTGTTAGGGTTTCACAGAATTCTTCCTCTGCATATGCCTGTGATGATCTCCTTCCTACTGCCTGCCTCTCTCCAGCACTGCAGATAAGTGGGTCTAGCGTGTTGACTTGTACAGGGTAAGAGCCAAGCACGCATGCCTAGGTTGGTGAAAGTCTGTTAGGAAGAAACAACACATTCAGTAAGGAATAGTTAAAAATGACTTTCAGCATAAAAAGGAATGAATCAATGGCATTTGCAGCAACTGATGGGACTGCAGACTATTATTCTAAGTGATGTAACTCAGGAATGCTCTCACTCATAAGTGGAAGCTAGGCTATGAAGCATAAGAATGATACAATGGACTTGGGGGACTCAGGGGAAAGGGTGGGAAGGGGGTGAGGAATAAAAGAAGACAAATTGGGTTCAGTGTATACTGCTCGGGTGATGGGTGCACCAAAATCTCACAAATCACCCCTAAAGAACTTACTCATGTAACCAAATACCACCTGTTCCCCAAAAACTTGTGGAAATAAAAAATTAAAAAAAAATAAATAAAAATATGGACTAAGAAAAACTGTATCATTACAAACCTAAACAGAAATTATCAATAATTCTTTCATAATAAAAAAGGAATATGTTTCCCATAAAAATGGCTTTCAGGAAGAATATTGTTATGAAGAAAAGTTTAAGAAAAAGAGGCACCAATAACACAGGGCCCTGGACCTTCATACATGATATCATTCAGCAATACTTTTCTGGCTCTGTGTCACGCATCTGTCTCTTGGCTCTGATCTCTTTCTTGCCCTTACCAAAGGGCTCACTGCAAACTGTATTTCACAGCCTCCCTTACAATTGGCTTGAGTTAGGTTCAAAAAATTAGATAGTAACTTGTTTGTCCTTCAGTGAGAGGCTTGGTGGGAGCAAGAGAGAAGTCAGGGTGTTTCTTCTGCTCTGCCTCAAGTGGCTCCATCTCTTTGTAGCTCCAGACCTGGGGCCTCAGTGGTCTCAGGACCCAGCTGTGGCTCTGGGTTCTGGGTACCTTTTCCCCGTGACTTCACACCACAGGTCTAGGTTGTGTAGGCTTCCTGCTGCTAATCTGTTTTCTAGCTCTTTCCACAATCTTGGTAACAATTTCTTGTCTTAAATCACGTGATGTGGGTTCTGCCTTCCTCACAGGACCCTGGCTGTTATATCCCCATTATTTGACTATAGGAAATTTCACTAGCAGAGCACTTCTTTGTCGATGCAGGACATCCTCTCTGAGTTATGTAGTACTGGATTGGTTGTATATGGTTGACCCAATATAATGTGCAATTGTATTTAACATCACAGAAGCAAAATATTTGACACAAACACAAGCTTATTTTTGTTCTAAAAATCTGTTATTTTCTAAGAAGATCATTTATAATATGGGTGAGATGTTAGTAATGATTACACCAAATAGCATAAATCACACTGGAAAAATATATCTTATTGAAGACCACCTGTCTACACCTTTTTTAGTCCACATGATATTTTGTTTCTTTAAGGAACAGAAATTCATTTATATAAATCCCAAAACACAGATGGTAGATGCTAGGAAAAACATTAGAATAGATGCAGCCTTTTAACAATATCTGAGATCTGAAGGCACAGTGAGAAGTGAGTTCTTTATTATTCAGATTTTTTCATACCAACTAAACATCTCCATGTTCAAGAACAATCTGATCTAGCCTCTTTGCCTATTGGATTTACCACTTAAAGAATAATAGCTTGAGTACCCCTAAAAATCCCACAAAATGAGTTAATTGTGACAGAAACTCCAAAAAAAAAGGCAGAGCCAGTATTTCATTATTTGTGGAGAGTTGTGCAACCATCTTTGCTGGTTTCAAATTAAGGAATAGGTTCACACACATATACTTCCTGCTGGAATGATGTTTTCTCTCCTGCCTGGTTAACACCTCTCATCCTTCAAATCTTGAGCCAGTTGGCACCTCTTCATGGAGTCAAATCCCCTCTGGAACAACAGAGTGTGCCAGTACCAGGCCTAACCTCAGAAGCACATATCACACTGAAGTCTGCACTTCTTTGCTAGATTATTGGATTAGAATCTTTCTTTCCCATGACACAGCAAGCCTCCTGAGGGCAAGGACTGTTTCCAATGTTGCTTATGACTATTTTCCTTGTGAATAACACATGCTAAATACTCAGTGCAAACCAGTCAAATGAGTGAATGAATGAATGATGAATAGGCACAGAACTTCTCAAGCTTCAGAAGTGGTGATGGCACTGGAACCAGCCCTGATATCTGCTGGGAGTGCTCCACGGCTTTTCTGAACGCTGCTTCCATTTACCCTAGCCTGAGGCAGACTCACCTGGCAAAGATTATCTGATTTTTACCACCCCTTAGAAGGGACTGTTTTTTATTGTGTATTCTACTTGTAGTGTTACAATAAAACTGAAAGAGAATTTTGATAGGTCAGCAATTTAAAGAAAAAATATAGGTATTGATATGAATGAACTATACGGGCTGACAGTTATCTAGGGTCAAGGAATGACAAGATTGGAGGAGAGTCCAAAACTGACAGAACAGATGAGAAAGTGTCCCTTAAACAGCACATGAAGGCAAATAATCATTCAGCTCAGAAGTTACCTTTTCTGCACTTCCTGTTTAAAAAATCAAGTGTTTTGGGGTCAGCAGAGCCTAGACAACAATGGAAGAAACTCATTTAGTTCCTACACATTTGCCCCATGATGTAAGACTAATGCAATTTATCTAGAGCTGATTTAAGCATTAACATTCTAATCAGAACAAAATTGGCAAGTTAAAATGTGACAGTGGTTTTGCAGTGGTTCTGCATTTTCAGTACTAACCTCACATTACACACATATACAAACACATACATCGAAATACTTCTGGGGAAGGAATCTTCTAATATATTTAAGTTCATATTTTCTAATTCTTAAATGGTTGATGTGTAATTGTAGTGTAAAGGTGTCTCTTGATGAATAAATTACTTAGAAAACTTTTGGAGAATAGCTGTCAAAGTAATTTGAAAATGATGTACTGGTTCTTCATTTTTCCTTTTCTTTGATTTATTTGTTTATTGATTGGCCTAGCTCTCTAGCTGAATTTAATTTCAAATGTATCCACTAAATTTTTTTGTAATTTCAAGAAACTCTGGTTTACAGAGAAGAAAAGTTGAGTTGGCCTATTATATGGTTTGGCTGTGTCTTTATCTAAATCTCATCTTGAATTGTAATCTGAATTGTAATTCCTATGTGTTGTGGGAGGGAACTGGTGGGAGGTGATTGGATCATGGGAGCGGTTCCCCCATGCTGTTCTCCGTGATAGTGAGCAAGTTCTTAAGAGATCTGATGGTTTTATAAGGGGCTCTTCCCCCTTCACACATTTTTTTCTCTCTTGTTGCTTTGTGAAGAGAGTACCTGCTTCCCCTTATGCCATGATGTAAGTTTCCTGAGGCTTCTCCAGTCATGCAGAACTGTGAGTCAATTAAACCTCTTTTGTTTATAAATTACCCAGTCTCGGGTAGTATCTTTATAGCAGTGTGAAAACGGACTAATACAACCTATTAACTGAGTATCACTTTTATTGAAGATTTAGGTTATTAGAATTATTAAGACATTTTATGGAAAACACAGGATGGTAGAAAAACATAGAGAAATTGCTATAATAGAGAGATAGTTAGGAATGTTATATTACATTCTTGCTAGTGATTAGTCGGTTTATAAGATGGATTCTAAAACCATGCATGGGAGCATTTGACTGAAGTTAATTAACATGACTCAGATCATACAGTTTGGGGAAGAAAAAAGCATTTCCCCTCCTGAGGGATGATTTTTTACTGCTTTTATCTTTTAATGCCAGATGGGAAAATATCAAGGAAATTTGCTTTAATCTCCTTAGCTCTTTATTATGATGTGTCATATAATGGTACTCTGGCTCATTAGGACCAACCCTATACTCTTGGGGGGAGGATTCCCACTGAGGACGAAGGCTGTTTTAACTTCACACTATTGACCACTCCCCCTAGTGATTTGCATTAACCAGGTGCCTGAATGGAGATAACAGGGTGGCATCAGACCACGGCAAAGGGTTGATTTCCCACTTGGGTGAACTGGTTGATCATGGCCACAAACCTGCAGCCTCAGCCCCACTTAGCCTGGTGTTGCTATTGAGCCGAGGGGTGACACAAAAGAGCATGCTGAGGGTAGGAACAAAACCATGGTAAGTGCAGAGAAAAGGATAAATGTTAATCATTTAACTGAACATATACTCATTGGTCAAGCTTCAATGAGATTATCTTGCATAAAGAAAGATGTCTATTGAATGAAATAAGCGTATGAAAGATGTTAGAGGGTACTGAATAATTGTCTTTATTGCTACAGAATCAGAAGCAATGGAATACAATTATAGGCAGGAGAGAGTTTACAATAAGTAAATAAGCACTTGGAATCTCTTTCACCCACTCAGGACGGATGGCTACATGCCACCTTCTTGATGTCCAGGGCCATTTGTCCTCTTAACTACTGAAGGATTCATCTCTGCTTATTTTCCTGAGTTCCTACGAGGGCTAGACTCTGTTTTCTGCCCTTGGAAGACTGAAAGCCATCTCTAAGTTTATTAGTTGTATATCAAATATGCAAAACAGAAAGTAACCTAAATTTTTCAAGAGTTCATTGTCCTGAGAAATTGCTTTACCTCAGATTTTTGAGTTACTTATTCTTTAAGTTTCCTTAGCTCTTGAAATGATATGTCTCAGGGTTCTGCTCTGTATTTTCCAAATGGAAAATATTTTTAAATTCATATAAGTTTAGGGGGTATAAGCACAGGTTTCTTACATGCATATATTGTATAGTGGTGGAGTCTGGGCCTTTAGTGTACCCATCACCCAAATAGTGACCATTGTACGCAATAGGTAATTTTCAACACTCAGTCCCCCTCCCACCCTGCCACCTTTTATAGTCTCCAGTGTTTATTATTTCACTCGATATGTCTATGTGTGCCCTTTGTTTAGCACTCATTTATAAGTGAGAACAAGTGGTATTTAACTTTCTGTTTCTGAGATATTTCACTTAGGATAATGGCCCCCAGCTCCATCCATGTTACTGCAAAAGACATGATTTCATTCCTTTTTATGGCTGAGTAATATTCCATCATATATATGTACACTACATTTTCTTTATCCAATCATCTATTGATGGACACTTAGGTTTATTCCATATCTTTGCTATTGTGACTAGTGTTGCGATACACATATAAGTGCAAGTATCTTTTTGATATAACGATTTCTTTCTCTTTGGTTATATACCCAGTAGTTTTTGGATTGCCGAATTGAATGGTAGTTCTATTTTTAGTTCTTCGACAAATTTCTGTAGTGTTTTTAAATGGAAATATTTTCACCATTAAAATAGTGTGCTTAAAGGATGATGGCATGGTATCTGATATTTCAGTCAGTATGAAACATACTCTAATCTTTTATGGCATCTCTAAACTAGTAAGATGGGAAAAAATGGCCAAAGAGAGTCCATGGCTTGGATAAAGTTGTTCCATCTGAGGCCTTGTGCTTGGAGCTTTTTATCACCATCACCATCGGATTGTCCTGAGAAAGGGAAATCACTTCTAACATTACTGTTGTAAGGAGCATTTCATCATTTGCCTTTAATATTAGGTAAATATTGATATTTGGGTTTTCTCTTAATATATAAAAGTTATAAACAATTGTTTATCATTCAAAGTAACTAGGTATTTTTATTTTAATAAAGGAAATGGTCAAATGTGGAAAAGATAAAGACTTCAAGAATTAAGAGATCAAGTAATTCTTAAAGTTATTTTCCTAAAAACATATTATCTTAAAAACATTTCTCATTTCATAATAAATTAGAACTATGTTCATAGGATTCCACTTGAGGGACAAAAATAAAAGGCCCCATAGGGATTTCAAAAGCTCTGATACTAAGCTGCCAAAACAGGATTTTTGATGTTAAGTGGTGTGAACAGATATTATTTTAATTGACACATTTGAAGACGAGTAATAGCATGTGTGAAGGATCAAACTGAATGTACTTCAATGAACATTAAACAATATTTTTACTAGTAAGTAAAATAATAAAACTATTTCACACAAGAAGGTGTCAGTCACACTTAATGATTTTTAAAGCAAATGTGACTTATCTCTCTAGTGCCACAGCAATGTGTTCAAATAAAGGGAAAGTCTCAGAATTATCTATAAGAAACAAGTGAAGGAGCCTTTTGAGATGATGATAAATACAAGATTAGGAACTTTTCAAAGGGTCTATAAATCACTAAAGGGATGAGATACTTCTGCCTAAGATAGTGTCACGAGGGGCAGATTTACCTCCTGCCCGAAACAACCAAAAACACCAGACAAAACATATGATATAACTGTTTGCAAAGCACTGGACATGTGGACAATGAAGGGACAGTGATCGCTGAAAGATGGGAAACAAATAAGATAAGCCCCCAAATTGCCCCTGCTTACTTCATAAAGTTGCAGCGCTGTGGGGCAGGCAAAGCCCAGCAGACTCTCTGAATTTAGGAGACAGGGAGGAGAGACTGCAGGGAGATAAAGGCAGCTGGAATTCTCAGGACAGAGTACCAAAGAGAAGAGAGCTGCCTAGGGATCTGCAGAGGATCCAGCCGGCAAATGCATGTGAAGAAATTACTCCAGGCTGGAGGTAGGGGGAAGCGGGGGGATGGGGAAAGAACATCAGAAAAGATTAGAGAACAGTGCTTGGTGTCCTTGCAGAGCTAGGAAGAGAGGAAGAGTGCCTATTTCTACCAGGCTGACTGGAAAAACTCAGAGTTTATGGGGCAATGGGTAGTGTGCTCAAGGACCTCTTGTTTTAGTAAGTAGGGAATTACTAGCCTTATATTGGGCAAGCTCGGGACTTGTCTAACAAATCGTAAAAGCAAGACCCAAAAAGATCAAGCTCTTTCCAAGAGACTTAACTGCATCAGAACAAAACATAAGAACATTTATAGGAATACAAAAATATCCAGTACCTGACAAGGTAAAATTCACGATGTCTGCCCATCAATCAAAAAGTTAGGTAGAGACAGGCCGGGTGCTGTGGCTCATGCCTGTAATCCCAGCACTTTGGGAGGCTGAGGTGGATGGATCACCTGAGGTCAGGAGTTCGTGGCTAGCCTGACCAACATGGAGAAACCCCATCTCTACTAAAAATACAAAAAAATCAGCCGGATGTGGTGGTGCATGCCTGTAATCCCAGCTACTTGGGAGGCTGAGGTAGGAGAATCACCTGAACCCAGGAGATGGAGGTTGTGGTGAGCTGAGATCGTGCCATTGCACTCCAGCCTGGGCAACAAGAGTGAAACTCTGTCTCAAAAAAAAAAAAAAAACAGTTAGGTAGAGACATGAAAGATATAAAAGACACCCAAATTGAACATCTAGAGAGAAAATTGATATGTGTGCAATAATAAATACACCGGATAACATTAATGCTAGATTAGACATGGCAGAAGAAAAGATTAGTGAACTTGAAGACATAGAAACAGAAACTTTCCAAAATAAAACACCTAGAAAAAAGAACAATTCCTCAAAAATAAAAAAATACATTGGTGAGCTGTGAGATAATGTTAAGCAGACTAATATATGTGCAATTGAAGTTTCTGAAAGGGACGTAAGAAGAAATAATGGTTGAAATTTGATGAAAACTATATATCTACCAATCTAAGAAGCTCAGTGAACTCCAAACATGTGAAATATGAGGAAAATTTCACAAAGGCACATCATAATCAAACTGTATGAAGCCAGCGATAAAGATAAAAATCTTAAAGGCAGCCAGAGAAAGAAGGTGTTCTTTATAGAGGAACACAGCAAAATGGTAGTAGATTTCTCACAGGAACAATGCAAGTGAGAAGATCCATTTTTAAATCTAGAAATCTATACCCAAGAAAATGTCTGTTAAAAATGAAGATGAAATGAAGATGTTTCACCCTGAAAGAATCCCTTTAACTTTTTTTTTTTTCTTGTTTTTTGAGACAGAGTCTCGCTCCATCGCCCAGGCTGGAGGGCAGTGGTGCGATCTGGCTCATTGCCAGCTCTGCTTCCCAGGTTCATGCCATTCTGCTGCCTCAGCCTCCCCAGTAGTTGGGACTACAGGTGCCCACCACCACACCCAGCTAACTTTTTGTATTTTTAGTAGAGACGGGTTTTCACCGTGTTAGCCAGGATGGTCTTGATCTCCTGACCTTGTGATCCGCCCGCCTCGGCCTCCCAAAGTGCTGGGATTACAGGTGTGAACCACTGCGCCTGGCCTATTTTTTATTTTCTTTTAGACATGGTCTCACTCTGTCACCCAGGCTGGATGGAGTGCGGTGGTGCAATCTCAGCTCACTGCCACCTCCGCCTCCTGGGCTCAAGTGATCCTTCTACCTCAGCCTCCTGAATAGCTGGGACTACCGGTGCACACAACCATACCTGGCTAATCTTTGTATTTTTTGTAGAGATGGGGTCTTACTATGTTGCCCAGGCTGGTCTCAAACTCCTGGGGTCAAGTAGTCCACTTGCCTCGGCCTCCCAAAGTGCCGGGATTACAGGTATGAGCCACCACACTCTGCCAACATTTCTTATTTACTCATTTCTTTTCCAGGATTTGAAACTGCAATAGACAAAATAATGGTCCCCCAAGACATTCATGTCCTAATCCCCAGGAACTGTGAATATTTACTTTACACAGCAACAGGGACTTTGCAGAGGGGATTAAGTTAATCTCGAGATGTGGAGATTATCCTGGACGATCCATGTGGGCCAATGTAATTATTAGAGTTCTTATAAGAGAAAGAGACGAACAAGAGAGTCAGAGCCAGAGACTGATTTGAAGATGCTTTGCTGCTGAGTTTGGAGATGGAAGAAGGAGCCAGGAGCCAAGGAATGCTGGTGGTCCCTGGAAGCCTGTAAGGGAAAAGGCAAGGGAAAAGGTCCTCCCCTAGAGCCTCTAAAGGAACACAGCCCTGTGGACACCTTAACTGACAGCCCAGTGAAACCTGTTTTGAATTTCTGACCTCTGGAACTGTGGAATGACAAACTTATGTTGTTTTAAGCCACTAAGCTTGTGGTAATTTGTTATAGCAGCACTAGGAAATTAATACACTTACACTCAGGGGATGACACATTCTAATTGACTGATTAACCACGTATATTTTACATGTATCTTAGATATTTTTAAAATTGTTAGACATTTGTTAATATCCACACTGCTAATTCCTTTCTATTTACTATAAATTAATCTTGAAAAAAATTACATTTTCTGCTTCAAGATTATTTTATTACTTTATTATTTACTTACTAATTTAAAATCACTGATGATTAAAACTATTGTCATTGTAGCAAATCACTTAAATTCATAGTTGATAGAAATTAAAGGAATTTCTATCTTAGTCATTCATCTCCCTTGCATATTAAATTATGTGGAGCCCAGTATCGGAATCCTAAAGTGTGTATTTGATAAAGGTACCTTGTTCAGTGGAGTCATTTTTACATTCTTCCCTATTCCATACTTTTTTTTTTTGAGATGGAGTTTCACTCTTGTTGCCCAGGCTGGAGTGCAATGGTGTGATCTCGGCTCACTGCAACCTCCGCCTCCCAGGTTCAAGTGATTCTCCTGCCTCAGCCTCTTGAATAGCTGGGATTACAGGTGCCCACTACCATGCCCAGCTAATTTTTGTATTTTCAGTAGAGATAGGGTTTCACTATGTTGGCCAGGCTGGTCTCGAACTCCTGACCTCAGGTGGTTCGAGATGGGCAGATCTGCCCGCCTCTGCCTCTCAAAGTGCTGGGATTACAGGCGTAAGCCATCACTCTGGGCCTTATTCCATACTTTTAAAAACAGCAACTATAATAAGGAAGCAGGGGTTATGTATGCCTGTAATCCCAAAGTGCTGGGATTACAGGTGTGAGCCAGTGCACTTGGCCTTAGTCCGTACTTTTAAAAACAACAACTACAATAAGGAAGTTACGTATGCATGATAAGGAGGCAGAAGAAGCAGGACTTTGGGGACAGTCTCATATGACAGCTGGGACTTCAATACTATTGTGAAGAGAGATTGCAAATTAGGAGAAGCAAAAAAAAAAAAAAAAAGAGGACAGTATGAACAAGAAGTCTTCTGGCTAAGTCAAGTACTCAAGATTGGCCAAGAAAGCAAATGAAGATTCATTAAAGGCAATGAAGAGATTTCACAGTTTGAGAAATAGAAGGCCTTAGAGAGTTTAATCCTCTACACACACACACACACACACACACACACACAAAAAGGCTTTGTGGCAGGTTTTCTGGTATTTGAGAATCTGGAGTTATAAACAGGATGCTTCCTGCAGCATTATTCCTTTCACCTGGACTGCCTCCAGGCATTGGACTGCCTCCAGGCATTTCTCACTGACAGCTTCTCAGGAGCTGATGAGTAGCTACTGGTTAAAGCCCCAGGTGAGCACCTTCCTCCCGTTTGACTTCAGTCTGTGGTGCCAGATTTTTCCCAAGCAAGTCCTGTGCTTTGACATTTGATGCATTTCTGAAGTGGACTGCCTGTAATATCTCAAGGAAGGCTTCTAGTTATCATATTCTTAGACCTCGAACCTTCCCCTTTCAAGCATGAAACCAAAAAAGCAAAGTGTGATGTTGGGTCACTTTGCTTCTTCTACCCACCAAAAGTTTGTGTCCAACCTAGTTCAAAGATGTCTTTCAAGCACAGATGAAATTTCAGCACCACATTATATTCTCATTCAATGAACACAACTCCTCTTGTCAGTATTAAATTAGTAGCCAGTAGGCTAACTTCTACATCCTTATAATCGCCTCAGCTTTTTTTTTGAAAGAGGCAGAAATATTTCTGCTCAGTATTTTAAGACTCAATTTTAGCGAGAGGAATCTTTAAAGAGTTGTACCTGACCTTGTCTTTAGGTCCTTTTGTTTACCTAAAACATCTACACTGTCTTTCACACAGTTTTTCTTCAAACCTATTAGACTTTCTTGTGGTTTAGACTAGAGCTCTTAATCAGAAACACAATTGGGGCCGGGTGTGGTGGCGCATGTCTGTAATCCCAGCACTTTGGAAGGCCGAGGTGGGCAGATCACTTGAGGTCAGGAGTCTGAGACAAGCCTGACCAACATGATGAAACCATATCTCCACTAAAAATACAAAAAGTAGCCGGATGTGGTGTCGCGTGCCTGTAATCCCAGCTACTTGGGAGGCTGAGGCAGAATCGCTTGAACCCGGGAGGTGGAGGTTGCAGGGAGCTGAGATCGTGCCACTGCACTCCAGCCTGGGTGACAGAGTGAGACTCTGTCTCAAAAAAAAAAAAAAAAAGAAAGAAAGAAGCACAATGGGAGTCACAAGCATAATTGAAAATTTTCCAGTAGTTACACTGAAGAAAGAAAAAAGAAAAAAAGTGGTGAAATTAATGTTAATAATATATTTTATGTAACCCAATGCATCTAAATGTACTATTATTTCAACATGTAATCAATATACAATTATTAATGGGTTATTTTACACTCTCTCTTTTTACACTAAGGCTTGGAATGAAGTGTGCCTTTTACACTTACAGCACATTTCAATTCAGACAAGCTTCTTTTCAAGAGCTCAAGAGCTGCACATGACCAGTAGTTAATACATTGGAAAGTGAGGTCTAGCGTCTCTCCCTTCACAGACCTCAGGAAAATCCTCCCCTGAGTATTATCTCCAGTATCTTTAACTTGCCACTGGATTCTTTTTCTCTGCCTTGAAACATGCATAGCACTCCCTTGAAAACTCTTCACTTGAATTGTAACCACTTTACGTTTCACTTCTCAATCTCCTATCCCTGATCAGCTCTTTAAATAAAACACAAGGCTTTTTCATTGCATTTGCTGTTGCTGACGCCTTGCTGCTTCCCTTCCTTAGGTGCCTTTTCCTACTGCCTGCTAGGTCTCTTCTTGTGTCTCCTTTGCTGATTCATTGCACTCTGACCCCTAAGAGAAGGAGGTCGGGGAAGCCAGTGGTTTCCACACTTTATAGAGTCCCTCTCCTGGAGGGCTTCTTACAACTTAAATTGCTTTAGCCAGGCATGGTGGCCTGTACCTATAATCCCAGCTATTGGGGGTTGGGGAAGAGGGGATTGATGGGGGAAGCCCGGGAGTTTGAGGCTGCAGCTATGATTGTGCCACTGCACTCCAGCCTGGGTGACAGAGTGGACACCCCCATCTCTAAAAAAATAATAACATAAAGAAACAAAAACTCGAAACCTAAATTGCTGTGCCGTACCTCCAGAGTTTCTGATTCTACACATCTGGCGTGAAGGCGAAGAATCTGCATTTCTAGTGAGTTCCCAGGTGAAGCTGAGGCTGCTAGTCTGGAGACCACACTTTGAAAACCACTGTGAAGTTCAGTCCTCGGTGCCGCTAGCCTTGCTCCCTGCAGGTGCCTGCTTCCCAGCCAGGCCCCCTCTTGCAGTTGTGGGAACTTCGATTCTGTGCAATGTCCAGGTGGCCAGGGCCTTGGAGTTGACTGGCCCTCATGGTGTCACGGCTGACCTTGTATCAGTGAATCCTGGTACATGGGAAATGAACTTCTTCTGGCCAGTGATTGGTTCTGACAAATGAGACCTGGGGTTAGGGGGAGTCCAGGAACTCTTCTTACTCTGGAAAAGAGACACGAGGCTGGCTTGTTCTCTTCCTGCTTCTGGACACTGTGGCCTGGGGGCATCACCCAGAACTACGGGTCGCCCTGGGCTGCTGGGGGAGCAGGCCACAGAGGCCAAGCTGCACACTAACCTCAGACACAGAGAGGGAAGACAGAAGGGCTCCGGAGCCCTGAGGAGTTCACTGAGCAAGGAAGGGAGCATCCTGAGGCCTCTCTCCTGCCGTATGAGTGACAGTGGGTACACACCTCCTTTGGGCCATTTGTAGCTAGGTTTTCTGGTACTTACTGAAGGAAACCTCCAACACTTCAAAAGCTCCCACCTTTTCCTCCTCCAATTGCTATGTCTGGTTGGCTTTTTTCTGAAGCCTTTTTCCAATCCAACTTCTTTCTGTACTGAATACTCTCCTTCCTCCCTGTCTTTCTTGCTCTGTCAAAGATGAGAGCAGGCCAGTCCTTGACATTTTCAGGACTTAGGACAGGAATACACATGAAGGGTCCTGGCCCTCTGCCCCACCCATTTCTCTTCCCACACCTGGATCCACACCATACCATGAGCAGGATACACAAGGCCACCTGCGAGTGTGTCCAGGTTTTGTCCATCACTCCCTCCTCCCAGCAAAACCTCACTCCTTGGCCATCCTTCATCCAAGGAGGGCATACACTGATGCCTGGTTAGCAGTGGGAGGGCAGACCTGGAGAACAGCTTTGTAGGCCTTGGAAGGGGCCTCAGGGCCAACTGACTGGGAATTCTGCCATCCCAGGTACCTGAAGCATGGCCCACAAGTGGGGCAAGGGGAAGCATGGGCTTGGGGGCCTGCAGACTCATCATGCTGCTGTGAGGGGCATGGACAGAGGAAAGCCACAGTAGGGTCTTCTGACACAGGGCACAGGGCAGTGGCTTGGGTTGCTCAGGTTTCAGGGAGAACTGGATGCAGGATGCTAATGTGATTGACCAGATTCTTGGACTCTGAGTCACATACAGTAAAGGATCCCTTTGCCGTGTATTAACAGGTCATGGGCAACACTTTGATCCTTCTTTGGTACAAGATAGTACAAGATATTACCTTAGGATATTGATTCTCAAAAAGATCTGGGAATTTTTGTTTGAGATTAAAAATATATATATATGATGCCCAATCAGGCAGTTACATCTTAGTGGTAAGAATTTTTGTTTGCTACCACTTATAATATCTGCAGTCCTTCTTTTTTGGATTCATTTGCTGAAATAAATTCCCTAGTTATTCTTTCAGAAAGGACGTCATCGGGTAAACTTCGCCCAATCGCTCATCGTTTCTTCACATTAAATTTGAGTTCGAACTGGTAACAAACTAGTATTCATTTTCCCTGAGCACTTGGGAGAATTGATCCAATGACTGCTGGCGTGTAGACTGAATTGTGATGGAACATCTCATCCTACCTGCTCCTCATTCCCTTGTAAGTAATCTGTGTTCACTTCTCCCTGCAGCCTGGAACCTTTATATATTCATACATTTATTTATATGTAAATATTCTGAACATATACCAAGCTGTGTACTTCAGGGAAATTTTCTTTTAATTTAGTCAGTATTTTCCCTCTTCCATTTTTTTGTTCTTTTCTTCTGAAATTCCTGTTTGATAGACATTTGAGGTTTGGCTCTATTCATCATTCCTACATCACTCTTCCCATTCTTTCCATCCCTATGCTTGTTTTCATGATATTTTTGGGAATCCTTCCGGGACATTTATTCTTTAGTTGTATGCATTTTGCTTTGGACTGACAGCGTGTATCTCCCAGGAGTTTTAAAAAGAGTGGCTTGGTCTTATTTTATTGAATATTTGAGGACAAAGTGATGATATTTCTTTGGTTGTTTCGCTTATCTAAAAATTGTCTTTGCTTTTTTTTCTGTTGACAAGATCTCCTTGGGGTGAGTTAGTTCTTCAGTTTGTTAATTTGATGTTCTTGTAGGTGTTGGTGTTCTCTCAAAGTTTGGTGATTCTCAGTTATCTATTCATACTCATGTTGAAGGACTGATTGAAGACTGAAAATTTCCTCAATCCAAATGAGAAATGCTGTTTTCTATTCATGTGCATCTTGATCTCTTCCATCTGCCTTCTATAATTGTGAGGAGAGCAGGATGGGGGGGACTGCTTTGCTTTGGGGGTGCCAGAGGGGATTTTTCCTTAACTGGAACACAGCCTTCTTGGCCTCTCATTACAGTCCTCACTTCAGAACACCCACTTGGAGGCTTCACCTGAAGCTGGGCCAGTTCCAGCTTCAAAGGTTCCATTTCATTGCCCCCCTCACCCCCAGGGTTCTACTCTGCTTCTCATAAATATAAACCAGCAGAAGAGCTTTTCCTTTGTTGAGAGCACAGTTCCTGGGCCTTGTGAGCCTGAAGGAAAGTGTGCGGCTGCCTGGACTCAAATGTGCATGAGGATGAGGTGCCCAGGCTACCCTGCTCTTCCGAGACCACCTCCTAATTACTGACACATTTGCCCCAGGTCCCTTTCTTGTACAGTTTGTCTCTGAGCTTCTCTCCTGGGCTGTGGTTTGTTTTTATCCTTTACCTTTGAAGGTCCATTCTCTTCTGTGTACTTTGGGATGTGTTTTTTTTTTAGTGCGATTTTATACTTAATTGGATTACATTTGCCTTATGGTTCTCTGCTTCGTATTTTCAGTGTGATTGTGGATTGATTCTTTGTTTCCATTGCAAGTATCTTGATATATGCCCTTGTCCCTCACCAAGGCTGTAGGCGTATCTTCTATGGGATCTCTAGTGTAAGCCCCTTCAGCTCATGTCCAACACCTAGGCTATCTGCTGTGACAGCCACTGGCCACATATGACCATTGAGCCCCTGATTTCGAAGACTTTGTACAAAGAAAAAGGAATGTAAAGACCTTAAGAATAACGTTAATACCAATTAAAGTTTGAAATTTTAATATTTTGGATGCATTGGCTTAAACATAGCATTAAAGTTAATTCCATTTCTTTCTATAATGTTGCTACTGGAAAATTTAAAATTGTATACGTGGCTTGGGTTATATTTCTATTGCTCTACACTGCAGGAGGCGTCATTCCTAAGATAAAATTAGGAGGAGTGGGTTAAGATGATGAGCTGGATATGTATACACACTCCCTATTTTTTCTCAAATCTCAGCATAAAACACAAAAGTGTAAGATAATTTACACTCTTTAAAAAAGTGGCAGTGCAGACAGGAAGAACACCAGAGGTAAATTTCTTTGGCAGAATTTATGTGATTTAGGGATCTATTTATCATTAGTGGAAAGGCAGAAAAAGGCCCAGGAAAAAATTCAATGTTTCCAGCTTGGGAAAATAGGCCAATAGTTGTCCTGCTAATGATGTGAACTGGGAAGCTGTAGAAGGAGAAAAGAGTCTGCGTGAATACGGCAGTGGTGGTGAGAAGATAACGAGTTTGGTTTTGCATTTGCAGTGTTTGAGATGTTCCTGGACTGTCCACATGTTCAATAAATAGATGACAGAGTGAGTAATGCTGGGAAAAGGGCATAAGGCTGGAGACACGAGATGGGAATCTTCGCTAGGAGTTGTCGCTGCAGTGGATGAAATCCCCAGGAGCATGCAATGTGAGAGGAGGCCTCAGTGCTGGAGCATCAGGAAGCCCACTACTGAAGAGTGGGCTGATGAGGAAGAGCCTTGAAGGAAAAGAGGGTATCAGCCAGAAGAACCTTGATAAACTTCTATACACAAAGGCCTAACATAGCAATGATACATGGTAGCCACTTAGTGTTTCAGGAGTTACTAGAATACCAGGTGTGCTTTAACCAGTGAAGCATGTGTTTTTAAGAGGTGGCACAAAAACAGGAGAAGGAGAAAGTGCAAACTGTGGACAAAGAGAGTTTGCCCTGGGAACAAGGGAGTCTCACTTTGGTTTTGATTGGGATGAACAAATCTTGCTCTTACTCTTGCATGATTATGAAAGATTCTACTAAGAGACTTAGCCACAGTAGGCAATGTCACCAAATTTATGTGAACTCCAATTTAAAGCAGAATACAAAGACATTTCAAATCCTAACCACCTGGCCAGAGGGAGATTCCTGTTGTTTTTAAGGCTATAGTGATAGAATTTCAAAGGTGAAAAGATCTCTTTGTAAACAAAGACATCTTTGTAAACAAATAGAGGCATGGATTCACTTTATTTCTTTTCTGTGGCCTAAATTTGTAACACAGAACACTGAACAACACCACAAAGCCTAGAATCACTGCCAAAATGTCAATATGGGCACTTGGACTAATTCTTAAGTTAAAGTGAAGGATATTCTGGAGGACCTGAATGAAAAACTTGACTGAGTTTCTAATGTTTTGCAAAAAATAAGTAGCCAGACAAGGTTTGAGTTAAAACCATAATCTATGGTGGTAGATCCAAAATAAACCTTAAGAACAACATAAAGACAAAGGCTTAGCAGCTCAAGCATCTGTTTTTGGAAATTTTGGCTTTTGGGATTTAAGAACAGATTTAAATGTATGAATTTGTCACTGATTGGAACAATCCATTATCTAGATAGTGGAGTAGGTTGTGATCAAATCATAACATAATACCTAAAGAGGCATCAATATACTGTTGTAGAAAGAACAACAGATTTAAAGTTCCTCCACTCAACAACATGCTTGTGTGTGTGTCTACTACCCTGCAAGTACTGTTCTAAATAATAGAGTACAGGCCAGGCACGGTGACTCATATCTGTAATCCCAGCACTTTGGGAGGCTGAGGTGGGCCGATTACCTGAGGTCAGGAGTTCGAGACAAGCCTGGCTAACATGGCGAAACCCCATCTCTAATAAAAATACAAAAATTAGCCAGGCATAGTGGCATGCACCTGTAATCCCAGCTACTCAGGAGGCTGAGGCAGGAGAATTGCTTGAACCCGGGAGGCGGAGGTTGCAGTGAGCCGAGATCCTACCACTGCATGGGGCAACCGGGTAAGACTCCATGTCAAAAAAAAAAAAAAAAAAAAAAGAGTACAGCTATTAAGAAGACAAAATCTCTGCCTGCCTGCTTGGAGTTAACAATGTAGTTGTCAGATACAGACAAATACTTAAGTAAACAACCATATGAATAATTTTAAATAATAAGTGCCCTGAAAAAAATAAAAATGGGACACAGAATGATAGGGTGGTAGAAACCACATTCGCTAATGCGGTTGGAGGGCAGCATTACAGGCAACAGCAGCTAGAAAGGGTGAAAGCTCAGAGGCTGAAGAAGCTTGTTATGTTCAAGAAGGAGAAAGGGGGCCAGGGTGGCTGGAGTTTCATAGGGCTTGGTGGGTGGGGAAGTAGTAGGAGATGAGGATGGAGAAGTAGTGTTCTATTTGCCTTAAGAAGTTTAGATTTGGTTCTGTTTGTTGGGGGGAAGCCTTTAGCAGGTTTTAACCAGGGAACTGTTATGATCTAATTCACCCTACCACAAAATCACTCCAGCTGCTCAGTGGAGAATGAACCATTGGAGGTAAGAGTGGGAACTGAGGAATGAATTATGAAGCTATTGCCATGGATTAAGGGATGAGAAAATCTCTAGTTGCAGAAGATGAGATACTAAAAAAAATTGGACTAGAAACTGTTTGGGAGCCAAAACTGATCAAAGGGGTTTTGGAAAGATAGCACAAAAAAGAAATCCAAGACAATGCTTAAGTTTTTGGCCTGAGCAACTGATATATGGGTATGATATCTACTGAGGCAGGAAAGATGGGACAGAAGTAGGCTTGAGGTAAGTGAGGATTTTGTTTTGGACCTGTTACATTGGAGATGTTTATTAGATATTCAAGTGGAGAGGCCGAGTTGGCAGCTGGATTAACGAGTATGAGGTGAGAGGGGACGTCTGAGCTAGAGATAACAGATTTGGATGACGTCAGTATGTTGATGTTATCTGAAGCCTTGGGACTAAATGAGATCATCTAGGAATAGAGGAGAAGGTCATCAGGAAAAGGGCTGCTTGGGGCATTCAATGTTCTGAGGTCCAAGAGAGGAGGAGGAGGAGGAGGAGAAAGCCAGGTTTTCTAAGAGAAGTGGCCAGTGAAGCAGAAGGGAAACCAGGAGGTGAGGTGGTCCAGAACCTGGAGAAGAGTGGAGTTTAAAAAGGAAGGACTAGTCCACCAGCTCAAACTGCTGAGTGACTAATCTTATTTTAATATGTTTGTGTAAATATGGCAGTGCCTGTCTACATTGGTGGAGGGAATGTGCCTACCACATTGTAGAGGGCATTCTATAAATACTAACTTATCTTTCTTCCTCAAAACAGTCGCTGGGCTCCAGCCAGGCACTGCCAGGCACTGTGGTAGGCACTGAGCAAATCAGCAAGGAATGAGAAATAGATTATGAACTGATGAGCTCACAGTGACTTTAACCTTTGCAGATATTTGTCCTGGCATTGCAGAGTTTTATTTAGAACAGTGATTCTCAAGATGTGGTGCTGCGATCAACAGACTCTACAGAACCTGGGAACTCATTAAAAATGCAAATTCTAGGGCTTCACCCCAGACCTACTGAATCCCAGACTCTGGGGTTGAGGCCCAGGAACCTGAGTTTTAACAAGCCCTGCAGGTGACTCTGATGCCTGCTGAAGTTTGAGAACCACTGGTAAGGAGGAGAGCAGGCTGTCCTCTGCAGAGCTGTCATTTAAGCTCCATTTAAACATTATAGTCTCTAAAGAGAAAGTGTAAAACAGATGTAATGGTAGTATTGATCACTCTCTGTTTCATTTCTGAAGCCCATACTTGGTTATTTTGTCTTAAAGAGCATTTGACTCTACTTTTGGCTTCAGACTATGTGGAGCTGTTTTTAAAAATTCGAGTTTATGTATTTCCACAACTAAGTAAAACTGTTGAGGGTGTCTGAGAAAATCACCCAACTATGAAAATTGATCCCCATACACACATATAGGATAAATGTGTGCCTCTCAGCTGCATTGGACACCTAACACCGAGAGGCAAGCCACACTTCCCCTCTTAGCACTCCTTCACATTCTCCCTGTAGCTGTTTTGAACATTTCATTTGTCTATTTGCTTATCACTACCAATAAATCATCTTACTGCTTACTCTTCACAGATAAAATAAGTTATTGGAAAAACTTCCTGACACTAATCCAGAATATGTAACTAGCTCTATCACATCTTTCTGCTTTTGATCATGTTTAGATGAAGGAGACATAACTGCTCTAATCTGAGCATCAATTTACTGGGACCTCACCCTGCCCCACTTCCTTCTCCTGTATCTTAAATCCTTCACTGACCTTTAGTATCTTTCTTTTAATATTTAAATATGCTAAGATACTCTTTCATCTTAAAAGGCAACGCTAGATCTTACCCCAATTTCACATCATTTTTACGCAGCTATTGATCTCCACTTTTGATTTTATGCAGTAAAATTTCTAGCACTTGTCTATCTTGTTCCCTTTGTATCCCTATTAATCAGTGTGTCATTGGCTCATGGCAGGCACTCAACTAAGACCTGCTGAACGCAATGGCTAACTATACACCTTAAAAAAAACTTGAAAACACAGAAAGTTACTGAAAAACATATTTTGTACAATCTCTTTACCCAAACAGACCATCACGGAAGTTTTAAATAGTTAACATCTTTATATTTGTATTCCTGGCTTTCAAAAGACAGATCACAGTTTGATGAAGTTTTAGAAAGAACACGGTAATATTTGGAGGTTGATTTCAAACCAATATTCAATTATTTGTGCAAATATTATTTAGAACAAGTGGAGGTAATTGAAATTCAAAGAAAATGCCTTTCCTGAAAACTTTGAATCATCATACCCAATCAAACTTTTATTGGAACAGCTAATAAGTAATACCATGCAAGGGAGGTTTATTTTTTTCTTCCTTGTCCCTGCCCAGCTATGTGGAACTAATAATCAAAATAATTAACAACAAGAAGAGAAATAATTAAGAGGACCTGGTAACAAATGAAACTATTGATTTCTTTTGAAGAAAAATGACACGGCATTCTTTCTCCAACTTTCTTTGAAAAGACATTTTGCAGGTGGCAAGAGACTAGCGAGACAACAAAGGAAAGAAGTTAACTAATGAATGAACAGCACTGGGGACACAGGATGTATATTCTGAAAGAGAAATACTATTTTCCTTAACAATATTCAAAGAAAATTATGATTATTTTGCTACTATGAAAGAGTTTACAAGGAAAAATTTGGAGATTGAAGTAGTTCAACTTTCCAGGTCAAACTAAGTGAACTTCCATCTGCCAAATTTTACAGCAATTCTATTACAAAACAATATACTAGAAATCTCACTAATGATCATGTAGTCAATCAACACACCAATAATTGTCATCTCAAAAGAAATACAACTTTTAGTCATTCCTTCTTGGAGACTAAGTGGCAGAGAAAAACAGTGAGGTCTCCTATGGATACCACTGGTTTTTGCAAAATGTTCTGTCACATTTTACTCAATTAGGCGTTGACTGAGTGTATTACACCGCTGACCCATTCTAGCCGTAGGAAAAGAATATTAAAGAGAAAAGGGTGCTTGTTCTGGAAACGAAATAGATATATACAGAAAGAAGATAGTGGTTTAAGACCTTATTTGTAAAAGAGATCCAGAAGAAAGTAAAAGTACCTGTTCTTGCAGAAAAACCGTGGCCCAAGTTATAGCAATTTCACGATTTCAGTCTATTCTTAAAAAAAATCCTACCAAAGAAATTAGCACAGATGCAGCTCTTCAGTATTTTATTTTAGTAGTGACTATCCACAAATCATGCAAAATCAAAATTAGGCCCTTAACAAGAGTGCCAGCTTCCTTCTGCCAACTATTCTATGTCTGTCAGCTTGCAGTTAAGGAGGCTCTATCCAGCGATGATCCTTATATAATTTTTTGATGTGTTTCATGTAAAGGGCCTTTCTTGAATAGAATATGTAAAGGAAAAGACTCTAGGATTAAACACTTCTGATAAAGGGCCTTCTTAAGACTATCAGTCTTGTCTGTGTCTGTGTGTTAAGATGGAAAGCACACGAAGAGAAGTCAGCAGATTTGTTGTGTTAGGATGTGGGTGTTTAATCAGTGCTTAATACTAATAGTAAGTTTGATTAATGTTTGTCTTTGTAGGTAAAGCAACAGAACACAGTTTTCCAGAGCAACATGAAGCAAACATATTACAAAAATGAAAATGCAGAATTTAAGATGAGTTGACTACCATTGTACTCCTGCAATTTCCCTTGTCATCATTCTCTTCTTTCATATAAAAATATGATTTTATTGAATTTTATTTTGGCTAAATAATCAGAGTTTTAGTTTTAAATCTCATAGAGAATAAATGAGATGAATTCCTTGCATATTTTCAAAGCTCGGAGTTCCAGGAAAATATGACAACTAGAAACAAAGGAAAAGAAAATAAAACAATTTCACCCCAGTATTCTTATTGAAGCCATTAGGATCAATTTTGTAGCACTAATAATAAAAAGCCCTCCAAAGAAAGAGAGCTTTGGTAATGAACCTTTGTACTTTAACTCAAATACACTGTCAAAAGCGATTTTACAACAAATGTGAGTGCTACAAATTGCAGCAAATATATAATAGAAATGTGTGGGATATGAGAGAGAAATGTTGGCCTCATCAAGAAGTACATCTTCTAGAAAATCTAAAAAATAAAGAGAAACAAAGAAGATAAACATCTTGCCCCATATCAGACTGCAAAATAGTAATACAGTTTCACTCTCAGTTTTTAATCAATTAATTCTCAAACAGGTACCAAATTTAGAACGAAGGATATGTTATTACTAAATCATATTAGAGATATCTTGACATTAATATTAACATTAAAAATATGGAAGCAAAAGGGATTTTTCCCACTAATTGAACTGAAATCCACTTTAATATCAACTGGGTTTCAAGAATAAAATATAAGTCCCTGCCCTAGTTCCGAGGTCCCCATAGGAGCCCTGCACCCTGGGCCTATGAGGACTGCTTCCACCCTTGTCTCTGGGCTAGGTATGCATTTATTTCCAGACGTGGGAAATGCTGGAATACAGATTTAAGGCCTAATCAAGCATTGAGACAGCTGGAACCACCTTCCAATTTCACATCTGTCCCCCTCTAGCACCCCACATCTATTCCAGGTTATTGCAACCAAAGAACAGCTCCCTCTACCTGCCTTCTTTCGGTAGCTACAGCATAACCTCAAGGTCGCTTTTCTCCATCCAGCTTTCAGTCTGTAGCACTGACCTAGAGCATGAACCAGACTCTGGCCTCTGGCAAGAACTTTGCAGTAAATTGCTGACCAGTTTGTGATGGTAGTTTCTATTATTTCTATTCAGAGGTAGGAGTTCTTTTCACGCTAAGTGCTTTCCATTAGTTTAGAATTAAGTCCTCTAAATCAGTGGCTTAACATTGTTTCTGACTGCTACCAATAGTAACAAATTTTACATCCTGACCAGTATATATACAAGTAAATACATACATAAGACATTTATAAAATGTATGCTCACATATATATGACATAATATCACATATGTGTGTATGTATACCTGAAACATGTTTTGTAAATAAGTCCAATGTATTTTGCCTATTCTATTCTTTTGTTTTTTCTAAAAAAGTATTGGTATGTGTAACTGACTGGTATGTGTAATACTTTTCTAAAAAAGTATTGGTATGTGTAATGCAGACTGCATTTTATTTTATTTTATTTTATTTATTTATTATTATTATACTTTAGGTTTTAGGGTACATGTGCACAATGTGCAGGTTAGTTACATATGTATACATGTGCCATGCTGGTGCACTGCACCCACTAACTCGTCATCTAGCATTAGGTATATCTCCCAATGCTATCCCTACCCCCTCCCCCCACCCCACAACAGTCCCCAGAGTGTGATGATCCCCTTCCTGTGTCCATGTGTTCTCATTGTTCAATTCCCATCTATGAGTGAGAATATGCGGTGTTTGGTTTTTTGTTCTTGCGATAGTTTACTGAGAATGATGATTTCCAATTTCATCCATGTCCCTACAAAGGACATGAACTCATCATTTTTTATGGCTGCATAGTATTCCATGGTGTATATGTGCCACATTTTCTTAATCCAGTCTATCATTGTTGGACATTTGGGTTGGTTCCAAGTCTTTGCTATTGTGAATAATGCCGCAATAAACATACGGGTGCATGTGTCTTTATAGCAGCGTGATTTATAGTCCTTTGGGTATATACCTAGTAATGGGATGGCTGGGTCAAATGGAATTTCTAGTTCTAGATCCCTGAGTAATCACCACACTGACTTCCACAAGGGTTGAACTAGTTTACAGTCCCACCAACAGTGTAAAAGTGTTCCTAATTCTCCACATCCTCTCCAGCACCTGTTGTTTCCTGACTTTTTAATGATTGCCATTCTAACTGGTGTGAGATGGTATCTCATTGTGGTTTTGATTTGCATTTCTCTGATGGCCAGTGATGGTGAGCATTTTTTCATGTGTTTTTTGGCCGCATAAATGTCTTCTTTTGAGAAGTGTCTGTTCATGTCCTTCGCCCACTTTTTGATGGGGTTGTTTGTTTTTTTCTTGTAAATTTGTTGGAGTTCATTGTAGATTCTGGATATTAGCCCTTTGTCAGATGAGTAGGTTGCAAAAATTTTCTCCCATTTTGTAGGTTGCCTGTTCACTCTGATGGTAGTTTCTTTTGCTGTGCAGAAGCTCTTTAGTTTTATTAGATCCCATTTGTCAATTTTGGCTTTTGTTGCCATTGCTTTTGGTGTTTTAGACATGAAGTCCTTGCCCATGCCTATGCCCTGAATGGTAATGCCCAGGTTTTCTTCTAGGGTTTTTATGGTTTTAGGTCTAACGTTTAAGTCTTTAATCCATCTTGAATTGATTTTTGTATAAGGTGTAAGGAAGGGATCCAGTTTCAGCTTTCTCCATATGGCTAGCCAGTTTTCCCAGCACCATTTATTAAATAGGGAATCCTTCCCCCATTTCTTGCTTTTCTCAGGTTTGTCAAAGATCAGATAGTTGTAGATATGCAGCGTTATTTCTGAGGGCTCTGTTCTGTTCCATTGGTCTATATCTCTGTTTTGGTACCAGTACCATGCTGTTTTGGTTACTGTAGCCTTGTAGTATAGTTTGAAGTCAGGTAGTGTGATGCCTCCAGCTTTGTTCTTTTGGCTTAGGATTGACTTGGCGACACGGGCTCTTTTTTGGTTCCATATGAACTTTGAAGTAGTTTTTTCCAATTCTGTGAAGAAAGTCATTGGTAGCTTGATGGGGATGGCATTGAATCTGTAAATTACCTTGGGCACTATGGCCATTTTCATGATATTGAGTCTTCCTACCCATGAGCATGAAATGTTCTTCCATTTGTTTGTATCCTCTTTTATTTCCTTGAGCAGTGGTTTGTAGTTCTCCTTGAAGAGGTCCTTCACGTCCCTTGTAAGTTGGATTCCTAGGTATTTTATTCTCTTTGAAGCAATTGTGAATGAGAGTTCACTCATGATTTGGCTCTCTGTTTGTCTGTTGTTGGTGTATAAGAATGCTTGTGATTTTTGTACATTGATTTTGCATCCTGAGACTTTGCTGAAGTTGCTTATCAGCTTAAGGAGACGATGGGGTTTTCCAGATATACAATCATGTCATCTGCAAACAAGGACAATTTGACTTCCTCTTTTCCTAATTGAATACCCTTTATTTCCTTCTCCTGCCTAATTGCCCTGGCCAGAACTTCCAACACTATGTTGAATAGGAGTGGTGAGAGAGGACATCCCTGTCTTGTGCCAGTTTTCAGAGGGAATGCTTCCAGTTTTTGCCCATTCAGTATGATATTGGCTGTGGGTTTGTCATAGATAGCTCTTATTATTTTGAGATACGTCCCATCAATACCTAATTTATTGAGAGTTTTTAGCATGAAGGGTTGTTGAATTTTGTCAAAGGCCTTTTCTGCATCTATTCAGAAAATCATGTGGTTTTTGTCTTTGGTTCTGTTTATATGCTGGATTACATTTATTGATTTGTGTATATTGAACCAGCCTTGCATCCCAGGGATGAAGCCCACTTGATCATGGTGGATAAGCTTTTTGATGTGCTGCTGGATTCAGTTTGCCAGTATTTTATTGAGGATTTTTGCATCAATGTTCATCAAGGATATTGGTCTAAAATTCTCTTTTTTGGTTGTGTCTCTGCCCGGCTTTGGTATCAGGATGATGCTGGCCTCATAAAATGAGTTAGGGAGGATTCCCTCTTTTTCTATTGATTGGAATAGTTTCAGAAGGAATGGTACCAGTTCCTCCTTGTACCTCTGGTAGAATTCGGCTGTGAATCCATCTGGTCCTGGACTTTTTTTGGTTGGTAAGCTATTGATTATTGCCACAATTTCAGCTCCTGTTATTGGTCTATTCAGAGATTCAACTTCTTCCTGGTTTAGTCTTGGGAGGGTGTATGTGTCGAGGAATTTATCCATTTCTTCTAGATTTTCTAGTTTATTTGCGTAGAGGTGTTTGTAGTATTCTCTGATGGTAGTTTGTATTTCTGTGGGATCGGTGGTGATATCCCCTTTATCATTTTTTATTGCATCTATTTGATTCTTCTCTCTTTTTTTCTTTATTAATCTTGCTAGTGGTCTATCAATTTTGTTGATCCTTTCAAAAAACCAGCTCCTGGATTCATTAATTTTTTGAAGGGTTTTTTGTGTCTCTATTTCCTTCAGTTCTGCTCTGATTTTAGTTATTTCTTGCCTTCTGCTACCTTTTGAATGTGTTTGCTCTTGCTTTTCTAGTTCTTTTAATTGTGATGTTAGGCTGTCAATTTTGGATCTTTCCTGCTTTCTCTTGTGGGCATTTAATGCTATAAATTTCCCTCTACACACTGCTTTGAATGCATCCCAGAGATTCTGGTATGTTGTGTCTTGGTTCTCGTTGGTTTCAAAGAACATCTTTATTTCTGCCTTCATTTCGTTACGTACCCAGTAGTCATTCAGGAGCAGGTTGTTCAGTTTCCATGTAGTTGAGCGGTTTTGAGTGAGATTCTTAATCCTGAGTTCTAGCTTGATTGCACTGTGATCTGAGAGATAGTTTGTTATAATTTCTGTTCTTTTACATTTACTGAGGAGAGCTTTACTTCCAACTATGTGGTCAATTTTGGAATAGGTGTGGTGTGGTGCTGAAAAAAATGTATATTCTGTTGATTTGGGGTGGAGAGTTCTGTAGATGTCTATTAGGTCCGCTTGGTGCAGAGCTGAGTTCCATTCCTAGGTATCCTTGTTGACTTTCTGTCTCGTTGATCTGTCTAATGTTGACAGTGGGGTGTTAAAGTCTCCTATTATTAATGTGTGGGAGTCTAAGTCTCTTTGTAGGTCACTCAGGACTTGCTTTATGAATCTGGGTGCTCCTGTATTGGGTGCATATATATTTAGGATAGTTAGCTCTTCTTGTTGAATTGATCCCTTTACCATTATGTAATGGCCTTCTTTGTCTCTTTTGATCTTTGTTGGTTTAAAGTCTGTTTTATCAGAGACTAGGATTGCAACCCCTGCCTTTTTTTGTTTTCCATTTGCTTGGTAGATCTTCCTCCATCCTTTTATTTTGAGCCTATGTGTGTCTCTGCACGTGAGATGGGTTTCCTGAATACAGCACACTGATGGGTCTTGACTCTTTATCCAATTTGCCAGTCTGTGTCTTTTAATTGGAGCATTTAGTCCATTTACATTTAAAGTTAATATTGTTATGTGTGAATTTGATCCTGTCATTATGATGTTAGCTGGTTATTTTGCTCGTTAGTTGATGCAGTCTCTTCCTAGTCTTGATGGTCTTTACATTTTGGCATGATTTTGCAGCGGTTGGTACCAGTTGTGCCTTTCCATGTTTAGCGCTTCCTTCAGGAGCTCTTTTAGGGCAGGCCTGGTGGTGACAAAATCTCTCAGCATTTGCTTGTCTGTAAAGTATTTTATTTCTCCTTCACTTATGAAGCTTAGTTTGGCTGGGTATGAAATTCTGGGTTGAAAATTCTTTTATTTAAGAATGTTGAATATTGGCCCCCACTCTCTTCTGGCTTGTAGAGTTTCTGCCGAGAGATCCACTGTTAGTCTGATGGGCTTCCCTTTGAGGGTAACCCGACCTTTCTCTCTGGCTGCCCTTAACATTTTTTCCTTCATTTCAACTTTGGTGAATCTGACAATTATGTGTCTTGGAGTTGCTCTTCTTGAGGAGTATCTTTGTGGCGTTCTCTGTATTTCCTGAATCTGAATGTTGGCCTGCCTTGCTAGATTGGGGAAATTCTCCTGGATAATATCCTGCAGAGTGTTTTCCAACTTGGTTCCATTCTCCCCGTCACTTTCAGGTACACCAATCAGACGTAGATTTGGTCTTTTCACAGAGTCCCATATTTCTTGGAGGCTTTGCTTGTTTCTTTTTATTCTTTTTTCTCTAAACTTCCCTTCTCGCTTCATTTCATTCATTTCATCTTCCATCGCTGATACCCTTTCTTCCAGTTGATCGCATCGGCTCCTGAGGCTTCTGCATTCTTCACGTAGTTCTCGAGCCTTGGTTTTCAGCTCCATCAGCTCCTTTAAGCACTTCTCTGTATTGGTTATTCTAGTTATACATTCTTCTAAATTTTTTTCAAAGTTTTCAACTTCTTTGCCTTTGGTTTGAATATCCTCCCATAGCTCAGAGTAATTTGATCGTCTGAAGCCTTCTTCTTCAGCTCGTCAAAGTCATTCTGCGTCCAGCTTTGATCCATTGCTGGTGAGGAACTGCGTTCCTTTGGAGGGGGAGAGGTGCTCTGCTTTTTAGAGTTTCCAGTTTTTCTGCTCTGTTTTTTCCCCATCTTTGTGGTTTTATCTACTTTTGGTCTTTGATGATGGTGATGTACAGATGGGTTTTTGGTGTGGATGTCCTTTCTGTTTGTTAGTTTTCCTTCTAACAGACAGGACCCTCAGCTGCAGGTCTGTTGGATTACCCGGCCAGCCGTGTGAGGTGTCAGTCTACCCCTGCTGGGGGGTGCCTCCCAGTTAGGCTGCTCGGGGGTCAGGGGTCAGGGACCCACTTGAGGAGGCAGTCTGCCCGTTCTCAGATCTCCAGCTGCTTGCTGGGAGAACCACTGCTCTCTTCAAAGCTGTCAGACAGGGACATTTAAGTCTGCAGAGGTTACTGCTGTCTTTTTGTTTGTCTGTGCCCTGCCCCCAGAGGTGGAGCCTACAGAGGCAGGCAGGCCTCCTTGAGCTGTGGTGGGCTCCACCCAGTTCGAGCTTTCCAGCTGCTTTGTTTACCTAAGCAAGCCTGGGCAATGGCGGGCGCCCCTCCCCCAGCCTCGCTGCCGCCTTGCAGTTTGATCTCAGACTGCTGTGCTAGCAATCAGCGAGATTCTGTGGGCGTAGGACCCTCTGAGCCAGGTGCGGGATACAATCTCCTGGTGTGCCGTTTTTTAAGCCCGTTGGAAAAGCGCAGTATTCGGGTGTGAGTGACCCGATTTTCCAGGTGCCGTCTGTCACCCCTTTCTTTGACTAGGAAAGGGAACTCCCTGACCCCTTGCGCTTCCCAAGTGAGGCAATGCCTCGCCCTTCTTCGGCTCGCGCATGGTGCGTGCACCCACTGACCTGCGCCCACTGTCTGGCACTCCCTAGTGAGATGAACCCCGTACCTCAGATGGAAATGCAGAAATCACCCGTCTTCTGCGTCGCTCACGCTAGGAGCTGTAGACCGCAGCTGTTCCTATTTGGCCATCTTGGCTCCTCCCTCTGCAGACTGCATTTTATATTGTTCCAAGACTTAACCTTTAAGACTCTTTTGTCCATCTATCCTTTGGTAAGCTAAGCTGTACTAAGGATAACATAGAGAAATATCATTGTATCCAAAAAGAATTCCTGGCTGATGGTTTTGAAGAGTCACAGGGCTATAGGTTTAGAAAATCTTGTTCTCTAAATAGCAATAAAAATTAAACCTGGCAAATTCTTAAGTATCTTTCATTAAGCAATCCATGGAGTTCTATATTAATAAGCATAATAATTTTCATGACAGCCTTAGTGGATATTGAGGGAGAAGAAAAACTCAAAACCAGGGTTTTATGCAACTGTAAAGTGCTGGTCCAGTTGAGTAAGAGAGGATCCTGTGAATTAACTAAGGGAAGACTCTTTACTTGGGTTCTCATCAGGAGACCATGAATAGCTTTGGTCATTTAACAGTGCCCTACTAACAAGATAACAATCCTGTAATGTGTAAGTTTTCAGTTTTCAAGGATATATCTAAAGAAGTGTTTTCAATTAAAATATTACAGTTTACCTTTTTAAATTTTTTATGAGTTTATAAATTATATAATACCTCTTATAAAAAATACACCTCAAGGCATGTAAAAAAAAAATTACATCACTAGGCCGGGCATGGTGGCTCATGCCTGTTATCCCAGCATTTCTGGAGGCCAAGGTTGGAGGATCACTTGAAGCTGGGAGTTCGAGACCAGCCTGGGAAACATGGCAAAATTCCGTCTCTATTTAAAAATAATTAAAAAAAATTATATCTATATCAGTTTATATATAACTCTCCCTAGTCCTCTGGTTGATTTATTCTGTCTTTTCTGTCTTCAGTTATTTATACTCAAACATGTTTCCCTGGTGTGTTTGAGGCAGTTGAGTCACACACACACACTCTTTCTCTCTCTTTCTTTCTTTTAGTTTTAGAATTATACAGTGTTTGGGATATAGATAAGTAGATCTGTGGGAACCTGATTATTAAGTGACTAGATTCAGTTCCTGGCATCAGATAGTCCTAACTAATCTATTTTTTAAGAAGCAAGTATTGAGCACCACTGTCCATGTAGGAACTTTGTTATGTTGAGCTCTCAGCTTTCCTGAGACTCCTGTGACACCATCACAGCAACATGACACCTCAGGGAGGGAGGTTTGGGCAAATCACACTGGCTCCCCCTGCCCTGGCCAGCAACACTGAGAGGCAGATGGGCGGGGAGGTGCCTATCCCTAGCCTGAAGCCAAAAGACTTTCTTTTCTGTTCCCCAATCTGTGTTTAGAGACCCAAAAAATAAGCCCGTAGGACAGAGGACTTTTATTCTAAAAGAGGCTCTATTCTACATTAATTAGGCTTCAGACTCCAAAAGGATAACAAGCGTGAGCTCAAGTAAGCAAAGCCCTTTTGCTGCAGGGTGTTGTGTCTAATAGCTAATTTAAAAATATCAACAAATGACTGTCCAGAGAAACTTAATTCTGGGACTATTAAGGTATTATCATCTGGCTGTTTTTATTCAAGTTGAGTAATCCAATATTTATTGAATACTTACAATATACAAAATAATTTCCTAGATTCTATAAGGGACACAGAGAAACTAAGACGTTCCTACCTTCAGGCTGCTGCTATCTAATTAGAAAAAAACAATTTTCAGTAAAAGAGAATAGTCAGAATAGCCATAGCAAAAAAAAAAATAAAAAAAAATAGTCAATGCATTTGCTTTTAATCAGGCTGTAAGATTTATCTGGAGCCAATGACAAATAATAAGCTACTAGTCATTTCTGTCCTGGAAGCTGCAATTCATCTCAGTTTGTATGAGCTCCGTCACCTTTGTGCTCCTGTTACTCCTGGTTTGGGACTCAATTTCACTTTAGGAGGGGAGTGGTGGAGTATATGGTTCCTGCTCAGGCTTTAGGAGCCAGGGACTTCCCTAGTTCACCTGTGGCTCCTGTGTGAGCATCCCCTACGGAACATGCTGGAAGGCTTCTAACTCGACTACATTTCTTCTGCCAGTGTTTGTTGTTGGCAGGCCGACTGAGAGTCTTCTCCAAATTGCCTGCCAAATTTTTTTCCCTCAATTTTAGATAATTTTATTCTTTCTGAAACCTGACAAACTAGATCTAGGCTAGAAAGTTCCAGGGAAGGCCCAGGGCTCAGGGTCCATGTTGACCAGCTGAGGGTTCACAAGGAAAACACAGGAGAAGATAATACTGTAGAGTCATGCACCGCTGAACAATGAGGATACGTTCTGAGACATGTGCTGCTGTTGTCCTTGTGTGAACATAGAGTGGACTTAGATGGACCTACATGGCATAGCCTACCACACTCTCAGGCTATATGCTAGAGCCCATCGCTCCTAGGCTACAAATCTGCACAACATGTGACTGTCCTGAATACTGTAGGCAATTGTAACACCGTGGGAAGTATTTGTGTATCTAAACCTATCTAAACATAGAAAAGGCACAGTAAAAACACTTTTTTTTTTTTTTGAGATGGAGTCTCACTCTGTCGCCAGGCTGGAGTGCAATGGTGCGATCTCGGCTCACTGCAACCTCTGCCTCCTGGGTTCAAGCGATTCCCCTGCCTCAGCCTCCCGAGTAGCTGGGACTACAGGTGCCCGCCACCACACCCGGCTAATTTTTTTGTATTTTAGTAGGGACTGGGTTTCACCATGTTGACCAGGATAGTCTCAATCTCCTGATCTTGAAAACACGTTATTATAATCTTATGGGACCACTGTCCCATAAGTTCATCCTTGACCTAAATGTACTTGTATTGCATGTGACTGTATTAAGATCTTTTAATTCAGGGCTTTTAAATATTTTCAAAAGAACTTTTAACTCCCTAAGAGAAGCTTCAGATTTCAATAGTTCTTCACACAAAAAGATCTCACTTTCCGAGGAGAGAAAAAGTCCAGCTTTTCCATGAATATATCATGGGTTTGCTTCACTCTCAGCATGGCCACTGTTTGCTTTTCTTTTTTACTGGACTAATTGCCCTGGTGTTCCTGCTTTGGTTAAAAGTGAAACATAAAGAACTTATTATTAATCAGGTAAATGGGAGTATGACACTGAAAACATTCAATGTCAAAAGACCTAACACAGAAAAGAGGTTTTAGGTGATTGAAACAGGGAAGAGGACAGTATAAGATTCACATCGATGAGTAGTATTTTACAATTTGTAAATAAAAAATATAAAAGCAATACATAGTATGGAATATTATTCAGTCTTACATAGGTAAGAAATCCTGTCATATAATACAACATGGATAAACTTTGAGGACATAAAAAATAAAAATAAAAATAAATCAGTCTCAAAAAGACAAATCCTGTATGATTCTACTTATATGAGGTAACTAAAGTAGTCAAATTCATAGACACAGAAAGTGGAATGGTGATTGTCAGGGGCTGGGCAAGGGGAAATAAATGGGGAGTTGTTATTTAATGGGTACAGAGTTTCAGTTTTGCAAGATGAAGATTTCTGGAAATCTGTTACACCACAATGTGAAGGTACTTAACACTGTTGAACTGTACACTCAAAGAAAGTAAGGATGGTTACTTTTATGTGTTTTTTAATTACAATTAAAAATAAAAATTATATATATAAATATATATGCAAAACAAACACTTCATACAACTCACTAACAAAACAAACATCCCCATTAAAAATGGGCAAGGAAATTGAATGGACCTTTCTCCAAACAGGATATGCAAGTGGCCCGTCAATACATGAAAAGATGTTCAACATCACTAATCATTAGGGCAATGAAAATCAAAACCACAGTGAGATACCACTTCACACCTGTTAGGATGGTTATTATATAAAGAAACAGAAAACAGGTGTTGGCAAAGATGTGGAGAAATTGGAACCCTTGAACGCAGTCACTGTGGAAAATGGCTTGGTGGTTGTTAAAAAAATTAAACACAGAGTTACCATATGATCCAGCAATCCCACTATGGGTATATACTGAAAAAAATGGAAACTAGGGACTCAAACAGATATTGGTACACCCATGCTCATAGCAGCATTATTTACAATAGCCAAAAAGTGAAGCAACCCAAGTGCCCTTAGAAGAATGAATGGATACAAAATGTGATGTACATATAGAATAGAATATTATTTAGCCTTAAAAAGCCAGGAAATTCTGACACATCCCACGACATGGATGAACCTCGAAGACATTGTGCAAAATGAAATAAGCCAGTCACAAAAACACAAATATTCTATAATTTAATTTACATGAGGTACCTAGATAAGTCAAATTCATAGAGTCAGAAAGTAGAATAGTGGTTACCATGGCCTGGGGGAGAGGGGATGGGAAGTCAGTGTTTAAGGGGTACAGAGTTTCCACTTGGGAAGATGAACAGGTTCTGGAGATGGATGGTGGTGATGGTTGTACAACAATGTGAAATGCTTAATGCCACTAAACTGTACACACTGAGGTTGGGAGTTTGAGACCAGCCTGACTAACACGGAGAAACCCGTCTCTACTAAAAATACAAAAAACAACAAAAAAATAATAATTAGCCAGGCGTGGTGGTGCATGCCTGTAATCCCAGCTACTTGGGAGGCTGAGGAAGGAGAATCGCTTGAACCTGGAGGCAGAGGTTGCATTGTACTCCAGCCTGGGCAACAAGAGCGAAACTCCATCTCAAAAAAAAAAAATGGTTAAAAGGGTTAAGTTTTATGTTGTACATATTACCATAATAACAAATGCATTAAGGAAAATATAGAGAAGAGAAAAAATGAAATAAATATCACCCATAATTCTCAGCACCCTAGCATACCACTGTTAGATTTTCTTCTGGTGTTCTCTGTTCCCTGCATATTTTTATATAGTATTAATTTTCTTCATGTTACTGGGAAGTCTTTATAATTTTTAAATCTATACCTATATCAAGAGAAAATTACTCTGTTCATTTCTTTTTGATTTGGAAAATAATTTGGGGCTAAATTATTTGTACTTATAACTTTGTACTTATGATTTTTTACATTATTTTCTTGGGAGAATGTCCTGTAATGAAATCATGGAGTTAAAGGCATGAATCCATTTTTAGCATTTAATATACAAGACAAATTGATTTTCAAAAACTCTGTATTAAGTTATAACGTTATCAGCAAGTTATAAAGGTACTATTCTCATCATGCCCTCATCAAAGATTAGGTCATATCATTTTTTAAATCTGTTAATTTAATAGAAAAAATATATCTTATAATTTAGAATTGCATTTCTCTTAGATTACAGGTAAGGTTAAATTGTTAACAGGTTTCAATATGATTCTTTAGTAGCTATACAATCTCTTTTAAAAACTGTCTTGACACAATTTCTGCTGATTTGTTAATAGCTTTTGTTGATTCTTCTCATTTTATTTATTTATTTTTATTCATTTTTAAGACAGTCTCACTCTGTTGCTCAGGCTAGAGTGCAGTGGTGTCATCTCGGCTCACTGCAACCTCTGCCTCCCAGGCTCAAGCAATTCTCCTGCCTCAGTCTCCCAAGTAGCTGGGACCACAGATGTGTGCCACCACTCCCAGCTCATTTTTGTATTTTTAGTAGAGACGCGGTTTTGCCATGTTGCCCAGGCTGGTATCGAACTCCTGAGCTCCAGTGATCCGCCTGCCTCAGCCTCTCAAAGTGCTGGGATTACAGGTGTGAGTCATTTCACCCAGACTTATTATTTTTAAACTGTATTAAAATGCTAAAATGTTAGTTAATGAATTATGTTTATTCTGTTTTTTTTTTTTTTTTCTGAGTACAGGGGACTTTATTGATGTACACAATGAGGTAGGGCTCCCCTAGCTCTAACCCTCTTCAGGGGGTCTGCATGGAAACTGTGAGGAGGGGAGAGTCTCAGTGTTGTGGGGGACTGAGTGTGGCAGGGACTCCCTCTCTCTCTTCCTCTTGTGCTCTCGCTGGGGCTGGTGTCCAGCTGGCTGCTACTCCTTGGAGGCCATGTGGACCATGAGGTCCACCACCCTGTCGCTGTAGCCAAATTCATTGTCATACCAGGAAATAAGCTTGACAAAATGGTTGTTGAGAGCAATGCCCACCCCAGCATTGAAGGTGGAAGAGTGGGTGTTGCTGTTAAAGTCAGAGGAGACAACCTGGTGCTCAGTGTAGCCCAGGATGCCCTCAAGGATCCCCTCCGATGCCTGCTTCACAACCTTTCTGATGTCATCATATCTGGCAGGTCAGGTCCATGACTAACATGTTGGTGGTGGAGACAAGGAAGGCCATGCCAGTAAGCTTTCTATTCAGCTCCAGGATGACTTTGCCTACAGCTTTGGTAGCACCAGTAGATGCAGGGATGATGTTCTGGAGAACCCCGTGGCTGTCATGCCAGTTTCTTGGAGGGGCCATCCACAGTTTTCTGGGTGGCAGTAATGGTGTGGACCATGGTCATGAGTCCTTCCACAATTCCAAAGTTGTCATGGATGACCTTGGCTGGTGGGGGGCAAAGCACTTGATGGCACAGGAGGCGATGCTGATGATCTTGAGGCTATTTTCATACTTCTCATCGTTCATGCCCATCAGCAGAGGGGGCAGAGATGATGACCCTTTTGGTACCCCCTGAAAGTGAGCCCCAGCCTTCTCCATGGTCATGAAGACACCAGTGGACTCCACAATGTACTCAGTGCCAGCATCATCTCATTTAATTTTGGTGGGATCTTGCCTTGGATGATGAGTGATGCAGTTTCCACTGATGACAAACTTCCCATTCTCAGTCTTGATGGTGCTGTGGAATTAGCCATGGGTGGAATCATACTGGAACATGCAGACCATGTCATTGAGGTCAATGAAGGGGTAACCGATGGTGACAATGTCCACTTTACCAGAGTGAAAAGCAGTTCCGGTGACCAGGTGCCCAATATGACCAAGTTCGTTTACTCCGGCCTTCCCCTTCACCATGGTGTCTCAGGGACATGGCTGGTTCTGCATAAGAATATGTAGCTGTCTGTCAAATGGGAGGAGCAGAGAGCCTGATTCTTACTTTTATGGTTTCTTCTATTGCTCCAAAGCTCTTCCCAGTCTAGAACTTTTGAAGGCGATTCAATTTTCCCCCTAGTTTTTTTATGGGTTAATGTTGCACACTTAACTTCTTCCATTTGGAATTTACTATGTTGTATAGGGCAGATCTTGATGGACAGAGGCAGAGGAGGGGGAATAGCATTAGTGAGGTTTTAGAGGAAGAATTAAATGAAAAAGTATGTGGAAAGTGTACGTATGTAAATCCACCTCTCTGGTGAAATGACCACATTGAGTAATAAAGACATATCTATCTGTCCATCAACAAACAAATGAATAAATAAAATGTGGTACATATACACAATGGAATACTACAAAGCCATAAAAAGAAGAAAATGCTGTCATTTGCACAACATGGATGAACTTGGATGACATTATGCTAAATGAAATAAGCCACGCACAGAAAAACAACTATGGTCATGCACCACATAATAATGTTTCAGTCAACCACAGACTGCATTGCATGTACAGTGGCAGTCCCATAAGACTATAAAGCCCTATTTTTACCATGTTTTTTTCTATGTTTAGATGCACAAATATTTACCATGGTGTTACAATTGCCTACAGTATTCAGCACAGTACCATGTGTACAGGTTTGCAGCCTAGTAGCAATGTGCTATACCATATAGTCTAGTTGTGAGGTAGGCTCTACCATCTAGGGTTGCACTCTATAATGTTCATTCAGTGTTTTCGCCTAATGATGCATTTCTCAGAATGTACTCCCATGATTAAGTGACATGACTGTACTGTATTAACTCATATGTGGATTTTTGAAAAGCATATCTCTTAGAAAGAGAAAGTAGAAAGTTGGTTACCTGAGGTGAGGCTGGAGAGGAGACGAAGAGATGGGGAAAGAAAAGATGTTGGTCAAAGTGTACAAAGTTTCAGTTAGACTATCACACTGAAACTGTTACACTGCAACTGTTACCCTGCATGGTAACCACAGTTAAGCATAATGTTTATTTCAATATTGCTAAAATAGATTTTTAATGTTCTTACCACAAAAATGATAAATTGGGAGATGACAGATATGTTAATTAGCTTGACTGAATCCTTCTATAATGTATACATAGATCATAACATCACATTGTACCCCACAAATACACACAATTATTATTTTTCAATTAAAAGTAAAAATATAGCTGGGTGCAGTGGCTCATGCCTGTAATCCCAGCACTTTGGGAAGCCAAGGCAAGTGGATCACTTGAGGTCAGGAGTTCGAGACCAGCCTGGCCAACATGGTGAAACTCCATCTCTACTAAAAATACAAAAAATTAGCCAGGCGTGGTGCACGTGCCTGTAATCCCAGCTAATTGGGAGGTTGAGACAGGAGAATTGCTTTTACACGGGAGGTGGTTGTTACAGTAAGCCAAAATAGTGCCATTGCGCTCCAGCCTGAGTGACAAAGTGAGACTTCATCTTAAAAAAAATAAATAAATAAATAAACAAAAAAAGTAAAAAGTAAAAAACAAAAAAAGATAACGGGAGATAGAGACGGTGAGGAAGGAGGAGAGGAGAGGCTGCAGGGGTCTGATCTCAGGCATTGTGGCCTATCTGGAGGCAGCACCTATGGCCTCAAGTGAGTCTTGGCTGGGTGGAGGCGGCAGGACCTGGGAGGAGCAGCCCATTTCCTAACAGGAGCATAGAGGAGGAAGGCTCTGCCACAGGAGAGACACCAGACTTTGCAGCTGCACTTGATGAGCAGGAGCAGAAAGTGCTTATGGCATTATAATAATTTGTGTCCAAAATGAAGTGGGATATTCATCTTTACCCATAGTAATTTTGTTCAGTGTGATTTAAATGTGTTTGCAAAAGGAAGGGCATCTCCTAATTCCTAGCTGAATACCAGAGCTTTGCTTAGATGTACAGGTGTTTCTGCCATGTAGCTTTCCTACTCCTTTCCGGAAAGGAAAAAAACCAAAACGCTCAGCAATTTTCACTGCACTGTTCTCTCTCTAGGGTCCCAAAAGTTTGTCCACATGCTTATTACTGCCCATTTTTGCAGGTCGCTTTTTACAAATTTATTTATTTTTGGAATTGAAAAATAAATATTGTATATATTTATGGTATACAACATGATGTTTTGAAACATGTATACACGTATCATATATTCATATACATATATCAAGCCAATTAACATATTTATTACCTTATAGATTTGCCATTTATTTGTGGTGAGAATACTTAAAATTCTACTCTTGTAGCAATTTTCAAGTATACATTGCATCTTTATTAACTATAGTCACCATCTTGTTCAATAGATCTCTTGGACTTATGCCCTAAGGTCACTTTTTAAAGACAAGATCTTAGTTCTTTTTCATATAGATTCTCATTTTTAAAGAATGCATGGTTAGCAAATACATTGGAAAGAGTGGAACTTCAAAATGCGAGAGAATTTAAAAAGTAGAAATGTTTGTCTCCAAAGGCCTATATTTTCATACGGGCAGAATGCCGGATATTTGCCCCCATCAGACGAAAGGGTATTTTATTGATGAGAACACTCAGTTTTCCTCTGCACTTGCTCCACTGTCACCTTTTGTGATTTGATTCAAAGCTAGCAAGGAAAAGGACACACTTCAGCATAACTCAGCACAGGGAGAAGTGACTAAAGATTTGTGTCCCCACATGTGAAGTATGAGTGTCTTCTGATGCTGCACTCTTGAGGCTTCCGTCCTCATCCTGACCCATGAGGATTCAGACCTGGCGGAGACCACAGTTCCTGCTAGGGGCCATACATGTAGGAGGCAGGGCTGTGAGGTGAGGGAGTTAAAAGGCTGCAAAAAGATTTAAGGACCTTAGAGGGAGGGAAGGAAGAGAAGAGTTTCTGAGGAATGTTCTCTGCGCAAGGCAAAGGGATGGCAGGTGATGCCCCAGAAGGCGCTATAGCTAAGAACAGGGCACTGGGACAATCAAGAGAAAGAGTAGACTAGGTGAGAAAAACTCTCGCTAAATCTCCAATGCCCTTCAGATTCTGCATGGCTTGGGACAAAACGCTTGAGATTGAAATAAAGGACTGATTGACTATTTTCAGGGTGTCCCAGGATGGCCTGAACTGGATAATAGAGAATTTATGGTGTACTGTACCATCTATATGTATATGAAATATAGTGGTGGATTCTCTTTCACAAGAATTTCCTCAATCATCCTAATCTAGTGATTCTTCCCTCCTCTGATCTCCTACAACACATACTTTTCATTGCCATTGTCTTATGACAACTCTTCTGTAGTTATCTTGACTACTTTTTATATTATATTATTGGTTACTATTTAACTTTCTTTTCCTGATGGGTAAAAGTAAAATGTATTTTCTAATAAAAAATAATGCACAGAGAGCCTATCTGGTCAGAAATAATAGGAAGAAGAAAAAAAAGGCTCTCGGGGACAGATAAAAGAAAATAAAAGATCTTCTGAAACTTCTCCAGTTTGTAGTCTTTTGAAAGAAAAACATCAGAAAATCCTAAGACAAAGCATACAGGATCTTAACAATTTTTCACTGTGATTTTCACCTTGCTTTTCAGGATGCAGGTTTTGTTGTCATTAAAATGTTTATCTCTAAAAGTCACACTGTCTCCATGTCATGTATGCACCTCAGCTACTTCGGCACACTTATACATGGACGTGTGCCTTCTTCAGATCACCTTTGACTCAATACACATACTGTGCTCCATGACACGGAATTGACAAGATACAATGTGAATGATTAACTTTGCAATTAATATTCTCTATATTATTTTCTATAATATAGAAAATGCATTTGCTTTTGGAGCAGGACAGACAGACTTGTGATTTGGTGCTGGTAATCAACTTCTCTGAACATCAATGGGGGTACCTCTCAGAGACGTGGTGAGGTTTCCATGGGATAGCCTGTGATAAGTTCTTATTATCTACATGCCTGACACATGGTAAGCCCTTAAGACATTCATTCCATTTATAGCCCTTCTTCTCCTCATCATTAATTCTCTTCTCTCCAGCTGGTTTGGAAGCTCAGTGATGGCAAGAAGCCCATTTTGTACTTCTTGGTATATTCTACAACATTCTAGCACCGTGAGTCGCAGACTTAGGTAATTAATAATTACTTACAAATTTGAATGGAGAATGTGATGGAATGGTGAAAAATCAAAACATGAACCATCATTGCTTATATATCTTATGAAATTCGTTTTGAATTTTTTTCTTAAGTGTCATTTTCTATAATTACTAAAACCTTAATATGATGACTAAAGAGTAAAGTGGTTTCACTATTGCTTGTATCTGAGGAATTATAATAACATATCAGGGACAAAGGTTCACAAAAAACTTGCTTATATAAAATATTAGATGCATACTTATTAGAGGGTTCTTTTGGGCGGTTCTTCAGAGTCAAAGGAATATAGAAAATATTTGTTTTTTAGATTTATTTTTCCTTATTTGAAATTTCAAAGCAAAATTACATGCACATTTGTTTCTTACTCATTAATTTAGTATTTGTAATAATGTAAGGGTTATCCGTCAGGAAAAAGAAAAAGGTACCTTGAATTAATAATGATAATTAGAGTGATTGCCATTACTTAATTATGCCAGGTACTTATATAATCTCAAAACAGTGCCATAAGGACAAATTTATTTGTATGTTCTAACAAGACCCTAAATTCAACATTCCCCAAATAAAGCTCATTTGCCTGGGGTACTCACTATGTGTCAGTATCTGCTTTTAACAGCGGAAGCAGCTAAACCTCCAAGGATCTGTGGCTTGCCAGCTCACACTAGTTGTTGGGGGTGCCAAGAATCTATTTTCCATGAAGTAATGTACAAAATGAGCCATCTCAAGTACCACCGCTACCTGAGACATCACTAGGTTAAAAAAATGCTTTATGTTCTCTATCAAAACTGAATGCAAGATTAAACCTGTAAAAGAACAAACTGAACACAGAATGATTAATACCATAATGTAAGATTACGGCATTCCTCATGCCCCACCCTCCTTCCAAGAACAAACAAATCTAAATTACCCCCGTTTAAAAAAGACTCTCCTATTATGAAAGAAGCACTTGTAAAACTTACCAGAATGGGAAAATAAATCATTAGCCCATTCTAACGTCTACCGCATTGTTTAAAGAGATAACACAATCAGCAGGATCATTGCAGCTAGGCAGGTTCTTAGACAACACCCCTATAATGACTGCAGTTACCACTGAAATGCTCCCCGGGAACATGGAACTGCAACTTGTGTTAGAGGTTTCTTTCCCAACAAAAGACAGGCACAGAGAGCCTATCTGGTCAGAAATAATGAGAAGAAGAAAAAAAGAGGCTGTTGGGGACAGATAAAAGAAAATAAAAGATCCTCACGGAATGGAAAAGCTTCTGAAACTTCTCCAATTTGTAGTCTTTTGAAAGAGAAAAAAATAATCAGAAAATCCTAAGACAAAGCACACAGGATCTTAATCATTTTTCACTGTGATTTTCACCTTGCTTTTTAGGATGCAGGTTTTGTTGGCATTAAAAAGTTTACCTCGCTTCGGTCTCCCTCTCCTTCTTTTTTCTGTCTCCCTCTGTTGCCGAAGCTGGACTGTGCTGCCATGATCTCAGCTCGCTGCAACCTCCCTGCCTCGGGCTCCTGTGATTCTCCTGCCTCGGCCTGCCGAGTGCCTGGGATTGCGGGCGCGCGCCGCCACTCCTGACTGGTTTTTGTATTTTTGGTGGAGACCGGGTTTCGCCGTGTTGACCGGGCTGGTCTCCGGCTCCTGGTCTCGAGTGATCTGCCCGCCTCGGCCTCCCGAGGTGCTGGGATTGCAGACGGAGTCTCGCTCACTCAATGCTCAATGGTGCTCAGGCTGGAGTGCAGTGGCGTGATCTCGGCTCGCTGCAACCTCCACCTCCCAGCCGCCTGCCTTGGCCTCCCAAAGTGCTAAGATTACAGCCTCTGCCCGGCCGCCACCCCGTCTAGGAAGTGAGGAGCATCTCTGCCTGGCCGCCCATCGTCTGGGATGTGAGAAGCCTCTCTGCCCGGCCGCCCCCTCTGAAAAGTGAGGAGCGCCTCTGCCCTGCCGCCATCCCGTATAGGAAGTGAGGAGCGTCTCTGTCCGGCCGCCCATTGTCTGGGATGTGAGGAGCGCCTCTGCCCGGCCGCTCCGTCTAGGAGGTGAGGAGCGTCTCTGCCCAGCCGCCACCCCGTCTGGGAGGAAGTGAGGAGCGCCTCTGCCCGGCTGCCCCGTCTGCTAGGTGAGGAGCGCCTCTGCCTGGCCGCCACCTCGTCTGGGAGGAAGTGAGGAGCGCCTCTGCCCGGCCACCCCGTCTGGGAGGTGAGGAGCGCCTCTGCCTGGCCGCCCCCTCAGGGAAGCGAGGAGCACCTCTGCCCGGCCGCCCTGTCTGGGAGGTGAGGAGCGCCTCTGCCCCGCCGCCCCGTCTGGGAGGTGAGGAGCTCCTCTGCCCGGGCGCCCCGTCTGGGAAGTGAGGAGCGCCTCTGCCCAGGCGCCCTGTCTGGGAGGTGAGGAGCGCCTCTGCCTGGCCGCCACCTCGTCTGGGAGGAAGTGAGGAGCGCCTCTGCCCGGCCACCCCGTCTGGGAAGTGAGGAGCGCCTCTGCCTGGCCGCCCCCTCAGGGAAGCGAGGAGCACCTCTGCCCGGCCGCCCTGTCTGGGAGGTGAGGAGCGCCTCTGCCCCGCCGCCCCGTCTGGGAGGTGAGGAGCTCCTCTGCCCGGGCGCCCCGTCTGGGAAGTGAGGAGCGCCTCTGCCCAGGCGCCCTGTCTGGGAGGTGAGGAGCGCCTCTGCCTGGCTGCCACCCCGTCTGGGAGGAAGTGAGGAGCGCCTCTGCCCGGCCGCCCCCGTCTGGGAGGTGAGGAGCGTCTCTGCCCGGCGGCCCCGTCTGGGAAGTGAGGAGCACCTCTGCCCGGCCGCCCCGTCTGGGAGGAGAAATTCTTCTGCCTTGGGATGCTGTTGATCTATGGCCTTGCCCCCAGCCCCGTGCTCTCTGAAACATGTGCTGTGTCAACTCAGGGTTAAATGGATTAAGGGCGGTGCAAGATGTGCTTTGTTAAACAGATGCTTGAAGGCAGCATGCTCTTTAAGAGTTATCACCACTCCCTAATCTCAAGTACCCAGGGACACAAACACTGCGGAAGGCCGCAGGGACCTCTGCCTAGGAAAACCAGAGACCTTTGTTCATGTGTTTATCTGCTGACCTTCTCTCCACTATTATTCTATGACCCTGCCATATATCCCCCTCTCCGAGAAACACCCAAGAATGATCAATAAATACTTAATTTAAAAATAAAAAAAATCAAAAATAAAATAAAAAGTTCACCTCTAAAAAAAAAAAAAAAGTTTACCTCTAAAAGTCATACTGTCTGCATGTCATGTATGCATCTCAGCTACTTCAGTAAACGTACACATACACGTGTGCCTTCTTCAGGTCACCTTTGACTCAATACACACACTGTGCTCCATGACACGGAATTGACAAGATACAATGAGAGCAATTAACTCTGCAATGATACTTATTATGCAATATGAGATTTTAATTGGACAAGAGCTGAAAGGAGGTCCGCCCTGGTGCCACTGTTTAACATGCAAACAGAAAGAGGAGCATGGCATTCTCTGGTCGTTTGCTTCTGGTTAACCTTTAATGCTCATTCTCTTCCCACGTATGAGTTTTCTTACCTTCTGATATGAGTTTCATTGCACCCCCCAAAATTTATATGTTGAAGCCTTAACCCCTACTATTACAGAATGTAAATGTATTTGGAGATAGGTTCTTTAAAGAGGTGATTAAGGTAAAAATGAGGCCATATGGGTGAACCCTCATCCAATATGACTGGATTTCTTATAAGAGGAGATGAGGACACAGACACACAGAGGAATGACCATGTGAGGACACAGGGAGAAGCTGGTCATCCAAGCCAAGGAGAAACCAACCCTGCCTACACCTCAATCTCGGACTTCAGCCTCCAGAACTGTCAGGACATCAATTTCTGTTGTTTCAGCTGCCAGTCTGTGGTCCCTTCTCATGGTGACCTAAGAAAACCAAAATCCCTTGTGAGGGCAGGTCCCTTCAATGGTCTACCCTGACTCAGGATGGCTTCAGTCTCCACAATGTCTCAGAGGTCATTTCACTTCAACTGCCCCAAGTCTGCCCTGTGCTAGATCATTCAAATGGAAATCCCAAGGCTGCACTGACTGACTGAGTCTCAGTTGCACATTTTTGGCTGCCTTGAGACTGCTTCACTTGTCTGTTCTGACAGCACTCTAAGCTCCAGGTGTCTAAAATAATTCCCCCTCTGATGAGACCGATGTACTCCTCTCACATTCACCCTGTCACCCAGGCTGGCGACTCTAAAGCCATCTTTAATGTTCTTTCCCAATGCTTCTCATAGCCAAGCAGTCATCCCCTTTCCTTGCCATTCCTTCATTTTCACTTCTTTGGCATTTTCTCTGCCTCAGCCTTGGTTGAGGCCTATTTATGTTAGGCCAGTCCACAGTCAACTCCTAATTGAATCCCCTGCCCCTAGTCCTGCCTTGTTGCATGCATGTCTCACCAGCCCAGCTTCATCTTTCCCCTGTTAATCCATCTCAGTGTTTGGGTCTTTCTTTTGCCCACAGAGCTCAGCCGGTTCTGAAGGCCCTGGCATATTTGATTCCTGACCAGTCTTCACCATTGTCCCCTGCCTGTGTCCTCCATTCAGACAGATTTATTGACCGATCCCAACCATGCCTTGTATTGACTCAGTGAGGAGCGATGTCTTATTTCCACCCTCATTGTTTTTGCTCAATCCATTGTCCCTTCTTGGAAATCACTTGCATTTATCTAATCCTAACCCATTCTTTAAAGGTAATTTCACATCTCATGACTGTGTGAACCCTTATTCAAAGACACCAGCCATAAGCATCTGCCCCCTTGAGTTCCTCTAACATATCCTGGTCCCCTTTCTACCTTGATTAGCAAGAACCTCTGAGCCACATGTGATCCCCAATGTCATACTGTCTCCCTCTCTTCTTGATGTGATTTATGTTATTGCTTTCAGTTCCATTTTAAAGTCTCTTTGGAAAACATACTTTTTCAACAAGAGGACTCAAATGCTCCAGGACTGGCTCATACTGAGCTCTGAAAAAATATTAGCTATTAGCTATTAAGTTACAAGCAAATAAAAAGTTAAGCTAATTACAGCTCATGGCACTCCTGTGGTTGTCATTTTTGAATCTCACTTTTCATTATTAGCTATATTTTTTGGGCATATGATATAACTTTCCGAGCAGACTTTACTTCTTAAAGCCTGGGCCTTTGACTTGCTTTTTTTTTTTTTCTAACATAGAACAAAATAAATACTCTATAAATGTTCTGTGTTCAATGAAGAGATATGTACTTCCTAGGAAGACTAACATATGTTTTAATAGATGCATTGATAAACCTGAAGGATGGGCTTACTGTTCAGTAGTACTTTGTTCATAAATGTAGAAACACCACATCTGCTTTGGGGTTATAGGGAAACTTCTTTCTTTTAAATTTGTACAGGCTTGAAAAATAGTTGTGCTCTATAAATACCCCAGTATGAGTCATTTGCTTAACTAAACAGCTGCTTACTCATTAGCCAAATGCACTTCATTTTAAGGCATACACTTAAATGAATTTTCTCCCGTGCCTCTCTCCCTCCCCCAAGAGCCAGAAAAGTGATGTGCAGATACTTTTCTGGAATACAAAAGAGATACAGATCTGCCTTTGACATGGGGAATCTAAACTCCATGATGTAGGAGAAAGTCATCCTAGCGCAAATTCCATAAGCTGTCTGTATATGCTTTGCTTGTTCTTATAACAACACAGTCCTTCATTTTGTATTCCCATCTCTCCCCACACACCTCTGGAACATCCTCCCTCTTCCCATTCAAATCCAATGTACCAATTCTCCCACTGGGGCACCCGACAGGGCTTTGTTCTTTTTTTTCCTTCTGTCACCATCGCCCGTTTCTTATGCAGGTGGATAGTCTGCATCGAGACCGCTGGCAGAAGCCATTTATTTAAATAAGTGTAAGCAAATGACAAGTATTCTTACAAATCCTTTTGTAAAGATGGAGACACAGATCAACTTCTACAATTAGTGGCATTCAGCTATCACTTTCTATCCTTCAACTTATTTTGAATGATAAATACAAAGCAACCACTCGCATCTTTTTAAAATTTTATTTTGATTTAACCTTTTTTTTTTTTTTTAAAGATAGGGTCTTGCCATGTTGCTCAGGCTGGTCTCGAACTTCTGGCCTCAAGCAATCTTCTAGCCTCAGTCTTCCAAATATGTGGGATTCCAAGTGTGTACTACCATGCTCGGCTTCATGCTTTTATTTTCTTTAAAATGGTCATTTCTCTAAAAATGGTCAATATCACCGTGAGTTCCTTCTTTTGGAAGCCAGTAAATGTCTAAATGTTTTGGAAAGTCCAGAGGAGAACTTTGATTTCTAGAAAGACGAAATGAGAAGAAACAGATACAGTCTCCAGAGTTCCATTTATAGTGTAGCTATTCCCACTCCGTGAAGAGCTATGTCTTATTCCAATCCAACGTGAATTTTTTCTAGCCTGCGGAGGACATCTTCAAACGCCCAGGGCTGACATTTAGCTGGCACGCATCTGGTATGATTGTACCTTGTTAAAATCACTTTTATACCAGTTGGTAATTACCTATTGTCCTGAGCCCCCCGGATACTAGACCCTTCAACGGTGACACCCTGCCTCCCACAAAAATGTCCTGTGATTTAGCAACTAAAAAGTTAATGCTCGACACAGGACGAGGCTCTGACTACGCAGAGCCATTTTGATTGGACACTGGTTAAATATCTTGAATATCACCCTGCAAATAGCGCTTGTTTCCAGGTATATTAGGTATTAATTATTTTCTGGAAAGCAATCTGACTGTGCTAGCTTTGAGAATGAGGGCATTTACCTTCCTAGGTTTATTTACCTCCCTAGGGTTTATTTTCCTTATCTGTCAAATGGTAGAGTGCCTTGGCTTAGTGTTCAGACTGGGTTCCAGAGTTGCCTCAAGGGGAGATTGCTAATAGATAGAAATCTAGCCCCACTTCCTGCAGAGCAGCTCCTCTTCCAGGCCTACTCACTGGGGTCCCCATTTCCTTGATTGTTTGGAGAAAGGATTTTGAAAACTGAATTTTGCTACTAAAAAAAGTTTGGAAAAAAAAATACCACTGGCTTCAATGAGCACTAATCTTTCATCCTATTTAAAAATTCTAAAATTCAATTGTAACTACAATTAACAAAAAGAATGGCATGTATCTACCAAAAGCAAATAGCTACATTGGGTCTACTCAGAACAAGGCATCGTTCCAAGTGCTTTGCGTATTTGAACTCACTTCACCCACAGAACTATGCCTATGTTACAATTATTTTTACAGTCATTAAAGTCTAAAAAGTGTATGTTCAGAGATATTTATTTTCACTTTTATAATTTTCTTAGATACATTTGAGGTTATAATTTATTCAAAGCTAACATTCCTACGATGACTATTTAATGAAATGTAATCATGATATTGTCTTTCTTATATGCTCCAGTTACAGATTTCTATGCATATTTTAAACAGCATCTTGTCTTTAACTTTTGGATTTCATCTTGAAATCATTAGACTAACAGTATGTGCTATACTTTATAAATTATACATTAGACTATGTATGTACTTTCTCTGTGGCTTATACCAGTGGTCCCCAACCTTTTTGGCACCAGGGACTGGTTTCATGGAAGACAATTTTTCTATGGCCCAGGGCAGGGGATGGTTTTGGGATGATTCAAGCCCATTACATTTATTGTGCACTTTATTTCTATTATTACATTGTAATATGTAGTGGAATAATTATACAACTCACCATAAGGTAGAATCAATGGGAGCCCTGAGTTTGTTTTCCTGCAACTAGATGGTCCCATCTGGGGGTGATGGGAGACAGTGATATAAGTGTTGCTTATGTCCACTTCACTCTGTAATCTCATTTTGGTTGCTGTCACTGCAATCTCAGGATATTCTGCCTTGACTTTAACCCAGAACCTATGGGGATTTGAAGTTCTCTCAAACATACATTTCAGGACACTAGACGCAACTATACAATTGAAGTACATCAACTCACTTGCCACTATAAAGCCTCCCACCAGAGGCAGCTTAATTGTCACTTGCCACTTACTGATAGGATTTTGATATGCGTCTGTAAGCAATTGATTTATTATGGTCTCTGCACAGTTAAACCTCTCTGCTCATGTTAATCTGTATTTGCCGCCACTCCCCAGTGATTGCATCACTGCCTCAGCTCCACCTTGGATCATCAGGCATTAGATTCTCATAAGGAGCGTGCAGCCTAGATCCCTTGCATGCACAGTTCACAATAGGGTTGGCGCTCCCATTGCAATTGAATGCTGCTGCTGATCTGACAGGAAGTGGAGTTCAGGCAGTAATGCAAATGATGGGGAGCTCAGGAGGCTGTGTGTCAATGAAGAGAAGGAAGACTTCCTGTCCACTGAGGTGTCCACGCTGAGGCTGTATCCACACAGCCATTGTATGATAACTCGTCAGGGATGACAAATGAATCCAAACAGGATGTGCAGCTTGACCAGATGAGCTTTATTCAGCATTAACCATCCATCCAAGACTTCAACTGTTTTGTCTTAATGATCCCCCAAACAAACGTTAACTTGTCAGTCTTGATTTGAAGTTAAAAAACAAAAGACCTAATTTCTTGTATCTCTAAAGCACCAGCCCATTCTGAGATTTTATAGTTTTTTAGTGATGTCTTGCTCAGACTTTTTCAATAAATATTGAAATGATTAGAATTAAATAGAATTCTTATATATTTGCATTTGCTCATCTCCTCTCTGTATTTTGGGTGGGGGGATAGAGTTCAAGGAAAAGGGTAAGAGACATGGTTGGTTTATTTCAGGAGTCAAAGCCTTATGCTAATGAGGAAGCTTTGTCAGGGGAATTTCAGATACTGGCTAGTGGCAGTGGTGGGAACCTGGGGGTTAACATCCTTGAAATAACACCACAGAGGTGGTGAGTGGCCAGTGTGCCTGGATGACCCAGAGATGAGTAAGGTCTCTTCTGGAGGCTGACTGCCCAAGCAGCCTGAAGAATCACAGAGATACTTTCTGGTTGGTATTGCCCTTCTCCCCTCTCCCCAGAGCTATGCCTGATTTGGGCTGAGACAGCGGAAAATACACAATGCAGTTTCAGACATTCCTGCTTTAATATGTTAATATCTCGCCCACTCTCCAGACCAGGAATCTCATATCTTGTCCTACCCTTTTCCACACAAAAAGAAAACTGCATTACATGTAGAATTTTTCAGTGTAGCTGTTGCTTATCCCATTGTAACTAACCACTTTGACTTCTTTTTTTGTGTATATCTTGCCTTGACACGCTTTCTTTATCGAAGACCATGGAAACATGGATTTCTTTGTGATATTTTGAAAAATGACAAATTGAAGAGATTTTTATCTCTGGAGACTGAGGTTTTATATCGTAAAGTACTTCTCTCCTCTGATGGCTAACCCAATCACATAGTTCCACAATAAACAAGATAAATCTAGATTCATAAGACAGTATGTGCAGAAAAATGCTTTTACTCTTTGTGGCTTCTTTCCTTGTGCCTTGAAAATGTTCATTAAAAATCTCCTACTTAGTTTGCCTCATTATATTGGTTTACTCATATTGATCTCCCTATTTTAATGATTTAAAGCACGGTTTGAAAAGATTTCTTGTTTGGAACATCCTTGGCCAGGCCATTACTTTGTAAAGTAGGGAAGTCTGGAGGCCCTAGTTGTTCTTTTGAACTTAGTTCATAAAATGATTTTTAAACCCTGATCTATCAGCTTTTCTCTTCTCTTTATAAAAATTAATAATTCACATAAAAGCCACCTATTTAAATGGAGTCTCAGCTGGGTACAGTGGTTTATGCCTGTAATCCCAACACTTTGGGAGGCTGAGGCGGGTGGAATGCTTGAGTCCAGGAGTTCCAGACCAGCCTGAGCAACATGGTGAAATCTGTTTTCTACAAAAATTAGCCAGGTGTGGTGGTGCACAACTGTAGTCTCAGCTACTGGGGAGGCTAAGGCGGGAGGATCACTTGAGCCTCAGAGGCAGAGGCTGCATTGAGCCGTGATTATGCCACTGTACTCTAGCGTGGTGACAGAGCCAGACCCTGTCTCTAAATAAATAAATAAATAAATACATAAATGGAGTTCCATTGTTAGCAACTTATACAACCTGGAAAAATCAACTGAACTATAAATATTGGCATGGATGAGTGCACAAATACTTTCAAAAAGAATTACAATTTCTCTGTAATAACTATCAACATTATTTAGCTAATAGGGGGTCCCTGGAAGACCTTTAAGATCTGTCTGTAAAAGAAAAGGAACCCTGGCAATTCACAAGACAACTCAGCAACGTTGCATCTGCTCCTGGGGCAGGTAACAAAATCCAGTTTTAAATTTTGCTCTAAACAGTTAAGGAGATAATCAAGTCAGCTTGGGATTGGGTTGTGCACAGGAAGGCTGCAAAAAGATTACAAAATAGCCTCCCCCTGGCAGAAATGTAAAAAAGCCATTCCATGATTTTTTTTTTTTTTCAGTTCTGCCAACGATTTATCTTCAGAAGACAAGCAGATGAGGAGACAAAACCTACTGATGTGGGTACCCAAGCAGGAACCCCCCTCTTGCACCGGCGACTCACGTGAGAAGAAGGTAGGAAATCAACAGCATAGGGGAAAGAAAAGGAAAAGGAGTTTGGAAACAAGATAAGACAGGCTTCTTTTGAATAATGGAGAGGACTCTTAGAAAAAAGAAAAGAAACAGAATAAATTTTTATTCACTGATTCCATTTCAGCGCAGCAAATTCTCATTGGCTTTAATCAATTGCTTTCTTACAGAGTTTTGTCCATATGTATGTGACAAAATCAGCGGTCATTTAATGACAGACTTAGAATGTGTGCTGAGAATGAAACCATTGAGATTTCCTTGTCTTTCCTCCTTTCAGTAAAAATCAGGAAGGGGAGAAAGGGAGGGGGTGAGGGTGGGGCAAGGAGAGCAATATTTTATAAAAGTGACAACACGTTTTGCATTTGAATTATTATTTATTTTCCCTGATGGAGTTTCAAGTGGGTTATTGCAAGGAAAGGAAAAACTGGAAATTAACCAAACGTGGTCCAGGCTGGGGATGACGAGTTTAGCAGGGGCTTTAATGGGACCTCCTAAGCGATTCAGGAGAGAATGAATCTCTCACAGGTTCCCTTCTCATGGGATCACTGACTAAGCTTCCCCAAATCAGGATGCAGCAACAAAATCAGGGTGCAGCATCTTTTAAGTGGGCTTAAGACCCACTTAAAAGCTTATCATAGCGAGATGTTGAGAAGATAAAGTTTTAGTTTTTTATAGAGCAGAAAAGATATGTGAGATGAGGAATAAAAGGTTCTGTCTAAAAGCCTGACGTGTGTAAGACTTTCCCTCCACTGTTGTTTTCCCTTTGGTTTGGTAAGAATGTGGTGAGTGAAGTAAAAAGATAAGGAGAGAAGAACCACAGAGACCCCCTCGAAGCGTAAAACTCTGTTTATTAAGAGTGAGAATGTTCAGTGGCCTGTGACCCTCCCTTTCCTAGGCCACCTTCCCCAGTGCTTGGCTCTTCCCTGCCTTGCACCGGGTGATCCAGGCAAGGCCCTGGCTGGGGGTGCCGAGGGTGGAGGAGACAGCTCTGGGTCCTTCTGTGCCACTTCCTCCCTGTGCTGGTGTTTCAGCAGCAATCTGCCCCTCTGCGATGGCAGCCTGTCCACAGCTCCAGTGCCCATAGGCTTGGGGACCCCGTTCCTTCCCCTCATCTGATTCTTCAGGCCTAGAGTGGCGAGGGCTTCCCACTGTGCTTATCTCTGGGTACTTCGGCCTTTCTGGCTGTATTTTCTTAACCCTGCTCCCTGCTCTATGAACAGACCCTTCTCTAAATTCACCTCAACCCTCTTAATGGGATTCTCTTTCATGGGATTCTGACTGACAGAGTGGGGCTAAAAATATCTCAAACCTGATAGAAGCTGAGAGGAGCTGAAATTTCGAGTTGCAGAAACCTGGATGCTTGCCACTATATAGAGGACAGCAAACCATTTATTATTTATACAATTTCAGGCAAATAGGCTATAGAAATTCCAGGTACAAAAGATCTGAAGAGATGACTAAACACCAACTAGGATTAATTATATTAATCATGGACTTTTAAAATCACCAGAACCACCTGCTGCTAAATTATAAAGTCCAAAAATACTTCAAGAATTGTTCAAAACTAAATAATGTCAACTCTCTAGAATGATTTATTCAAATTTAAGTAGGCCAGACTCACAATTTGGAGCACAGCTCTTTAATACATATAGATTCGAATTTTCCAAAAGAGAAAGAGAAATAGATTTGTTACTTGACTATTAGAAAATTCATTGCATATTTAAAAAGCAAGAGAACTTAGCTGTCTGCCTGTTCTGAGTCTGAGGTGTAAATGTGTACCTCATCATACATTAAGTATCTATAGATTATGCTCAATACTTTTCGCAAAATGTAGCATAAAGTCACTACTCATGCCCTTAAAATAGACAACAACAATGTAATTTTAGAAAATGTTAATAAGTTTTCCTAGCTTTTTTTTTTTTTTTTTTTTTTTTTTAGCTTTGGCCTTATCCTTTTTTTAGGTAGTGGCTGGCATTACGGACTAATTACTTAATACACCTTTGTTGCCTTAGAATTCACTGAGCTGAAATGGAGTGAGAGCTAAGATGCTCTCAGAATATTCTTAAAATGACTGTGCTGCAAAGAAGCCTGGGTGAGTAGAAGAAAATAAAAGGAATGGTGGATACAAGTGAAGGTTAAAATGAGGTAGGAACTAAATATTATACTGGCACTTGGGGTTAGTATTTATGAATTGTTACTTTCTGGCAATGCTCTACTCTTTTGTATCTTCTTTGGGACAGAAAATTCCCTAAGGAAGACCTTTCCAGGAAGAGCTTGTCCCTAAGCTTATGGGCTCAGGGTTTGAACAAAGCGTCTCTTCCAAGACCTTGTGAATAATATGCATATAGTCCACATAACTTCACAAAGTAAAGTTAAACGAATGCATTCTTTTCCTGCTATTAGACCCCATTTATCGCACTAGCTGTTGGTGATTTGAGCGCTCCTTTCCAGGGCTCTTGAGAGTGCTACTCTAACAACACTGCCCCCTAGTGTTCTCTCGCTTTGGTGCAACGTGAGTAAAAAAAAAAACACCAAGATTTACTTTCAATAGATACACTGTATTCATCAGTGTTTTGCTATAGAGAATGTAAGATATCTTTCTGTAAATTATTTAGATATTTAATCTTATTTATTTATCCCAATAAGATATTAAAGCATGCTAATCTGGAATGATTTTTTTTCATAAATGGGTAAAAGCAAAAGTAAAAGTTTAGATACTATCCTATTAAATAATTCCTGATCTAATAAACAGAGACAAATTACCTAATATTTTTGAGCACCTATTATGTTAGACATGTAAGAAATACTGTATTGCAAATGAAGTCTAAGTAAGCCTAATTCAATACTTAACTTTTAAAGTTAGAAACATTTTAAATATATTTATTAATTTGATCTCGAATTTAGGGAAAACGGTAAAGATGGAAGAAAGAAAAGGGAGAATTGTTAAATTTTACATATCTAAGTGGCTTTGTATTATGTTTTAATTGAAAAATATTTTAAACAAGTCAATTCTGATAAGATGTAGAAATTCTACTTGAGCTTTAGGACAAAGTGAATTAAAAACAAAGGCTTTCTACTTGAAATGTGGCCAGTGTGACTGAGAAATGGAGTTTCTAAATTTTCATTTCATTTTAATTAATTTCACTGATTTAAATTTTAAAACTGGTTGATACTCAATTCAGTCACTGAAAACTTTTAGGTATGCTTGTAACAACTTAGGTATCTGAATCTATTTTTTTCAAATGTAAATTGTAAGATATCTACTTAGATTAAATATTCCTAATAAAAATATAGCATTTGAATTGCATATGCTATAAGTGAAAAATGTACAGCACATTTCAAGTGTTTAGTACAAAGCCAAAAGAATGTAATATTTCTCATTAATAATTGTTATATTTAGTACATGTTTAAATTTATATTTAGATATGTCAAACAAAATATATTATTAAAATTAATTATATTGGTAAAAAAAGGCTATCTAATAGTATAGAAATCATAACTATGTATTCCTCTATCTGAATAAACAGAGAATCAAGTTTTCAGATTATTAAAGATTGAAAAATTGAAAATATATCTGTTTTCCATGGTGCAGTTCACATACCACTGGTGATAAATTACTTTAGCCAATGCAAATATATAGGCTTTTTATTGTTATGCATTATTTGAGCAACAGTGAAAATGAAACTGAGATATCAAATCTATGATTTTGCAGATATTGATGTTTAGGACTACATTACACATTAATTACAGTGCTCATGTTTATAAATTTTTAGTAACTTTGACTCCACCATTAAATTGGATTAGAAATATAAGTTGCAGAGTTTTCTAAAGCCTGGGTTTTACTGTTTCTATCCTTCTGGTGTCATTTAACATGTTCCTCTGTCCATTGTATTTCCTGTAAGTTGTAGTTAGAATTAAGAACAGCACCATACAATAGAAATATGAGCCACAAATATAATTTAAAAATTTTAAATACACATTTAAAAAAAGAAAAAAAAATTAAAATTAATTTTAATAATATAATTTGATTTAACCCAATATGTCAAAAATACTATGTATGTAGTCAATATTAAAAATTATTGAGATAGTTTACATCTTTTTTTCATATTAAGTTTTTGCTATCTGGTGTGTATTTTACGTGTACAGAACATCTCAATTTGGCCTATCCACATTTCAAATGCTCAGTAGCCACATGGGAATAGTACTGAATACAGTAGACTCAGGGACATCATCAGATTGAGGTTCAGTTTTTGGCCAAAATACCCCATAGACGGTAGTGTGTACCTCCATACAGAAGCATATGTCTGGTGGCTTTTTTGTGATGTTGGCAGTCATTGATTACCATTGTCTACACCCAATAATTCATTAAAGGCTGCAAAATGGCAATACTAGAATTTTAAAATTCCTTCTTCATTTATTAGATGGAATACTTTTATCAAGAGAAACATCTCATCAACTACTTGGTTACTTGGAATAATATGCATAGGGAAGTTAGAAAAAATGTTTGATCCCTTCCTTTTATTTGCCAGTTTTTAAAATAATGATTTTGGTTTCCTTGTATTTTCCAAGGATGATCAATAATATTTAATTTTAACAGTATCATTAGGAATTCATGAATGTTAATATTTGATGTGTTTCAGTTCATTGCAGAGTTAACTTAATTGCAGAGTTCTGATATCACCAAAGCAGTTTATGATATTCCAGGTCCATCTTGTACACTTCCTTCCACAGACCTGTAATCAGCTATTTCTTCAGGGAGACTTTGATTCCTTTTAGTGGAAAATGGTATGTAGAGAACATTATCTGTGTTTGAAGGGTTGAGCACGTTCTGTCTTTTCAGAGAACAAAGCTGGAAAACATGTATTTTAATAAAATAATATTCATCATGAATTCATGATAATGTTTCCTATTCAAATTCAAGTAGAGGACTGTTTTTACAGTGTCCTTTTCCCTGTCAAATTTCAAATTTTATTGACATGAATATTATTATTCATTTGCTGTATTCATAATACACATATGCAACAGTCTCGAATAAATATAAGACTACCACTAGCAAAATGATTACAAAAATCAGCTTGAGATACTTTGCAGTTATTTTTGTCATTATGATAACATTCCGCTAAAACAGGCAAATTACTGTGTTTTACAGTCACTTGGAATAGTCCCTTTGGTGCTGTTCTGCCACCTACTGGACAGACAGGCTCAATAGTCTTATTTTACTTTTGATGTTCAGGAATCACTTTATTTTAAATTTAATTTTGCTTTATAATAATGCAAAGTTTTACATGACTCTAAAGTCAAATTTACGAAACAAGTCTAGTTTTTCTCCCTGTCTCCTCAATCTTATTTCCTTCGTCTACCTTTAAATATTTTATTTTTAAATGCTGTGATTTATATGTCCATTAGTACATATTTGTATATAATTTGTATACAAATTATACAAAATTGATATATATTTGTATTTTTTATCCCCTGTCTCCTTTATTAGATAATTGGTAGCATACTATACAGACTTTTCTCCACCTGAAAGAAACATATATATTATTATTAAAAGTTTATATGTATATAACCTGGAGTGTTGGATTTTGCTTTGTTAGGTAATCTGGAAATCTTTTTATAAATGTAAATTTAATCAGTAAATTTATTTTTAGGATCCAAATGCTTGGCATCACTTTTGTCACATTTGTTACATGTATTTCCATCCATACAAGCATGCAAACGTATTCACATCTATACACCCGTGACTACCTCTATCTTTACTGCCTTACATTTCCACTCTTTTCCCATGTGGTCTATATCAAGGCTGCTCCATGAACTGTTTGCTACCAAGCTATGATGACTTGTGAATAGAAAGTAACAACAACAACAACAAAACACATTTAGAAACATTTAAAGTAATTTGATATTGCCACTAAATTCAAGCATATGATTTTGTATATTACAAGTGTTGCTTACAAATTATTGGGGGAAAAAAGTGGTCCTTCACTACAGAGTCTGAGAAGCACTTGCCTACATTATTTGCTTGTGCGCATGTGTTCTCTCTCTCTCACTATCTTTTTGTTTTATGTTTTCTTTTTGAGACAGGGTCTCACTCTGTCATCTAGGCTAAAGTGCAGTGGCGCCATCATAGCTCATTGCAACCTCAAACTTCTGGGCTCGAGGGATTGTCCCGCCTCAGCCTCCTAAACAGCTGAGACTACAGGCACATGCCACTGTGCCTGGCTAATTTAAAAATTTTTTTGTAGGGAATAGGGGTCTCACTTTGTTGCCCAGGCTGGTCTTGAACTCCTAAACTCAAGCAATCCTCCCACATCGGCCTCCCACACGGCTGGGATTACAAGTGTGAACCACTGCACCCAGCCTCTTTTTGTATTTAGAAATGTTTGTGCTATTTTGTTCTGAGCCCTTTTTATTAACATCTTCATATAATCTATAATTTTATTAATACCTGTAAATAATACCTTTAGTCCCATTTTTACTTTTCTCCCCATCTTACTATGAATAAAATTGAAATTAGCTAATAACCCCTTCTTCACCTTCTCCCCTGTTCCCTGGCATCTATTTTCAATGGATATGTTTTTATTCTCCATTGATATCCTTGAGGCAATCACAGAGCTTATTCTACTTTTTATATTCTCTTTCCAATTTATGCCCCTCCTCATTTTTTGACAGTTAATTGTATATAGAGCAAATGGCCATTACATTTTATACTCTCGCCCTTGTTAACTACAGGCATTATGAGTTATACAAAAAAATGTCTACTTAATGCTCACCGCCACTTCTATTGTCGATGTTTCTTTAGTCATACCGGTTTTCTGAGGCTTGGTCTCCATAAATTCCCCAGGAAAGGCTCATAGGAACATTACTCCCTGAGTTCTTGTGTGTTTATTGAGAACTGTGACCATGGTATTTAAAGATCAATGTTGCTGGGTATAAAATCTTTAGCTTACATCTGCTTTCTTTGATATTTCTTAAATATTTTATACCATTGTCTTCTGGCATAAAGCATTGCTGTCAAAAAGTCTGATGACAATCTGATTTTCTTTCTCTTACAAGGAATATTGACTTTTTAACTAGTTCCAAAAAAAAAAAAAAAAAACCTTTTTTCTTTTTATTTAAAGGTCAATAGTTTTAGTAGACTGTTTATAGGGCCAATTTCACCAGGTATGTCCTTTCAAATGTTGGGCAAGTGTATTTTTATGTCAGAAAAGTAGTCTTTGAATTATAATTGATAATATTTGTTCTTTCATTACATTGATTTTCTTTTTTAGGAACTTCTATGATATGTTCTTTTTTCTCCTATTCCTGTTTTCTATGCCTTTTTCATATATATGTTTTAAATCTTTTTATTTCAAAAATATTCATTCTTTCCTTTTCTATTTTTCTTAAGGAACTTTCTGCGGTGTTCAATCACTATTTTGTTTCTTCTAGTCTAGTCTAAAATTTTGGAATAAGTTTTTCCTTCAACTCTAATATTTTTCTATTTCTATAAACTCCTTTTCAAGTCTTTGTTTTTTCAAATTAGCTTCTTTTTGAGTTCTTAAAATTCTGGGTTATGCTGTTCTTTAAAAGCTGCTATCTTTTTTTCAGCTTGATTTAAAATATTAGGCTAAATTTTCTTCTGTTTTGTTTGCATATCTTTCTGGCATGCTTTTATTGTCTGCAGAGACATTACATTCCTCAATTCATTTTTCTTTATGGTAGATTCGATGGCCATTTTTTTCTTTATTAATGTTTAAGTGAGATGAGTTTTCTTGTACTCTTAGAAGAGAAGAGTGAACAAGGATAGCTTCCTAGCTCTAGAGATTTAGAGCAGCCTTTTCTGTTATTTTTGGATGTGTTTACAAATATGTATCTGCTATCTGTTGGCTCTTTGCCCCTCCCTCCACTTGCATCTGCGTCTTCTTTCTTTTGCCTCCTTTGCTCCTATCATCTATTTCCTGCTCAATTTGGATTCTATTCCAGTAGTTTCTCCTCAATGTGGGGTTTTGCTGTGGAGGAGATGGCTATTAAGGGTCCCTTTAGGGTCCATGGGGCACAGGCTCCTCCAGCACAAGCTGGTTCTCTTGTGTTCACCCACAAGTTGGAGGCAGCAGGACTCTAGGGGTTTCAGTTGCCCTTCCCAGAGTGGCCCACCAAGCCTTACAGTGGGTACTTGTGAACTATTTTTGTTTCTCTGCCTCTTGGGGCCATCAGAAGTCCCTTTGTCCTCTTTTCCTCTGACGTGTTGAAGACACTGTACAGGTCTTAATCTCACCAGTAGTTTATTACAACCCACACATATTTGGAGGTTTATAGGGATGTGTTTTCCCGCTGCTTTACTGGAGATGTTGTCTGGGAGGTTTTGCTTTTGCTATCTTAGTTGCTCTGTTTCCATGGGGTGATTTGGAGAGGTGGAAAAATTATGCCACCTTGCCACCACTTTCCTAATTACTTTAAGCAACCGAACTTTTAGCAACCAAACTTTTAAATTACTTTAAGCAACCAAACTTTTAGTCTATTTCTGTTGTACTTTGTTAGTAAGCATCTACCTGCCTGTCTGTGTTAACAGGTTTTCTGATGCACTATACAGTCGACCTTTGAAGAACAAAGGTTTGAACTGCACGGGTCCATTTACAAGCAGATTTTCTTCTGCCTCTCCCTGGCTGCCGTCACCCCGAGACAGCAAGACCAGACCCATCTCTTCTCCCTCCTCAGCCTACTCAATGTGAGGATATGGATAAAGACCTTTATGATGACCCACTCCACTTCCAGTTAATGAAATATATTTTCTCTTGCTTATGATTTTCTTAATAACACTTTTTTTCCTCTAGCTTACTTTACGGTAAGAATACAATATGTAATACATATTACATATAACATACAACATATGTGTTCAATGATGATGTTATCGGTAAGGCTTCCAGTCAATAGTAGATTATTAGTAGTTTAGTTTCTGAGTAGTCGAAAATTAAACACAGAATTGTGACCCTTTGGGGTTGGTTCCCCTAATCTCTACATTATTCCGGGGCCAACTATTGTTTAATCAGCATGGTCATATTGACGTCCATGCATGTTGTTAATACGTGAGCCCTCAATAGAGAATATGTCCACAGTTCAGGGATCTATTGATGTCTTTCTACACTGCCAGGTCTCTATCTCTCTCTCCCCTTCCCAGTCTGTGAAGAGTCTCTGCGTGTCTCTTTGTTGCCACTGTCTTGAGTGTTCTCGATGCTGATACAAGGCCAGTTGAATGTGGATTGTCCATCTGAAGTGCTCCTGTGTGATTACTAGGCCACGGGACAGTCACAGACATCTCTCCTTCCTTTCCTCCCCTAACAAGCTTTGAGCCCTGATTCTTCATCAGGGTGGTAGAGGATAAGTCTTAGAGAACCATGACCCCTGTGGGAACATATTAAAATGATGGGGGAATCTACTGGGAGGAAACAATAGTTTGATAAAAGCTTCCCAGCTGGTTCTAATAGACCTCCTCAGGGCTGTAGTTGGATCCTCTGCTCTTGGTAGAGACAGGGAGGGTGCCATGGAATTGGCTATGGGTCCAGATCACCTGGGCATGCTCAGGCATAGGACTGGGAAGTGACTGACTGAGATTTAAGGGATAGGAGAAAAGAGAGAAAAGAAGGCAGGAGCCCAAGGATGTAATTTCTTTTTGGACCCGTCTTCTTTTTCAGGTGCTTAATATCATTTTTTTTTTTGAAAGGTAACAGATTTATCTTGAAAGCATTTGTAGTTATTCCTGCTTAATTAATGTCTAGCTAAGAAATTCTTTCAACTCTAAACAGAAAACAAAGTATTTCATTTTACAGGTAGAGATAAAAAGTATCGAATGGGAAAGTTTGAAAGAGGTGGCATTTGGGGTGAAAGTGTCTCCATCAAAGAAAAACTGATGACATCAGATCTGTGGCTGTTTTAATAGAGGGAGAGAATACAGGAAGGCAGAGGGGCTGAGAAGGGAGATGTAAGAGATAGGGAGCAGCAAGTGGATGCTGGAAATGGCCATAAACTGCTAATTTCATAAGTGTATTTATCTTCACTTGTGCACAGAAAAATAAAGGCACTGTGTGGGTGTATTAATGCTCTATATGAATGCCAGGACTGGTACAGCCTCAGGCTCTAAGGAAGGAAGATGGTCAGGTATTTGGTAAGATGATTTGAAGACAGAGAAGTGTCAAAGAACTGATGGTCTGACTTGAGTCCTGGTGTATGATGTAAGAGCTTAGCAGATTATAATATTCAGGATAATTTCTGAGGAACCCACAGAAGCTACAGTGTCCACGGCACATTAGTAACTGAGGGTCATATAATTAAACAAATAATTGTTATAGATGGTTCATTTGTAAGTTAGTAGACATTTCTGCTATAAGCAAAAATGTTGACTTCAGAGAAATAGACAACTTTATATTTCTGAGGCATGTATGTTTTCTCTATTGTGGATGATGTATCTTCCATTACTAATGAAGGATCATAGGAATTGAGGTAATTGAAACACAGTTCTCCTCTCTGTGGTATTAATATTTTTCCCAGTGATTGTTTTTCTTTTCCTGTTTCCTGGATATGACAGAGCGCATGATATAAGTACCTAATCACTCGGGGAACAGCTACCCCCGAGGCCATCTGCCTTCCTCCTGCTCTCCCGTGGAGTCCCTTCTTCTCCCTTCCCTTCCGAATTAACCTGTTCTTTACCTGGATGTTAACATTATTCAGCCCCTTTCCCCGTTCAAGGTTAGTGTTCCATTTTTAGCCCTGAAATACACATCAATTAGATTACTAGACTATTCACTGATCAATAATGTGAAAAAAACAAAAAAGAGAAACTGTGAGTCAGAAGAGGAAAAATAGTGAGTCATCAGACAGAGGTCGTCTCTATTCTATTAATTTCAACTGCACAGTCTATAATAACCAGTGTGTGGGAGTTTCAGCCTTCATCCAAATAACGTATGTGAAACCACAAAGGAATTCAAGCTGCAGACAACAAGGCACATTTAAGAGGTTACAATGTTAGTGTTGAGCTTGGGGACATAGAATAGAGCATTGATTTCTGATAAATTATTGTGCATTGACATTTTTGGCACAGGCATTTCTTTCTATATTATGGTTCCATAAAAAAGTCAGTTTGGGCCCATTAATTGCCTCAGAGGGAAGGGTGTGTGTGTGTGTGTGTGTGTGTGTGTGTGTGTGTGTGTGTTAGGTGGAATGTGCTGGATTCGGGAGGCGTAGTGGGATGTTGGCATTTTACTTTGAAATTTAGATGTACACGCCCAACAACGCTAGCCTTTTATATTTTAATTTAGGATATCTGGGCTCCATTCTTCCCTTACTGCTTCCCAACCATGACTTACTGTTCTTAGCGCCGTTGTCATTCAATCAGGAATTCTCTCGAGCAGACCCGCTAGTGGCATTCAGTGGATCCCAGAATAGATTTAGCCTGTTGGGAGCATAATGCATGTTTTAGTCTCCTGGTCACATACAAATGAAATAGGAGGGGGTGACAAAATGTAGGAATTTAGGAGGGCCCTATGACTTGACCTTCTTTTGCACATTAGACAGACTTCTCAGATGCTTGAATCTTCAAATTATTATGTCTAATTACTTAAACTGAAAAGGTCTAAGACTGAATTCACTTTTTTTCTCTAAACATTTTTCCTTCCGAATTTCTTTGTTGTGTTTTGGTGATACTCTATTCCCCAGCTGCCGAGTTTTCCAAATTTTTAAAATATATTTACCCAGTTCAATTATTTATTCAACAAGTATCTATTCTGTTGGCATGTTGTGTGAGTCACGTACTGGGTACTCTGGGATGGAGAGATAGGTTAGTGCCCACCCTCAGGAGTTCACAATTTAGCAGGTCCCTTTCTGCATCCTCTCCCTCCTGTCAAGTGCACCTGTGTCTTTAGTTTCTTCCTTCCCATCCCTATTGCAGCTGCTCTGATAGGAGCCTTCTCCATCACACCTGGCCCACAGCAATCAAGTGTTCCATAGTCTCAGGGAGCCTGAAAGCTATAGCTTCAAAATCCAGTTTCTCACTCTCTAACCTCTTCCAGTAGTTCTCAACCTTGGTTCTGCATCAAATGCATTGGTAATTTTTTTTTTTATCTGTCTGTTTTTGACACGCATGCCCAGGAACCCTCTTATAGAGGGCTTGGTTCATATGTAATCTCTAAATGGTGATTTCTTTGGGCTTCCAGACAAGAGACAATTGTTCATTCCTCTGTGTGTCTAGTTGTGTGTACTTCACTTTTACTGATTACATTGGTACGCCTGTGCCACTCTGTCCATTCCACTAGACCATGACAGCACTGAGGCCAAGAAATGCTACACTACTCAGCTTTCTGTAAGTATTAGTTCCTTTTACCCCATCTTTAATGCCTAATGATGGACAGTAAATTCTTGCTACATCTTCATTTTATCAAGTATTCTTCTCTTGCCAGTTTGATTACAGGGAAAATAGCAACCTTGGGAGACTAGCAAAGCCTCTGTATCCTGTTTGTCTTCTAGGGCCAGGGCAGGGCTAAATTGTGTTTGAAAGAACAGAAAATGAGTTGTTCCAATTTTCTCTTAGAAAAAGTCCAAGAAGCACTTGAAATTCCAGCATTCTCTTCTCTCCATGGGAAGCACCATTTCATTTCTCATTTCTTCATTAATACTCTCTTTTCCTTGTCCCCAAGAAAACTACCACTGTATTCTCACCAACGAGTATAAAGTTATTTGTTTCTTGATAGGAGCGGAGGTCACTCTAAGAGTGCTACTCCAGCTGTTCAATTTTTGCAGTCACAGTTGGAGGAGGGTTAATCATAGTTAACACAAGCAGCCTAACTTATCAACCCTTTTGAATTATGTGTCCCTGGAAAAAATAGTGCCTCTGTTCCCCACCCAACCCCTGGCTTTTTTTTTTTTTTGAGACAGGGTATTGCTCTGTTGCCCAGGCTGGAGTGCAGTGGCACAATCACAGCTCACTGCATCCTTGACCCCCAGTGTTCAAGTGATCCTTCTACCTCACCCTCTCAAATAGCTGAGACTACAGGGACCTACCACCATACCTGGCTAATTTTTAAAATTTTTCTGTAGATGCAAGTTCTCACTCTGTTCCCCAGGTTGATGTTGCGCTCCTGGCCTCAAGTTATCCTCTTACCCCGGCCTACTAAAGTGCTGGGATTACAGGTGTGAGCCACTGCACTCAGACACTTCATGGAACAATGCAGTGTTCTATGAAGTGCAAGGTGTAACTGAATAAGAAACATACAGTAATTGTATAGAAATAGGGCTGTAGTGAGGAGTGAATGGGATAACAAGGTTAAAACCATCAATGTAGCACCTGGCCCATGCTAAGCACTCAATACAAGAATAACCCTGGTAACACATATTATCTTCATCATAGTCAGATATTTCGAAAAGACTCCCTGGGAATAATTATGGGCTTTGGAGCCTAGGGCAGAGGCAGGGCTTCTTGCTCCTGGGACAGCTCCAGGAGGTGCTGACTGGAAGGGTTGAAAGGCCAAGGTCTGAAGAGTGGCTGAAGAGTGAGTGACCCTTAAGGGAGCATTTGGGTTCCAACCCCCACGTTTCCCCTCGTGCTGTTTTGTTACTTCCTTAAAATCATTTCATTGCTGGCTGGGTGCGGTGGCTCATGCCTGTAATCCTAGCACTTTGGGAGGCAGAGGCCGGCAGATCACCTGAGGTCAGGAGTTCGAGACCAGCCTGGCTAACATGGCAAAACCCCGTCTCTACTAAAAAATACAAAAATTAGCCGGGCGTCGTGGTGGGCACCTGTAATTCCAGCTACTCGGCAGGCTGAGGCAGGAGAATCACTTGAACCCAGAAGGCAGAGTTTGCAGTGAGCCGAGATTGCGTCACTGCACTCCAGCCTGGGCGACAGAACAAGGCTCTGTCTCAAACAAACAAACAAACAAACAAACGAAAAACCATTTCACTGCTATGAGGCATCAGAATAAAACCCTAAAGTTTTCTCAAAAGGGAAAATGTGCGTGTGTGTGTATTGGCTTGCTATTTGGTCATGCCGTGGTGACTTATCTCAAGGATTTATAAATACTTATTGTGCAAACACTGTGGATCCTAGTCAGCATTCACTCAGGAACTCAACCTGTCTGTATTTTTGGGTTATCTTGAGTTTTCTTTCTATTATTTTGCATGTAAGAGTGGTTCTCCTTTTTGCAGCTTCTTTTTCTGTCAATGGCAAGCTAAAAACTCACATTTGGAAAATATGACTATTCATTTGCTTAATTATCACATAAACTATTTTTTAAAATTGGAATCAGTCACTAACAAATCCTGCTGGGCTGTTTCCTCTGTCTGGACTCCTCACCCACGGGGATTTTTCCACTGAACTTTATGACATACAGTAGCCCCCCCCTTATCCATGGGGGATACATTCCAAGATCCTCAGTGGATGCCTGATGCCCCAAACAGAACCAAACCCTATATATAAATAAATAAATATATATACACACACACACTCACACACACATATACACCAAGTAACAACAACAAAGTTATCATGTCCAGCTCTTCCCTAAAATAAACATCAACTTGTCTTCTCTTTGTAAAATTGCATATCTAGTTATGTTTTCTCAGGTATAGTTAAACAAAAAATACCTATTTTCGCAAGGTATTTGTATGCCATATAGTTATTATCTTTGAATCCAAGCAGGAAGGCTTAGCAAAGGCTCTGTACAGAAAGCTGTTGTGTCTTGTATCAGGCTACAATTTTTTTTTAAGTCAAATTTCCCAAAGACAGGCACAGCAGTTGGATATAAATGGCTTCTGAAGATATATCACATCTGTCCAAAAATGAAAATCATTTTTCATGCCTAGCAATTTTGAACTTTCCAAATTGCTCTGTGAAAGTGTTTTATTCTCATGCAATGAAAGGCAGAAAAACCAAAACCAGTGACGGGGAAAAAAATAACAATTCCTATACAACTACCATATGCTTTTGATTCAGGTAGTTCAGTGCTCAGTATGTTGCTTTTTTGTATTCGTTTTTACTTTTCTAACTTTTGAACCAATGCACAAAATGGGAACTGGATTATTCAAAGGTAGAAGAAGAAGAAGAAACGCTGATGATGATGAAGCCTTGCTACAGGACGTGGGAAGGGAGTGATAGCCACCAAGTCTCTCTCTCTCTCTCTTTTTTTTTTTTGAAACGGAGTCTCGCTCAGTCGCCCAGGCTGGAGTGCAGTGGCGCGATCTCGGCTCACTGCAAGCTCCGCCTCTCGGGTTCACGCCATTCTCCTGCCTCAGCCTTTGGAGTAGCTGGGACTACAAGGCGCCCGCCACCACGCCCGGCTAATTTTTTATATTTTTAGTAGAATGGGGTTTCACCATGTTAGCCAGGATGGTCTCGATCTCCTGACCTCGTGATCCACCCGCCTTGGCCTCCCAAAGTGCTGGGATTACAGGAGTGAATCACCGCGCCTGGCCGCCACCGAGTCTCTTTAGACTCCACTTGCGCTCCAGGCTCCTCTTGACTTCTGACCTTGTCTGCAAATGAGTGGATGCGGATCATCAGGTCGCTGCTTTCCTGTCTGGCATCACTAATCTTGTATGAATAGCATTAACTACAGAAAGCATTCATTGAGATCCATGTTTCCTACTGTATTGCAGCCGATACTGGGACAACCACCACCGCAGCAGCAAACATTGCCTCGCTGTTACACATTTGTTTATTCAATCATTTCCTCATTCACTCAACCAGCAATATTGTTGAATGTGCCTGGTACTCTCCTAGATACTGGAGATAGAGAGGAGCAAGAAGGTGGGGTGCTTTCCCTCAATGAACTTAAAGTCTCCTGGAGGACACAGATCATAACATGCCCATGGCAGGATAGGGTTCTCTTCCTCCTTTGTTGCTTTATTTCCTTCCTCTCCTCACTCTATTGGAAGTAGAAAATATTTGCATAATAACAAATGGAAGTTATGCCATGAATGGGATTCATGTTCCCATGGTAGGGATGGGTTTGTTTAGTAGTTATTTCAAGCTGAAGAATGACAGCGTCCACCACCCTCCCAGGAATGGGAACCTTTAGGTGAATGAGTCTCCTCACTGGACCAAGGGAACAGTAGCAGGATGGAGCTGGATCATGTATGGACAGGGAGGTAGAGGAGAAGAGAAGAGTTCCAAAGGTTAGAAGGATTCTTAGACTCCCATATCTGGCTGAATTTCTAAAGACTGAAGATGTAAAGAGGGCAAGTCATGATCTGCACTACTTACAAGATCATGCAAGTTCTGTTCTAGAACTTGAGCATATCTGTGATCCACAAGGAGCACAATTGTCTTACTTTCTTGTAACAGACTCTACCACAGGACATGATGCAGGGTTACACACCATTTTTCTAAATATTCCATTGAGATGAAAGTTTGTAATCAGATGATTCTTAATATGATTTTACTTTGATTGCTACACAGTTTAGTGTAGTGTTTGCTTAGAAGCCAACACAGTAAAATAAAAGTAAAATCAGATTAAGAATCATCAGGGTTGCTGGGTGCGGTGGCTCACGGCTGTAATCCCAGCACTTTGGGAGGCCAAGGCGGGAGGATCGCTAGAGCATATGAGTTCAAGACCAGTCTGAACAACATGGGAAGACTGTCTCGACAAAAAAATATTAAAAAATTAGCCAGGTGTGGTGGCACAGGCCTGTGATCCCAGCTACTTGGGAGGCTGAGGTTGGGGGAATGCTTGAGCCTGAGAGGTAAACGCTGCAGTGAGCCATGATCTCATCACTGCACTCCAGCCTGAGTGACAGTGAGACTGTCTAAAAATCAATAAATAAAATTTAAAAAGATAAAGAATCATGAGAATGAAGGATTTGAGGCAACAAAAAGCACAGGAATCATACAACTGTGTGGAATGTATATATTTTTTGCTTTCAACTTTATTTATCAAATTTTCAATGCTATTGGTCCTTTCAGGGGTTGCTCCTTAGCTCCTCTATGCTCACAAGAATGGAGGTGGGGAGGCTACTACTTCAAGATCCATATCTTTTTCCTGTCCCTTATTCTCATTAATGAATTATCTTATTTATCAAATGTCTACTGAGCACCTATTTATCATAGGCCCTTGGCTAGTCATCGGAAACACAGGATGAAAAAAAAAAAAAAATATCCCTCCGGCCAAGCACGGTGGCTCACACCTGTAATCCCAGCAGTTTGGGAGGCCAAGGCGAGTAGATCACCTGAGGTCAGAAGTTTGAGACCAGCCTGACCAACATGGTGAAATCCCATCTCTACTAAAAATACAAAAATTAGCCGGTCGTGGTAATGTGCCCCTGTAATCCCAGCTACTCGGGAGGCTGAGGTAGGAGGACCACTTGAACCTGAGAGATGGAGGTTGTAGTGAGCTGAGATCGCGTCATTGCACTCTAGCCTGGGAGACAGAGCAAGATTCCGTCTCAAAAAAAAAAAAAAAAAAAAAAAATTCCTTGCCTGCCATCAGACGCTCTCTGTCTAGTTGTAAAGAGGTCGTGAGCATGGTGACCCCACTTTCATAAATGCCACCAGAAGAGAGAGGGCATGGGAGAGAAAAGGCTCAAAGGGGGCGCAGCCAGGCTTTTCTGAAGTGAGAGAAGCCTTCCCAGAAGACTTGATGTAGGTAAAAGTCTGTTTAGAAACTTTCTAGATTGTCAAGGGGATGTGCATATTTCAGACAGAGCAATAGTACCTACAGGGGCAGCAATAAATGAAATAGCCAATAGTTTGGGATGGATAGAGTGTAGAATGTGGCGGTAGAGAGGGTGCTGATAACAGTCCTCTGGGCCAGGCCTGGTGGCTCATGTCTGTAATCCCAGCACTTTGGGAGGCTGAGGCAGGAGGATTGCTTGAGCTCAGGAGTTCAAGACCAGCCTGGGCAACATAGTGAAACCTTGTCTCTACCAAAAAATAAAAATAAAAAAATTAGCCAGATGTGGTGGTGAACACTTGTAGTCCCAGCCACCTGGGAGGCTGAGGTAAGAAGTTCCTTTGAGCCTAGGAGGTCAAGCCTGCAGTGAGCCATGATCACACCACTGAACTCCAGCCTGGGTGAGTTCAGTGGTGTGAACATGACCCTGTCTCAAACAACAACAAAAACAACAACAACACAAAACCAAACAAATTTAAAAAGAATCTTCTAATTTCTCAGAGAAAATAACAGCCATAAGCATAAGCACCCAAAGTCATGATGCATCCCCAAATGTGATGACACCTGTATCCACCTTTATTTCTTATTGTGGCATCTCAGCTCCCCACACCCAACAGAACAGTTGACTCTACAGTGTCCTTGGGCATCTATCTCTCCCTTTCATCCCTCTAACACTGCTTGAATTCAAGCCCGATCCCTTTCCACCTGGTGATTACCAAAACCTCCTAACTGCTTCCAGCCTCAGCGCCATGCCCACCTCTCCTGGCCTCTTCAGTATCCTCCCCTAGCCAAGGGAGTCAATGTTCTGAAATGCACACCTGCTTCTTATACCCCTGTCTACACATAGCACACACTTTAGTGGATCCCCATGGCCCCAAGGCAAAGTGCAGGCTCCTCAGAGCAGCACTGATGGTTCAGACTGACACCTCTGCCCACCTGCCAGCCGCCACTCTGCCACTTCCACACAAAGAATCCCCCAGCCACTGCAAAAACATCTGCGACTTTATAACTGCACCACAGCCTCACAACGCGGAATGGCACTGCGGAGAGTTTCAGCAGCCAGGCCTGGGCATGAGACATACTCCTTTTCAGGTTCCACTGGCTATCCCAAGCTACAAAGGGGGCCTGGGAAATGAAGTCTGGCTGTAGCACAAGAGGAAGAGAAAGCTGGTATTGCTGAGCAGCAGGCTGTCTGCTGTGGGTCCTTTAAATTGGTCTATGTATTTGACATTTGTCTTTGTCTTTTTATCCTATAAATTTTCTTTGACTATCTTGTTAACAGATTGCTCCTGTTCTTTTTTTTATTTTTTGAGACAGGGTCTTACTCTGTTACCCAGGCTGGAGTGCAGTGGCGCAATCTTGGCTCATGGGGTCAAGGGATCCTCCTGCCTCAGCCACCTGAGTAGCTGGGACCACAGGCATGCGCCACCATGGCCAGCTAATTAAAAATAATTTGTTTTACAGAGACAGGGGGTCTCATTATGTTGCTCAGGCTGGTCTTGAACTCCTGAGCTCAAGTGATCCTCCTGCCTCGTCCTCCCAAAGTGCTGGGATTGCAGGTGTGAGCCACCGGTCCCGGCCCTATTTATATTCTTATATTGCGATTACAATATCCTCTCAATGTTCTGTGAAAACTAATTTAGTAATATTAAGTTGTAGTTTCTAAAAGTTTTCTTATTTAAAAAAATTCTTTCTGTTTCCACTGGGGTCATTTATTCTGAATGTTTATTTTAGCTCTAGTGTGTCTTGTGCCGTTGGGGTACCTCAAATCATGATTGCTAATGCTTGCTTATTGTTTGCCGGGTACTATTATAAGCATTTACATATGCAATCATTTAATATTTAAAAAACCTCTCTAAGGTAAGGACTATTACTAACCTCAATATAGAGATAAGGAAACTGAGGCACAGGGTTTCCCTCACACAGGTAAGGAAACTGATCTGTGCCCAGGTCCACACAGTTAGTAAGTGAAGGAGTTGGATCCAAATCCAGACAGTCTGACCCTACAGTCTTCCTTTCAAATGGGTAGTGCACTTTGGATGTCTGTTTGTGGTTAAAAGTTTCAAGCACTAAATTAGTCAATGTAGGCAGTTGTCAGAGGCTTTCTCTGCTTTTGTGTAAAGAGGACAAATCACAATAATAATTTCTATATGCTCCATTCTCCTCAACTCTCTGACATTTCTTTCTCCTTTTCAGTGCAGATTTCTCATACTTTATGGAGAAATAGAAGGCACCAGATGACAGCCACCACACACTTTTGTCCCCATTGCAATAGGATGCTTCTAACAATCGTAAAATTATGAAACACTGAATTCCTTAAAAGTTGTCCATTTGTGGATTTATCTGACGGTAACTATTAAATATTTAAAAGTACTTTAATGAATCTACTCATGATGATTGAGTAATCTATTCTCTGAATTCCACCAAAAAATCATTTTATGACCAAAGTCATAACGAACATATTTCTATAGTCCTAAGCTGGCAAGATAAATAGAGATCTGTTCATAATATAAACAATATATTTATTTATTCCTAAACTAATAAGATGATTATCAATCTGTAAGAGACTACGAAAATCAATACTGTATACTTGCTGTACTTGGTAAGAATTTCGGAAACATGTTTGTTCTTTTATTTGTGTTCTGGAAGATACTTAGCCCACTTTTTTTTTTTTTTTTTGAGATGGAGTCTCGCTCTTGTTGCCCAGGCTGGAGTGGAGTGGCATGATCTCGACTTACTGCAACCTCCACCTCCCAGGTTCAAGCGATACTCCTGCCTCAGCCTCCCGAGTAGCTGGGACTATAGGCGCGCGCCACCATGCCCGGCTAATTTCTGTATTTTTAGTAGAGACGGGGTTTCACCATGTTGGCCAGATGGTCTCGATCTCTTGACCTCGTGATCTGCCTGCCTCGGCTTACTTAGCCAACTTTTAAGGACAAGTCCAGCCATCCTTATCCTTCACAGCAAATAACAAACACAGTGATTAGTGGGGGTGAAGAGATGTTGGTCAAGGGGTATGAAAGTACAGTCAGATAAAAGGAATGTGTTCTAGTATTTGATAGAATACTAGGGAAATTATAGTTAACAAAAATTTATTGTATACTTCAAAGTAGCTAGAAGCAAAGAACTGTAATGTCCCCAACACAAAAGATAAATGTTTGGGGTGATAATATCTCAATTACTCTGATTTGATCATTACACATTGTATGCAGGTATCAAAATATCACATATCCCCCCAAAATATGTACAACTATTGTATATTAATAAAAATAAATAAATACAAACAAAAAGACCCAAATAGTAATTAATTATAGTGTAAATATTAGATTTGGGCCATTCTGGACAAGCACCTGTTCAACACCGTATCCTCATTTTCTGGCACCCAGTAGACACTGCGGAAGTATTTTTGATTGGTCCTGCAGAGGTTCTACCCCAGCCTCACCAGGTGCAGGTGGATTCCAGGTGCCAGTCTAGGAGAGGCTCTAAGTTCTAAAGAGTGTGTCGGTAGATGGTGCGCTTTGATCTTTTAGTTCATACGGCCCTGCCTTTGATTAACAGCACAGAATACTGGGCCCAGACTCTTGCGAGAAGATGCCTTTGAACTGTTTGCTGCTCACCTTTTAGTGAAAGCTCTTGACAGAAATATTAAAGAAAAAGTGTTTGAAGGACGTGTGGTCAATGCATTCCTGACGGTGACTCTTTCGTGGATTGAAAGCTCTGAAGTCCCACACTGGAAAAACACTTAGAGAGACCTACACAGATAATGGTGTGTATAACTTCAGAGGCCTGTGCTCTCTCTTGAAGTGCATATATTGACGTCCTAGAGGGTTCTGTCCATGATGAAAAATAGGCTTCAGTTTTTGCCATCTCTAATCAATTGGTAGTGAAGACCAAGAGCACTGTTTTGAAATGGATCTGAGCCCAGTTTGGTCTAAGCAGAAAAGAGTTCTATGATGGATCCACACACCCTAAGTTGGGGTGAGGAAGCTGTTGGGCCATGGGCTATAATTTTGGTATCCTTACTCTGGAAATTAAGGTAGACTACTAGCAAGCTGTGTATGTTGACCACACACTTTCTAATTTATCCAGAACATGGCTTCCATTGAGTTGGACTTGGTCATTATATCCTCAGTTTGCTTTTAGGGAAAATTTTAAAAAGTTTCCCATGACACCTGCCTTCACTTTTTTGTCAGAATGTCATCGAAAAACACTGGCCATGACACATCAGAAAAAATGTCCTTGTCAGACCTAAGTGTCAGGAAAATCTTTGCTTTGCTGAAGAATTTTATTCTTTCAGGACAAAATATGAGTGACATAATATACAGTATTCCTCTTTGCTTCTGCTTTTAGGAATATCAGCTTAATGTCAATAATTGCATAGCATACTATAACAAAAATCATATAATGATACTAATTTTTATTTATATCTCTATCCATCAATCTATCCCACTGTTGAGCTAACAATTCTTATAAGCCACTCCAAATTCTTTGTGGAACAAATCAAGATATATAAAGGTAAACAAATAATATTGTATAGATGTTAATATTTTAATTCTCCCATGAAAAACAAAAGTTCTCCTTCCTTTGGCTTCAGAAAATTCATTAATTTTCCAACTTTAAGACTGAAGAGTAATGAACACATGCTATCAGCAGATTTAAGTATCTGACTAACTACAGTTCAAGCCTTCCCTTTCATATTCCTCTCCAGTATGACTGAATAACTTCTTTTCCCTAGAGACAGATATTTAGCCTTAAATTTTATATAGGAGAAAGAACAAAAAATTTTAAAATATAAAAGCAATATAAATCTACAGTGGTCGTCAGAATTGCTCATTTTTAATATAAATAAATTACTAGTTCAAATAACTTCTCCAAAACAAATTTCCCAGACCACCAAGGCAGCCGCTGGTGAGCGGTCTCACCTGTTGTCATCAGTCTTTTCTCATCACACTTCCCTATTTAAGTGTGGAATTGTTCCCAGTTCAAAGATATACGGGACAGAAGTGGCTGGATGGGTAGGATGCACAGAAAACCTTGTGTACATTCTCTGGGAGAAGCTTCTGTAGAAGAATTTGAGCCACAACAGATTACCTCTGGGGAGGTTTGTGGCTATCATCACGAAGGAAGGCTTAACCGTTACACAAATCTTTGCAATACTTTTCTTCTGAATTTCTTAGGCCCAGGAGGCTCTATTGCTCAAGTTCATTTTAAAGCACACTGGTTTCAAGACCTGCATAAGTGTTCACTGAATTAAAAAAATTCTTTCTCAAGCCCTAGGTATGCTGACAAGTTTGGTAGACCAGAAGTGTGATACTTCTACCTGCGAGGCTCCAGTGGAGTCAGCACCGCAAGGGAGAAGGCAGGGGCCCTGAGCTCAGTTCAGGGTCAGTGCCTTACTTCCTGTGTGAACTCTGCAAAGTTATTTGGTCAACCTCTCAGTCTCAGTTTTCTCATACATAAAGTAGCGATAAAAGTCATATCCAACTTGCAGACTGACTGTGCAGATTAAATGCATGTCATGTAAAGCACGTGGAGTATACTACATGCTCAATAAATACTAGTTCCCTCCTTTCACCTTTCAGCCCCTCATCTCCCCAGAAATATTTTCAGATGAATAAGAGGTGAGAATTTTCAGTCTTATTTACACCAAAGATCATGTTTGGGTAGTTAAAATAAAAGTGACCATATAATCTAAGGAAATAAGTGAGTTATGTGTTCTGAGAACAGGACAGAATAATTAAAAGCAGGCCTGTGCAGAAAACCTGGAAATATGTTGCACATCATCTCTGCATCCTTCCCTCACTCCTCCTTCTCTCTCCCTCAGGGTAGTAGAGCAAAGAAAGTAGAACTCAGGGCAGGGCTTGTGTCTGTTTTGTTCACTCGTGTACCCCAAGTGTGTAGAATCCTCATATAGATTTGCTCAATAAATATTTGATAAACTGAATTAAATACTCAGAAAGAAAGCAGAAATGTTTTGGGACTTCCTATCCTGTTTTCCCTGGAGTTCAGCAAAAATAAAATAATTATTTTTAACAAAAAAGTTAAAGAAAGTCTTTAATTTTCTACCACAGAAAAAGGTATTGGATTTTTATTCATTTTCCTCAAGCACATACCCAAAAAAATGCCCCCAAACAAATAAACATCAGTAAACAATTTCTGGAAACCGAATGTAGCAATAGGTTACAAATAAAGCAAAGAGTGCCCCTGCTGAAACTGCTGTTTATCTTGCAAGGGCCCTCCAGGGTGGAGCTCTCTCACCCTCTCCTGGCCCAGCCTTAAACTTCACTATAAGTAAGCAGAACACAGCTGAGACAAGAGGAAGTAGTTCATTTGCATAATACAAACAAAGACTCCCAGGTGAATGGCTTGCCAGTTATCAATGTTTGCTTTGCCGATTAGTGAAACAATTTACCAGTAAGTCTACCTAAAGCCTAAAGTGCTATACTTTTTTTTTTTTCCAGAAAGTTGGTCAATGGAGAAGGCATCAATTGGCAACATTCGGTTGGACCAGTTAATGATTCAGTTTGCTTTTCAAAAGATACTAGCAAAGAGCATTAATCTTACCACTCTCTTTAAGTATAATCTGGACGTAGAAAATCACTCACATGCCTTAAGTTAGGTTGGTAACCAAAATATCCATTGTTTCTCTGGATATTAACAGGGACTGTGAAGATTGGTTATGACAAGTGATGCTGTGGTTTACTCTGACTTAGGTTTGCTTCCATGGAGGTTTGATTGTGAGATGGAGATCTGTGGGGAGTTCCACTGGGGTGTGCTCTGGGCAAAACCACTATGACAGCAGTGAAGGAAGAAGGATCAGGTGGGAGGGGCATGCTGGAGTCCTGAGCTGGGATGCCCTTCAGAACTGGCCCAAACTGAAGCAGTGGGGATGAGTCTTTGTATCCCCTGCAGTGGCCAGACATTGGATGTGGGCTGCCAAGGGAGGAAGCATGACCTCGTGTGAGGCAGCTCCCTTTGGCCAAAGGCAATTTTCCAGAAGGGATACAGCTGAGAGCCGTCAGGTGCCATCAATTCTAGCAGCTGGCAGAACGAGTACCTTGGCTCTGAAGGAGTATCTGGGTCGCCAACTACAGCATCCACTAAAACCGGCAAGTTTAAATAACAAAATATTTAGGAATGAGTACTTCCCATGTAACCTGCATATAAAGGACATTTAACAAATATTTGTCGAATGAATAAATGAGTGGTTATTAGGATGGAAGAATGATAAGTAGTGGATTTAAACTCCATCAGAAGGGATTTAAATAAGGCTGAAGACAAATACAGAATTACAATAATAAACCACTCAGAGCAGAAGAACTTTCAGCCTAGATATCTGTATTATGACTTTGTCATTAGATTTAATTATTCGAATTCTGAATTTAAGCTTTACAGCAAAAGTAGAGGGGAAAGATGGAAAAGGTACTCCGATTTGGGGGGTCAAGGTTCAATAAGTGAGGGTTCCCCACTCACTTGGAAAGGGCTATCATTCTACTACATAAGAATTTGACAGAAAAACTCAAGGCTTTAAAAAGGAAATAATTAGTCTGTGTGAAGCAGCTGAAAGAAGTGAAAAACATCACTGACTGAATTTTTCCAAAATTAATGACTCTTCCTGCTTGGAGCTCTTTCAACTACAGTAATCACCATCTAAAATTCTTGCGAAGGTCATTTCTGAGCAGTCTATTCTGCTCCATCTAATGATCCAGTTCCTCTTCCTCTGAGTGTCTGGGCATGCTCATCTTTCAGCCAGCTATCTAATCACAAAGACATTTTCCCGACATTATGCATTAGAAGATGCCGCTTACTTTACAAAGTTATATAAATTAGAATCTATTTTATCCAGGGGCTTATATGGTTAATTTCAAAGATGCTTTATCTTCTTTTCTCAGTGGTCTTCATACCAAAATAGATTCTAACACTTAACCTATAAACACTTCTGTCGCTTAAGATTTATCTGATTAAAAGCTTATAAATACATATTTTCATATATTTACAAGATATAATTTTTTATGCAAAAGAGTCTTCTTAAAATGAAAAGTCCTTTTAGTTTTCATTATGCAAATGTGTATTTTCCAGACTTGCCTTTATAACTCTTCAATATCTTTGGGGAAGAATATTCTGTCCATATAAGGCAAATATAACTTATTGGCACCTCACGAATTTGTTTCTGTAGCTTAGGATAGTCAGGTTGTTTGGGGGAATTTTTTGTTCTAATGATTAAAATATTTTGTTCTAATTATTAGAATATATCATTTAACTAGATTATTAAGTAGATACTTCTGTGGTGCAGGATCAATCTTTAACCAGAGTCCCTGGCTATGCCTGTCCAGAGAATCTAGGAAAGGAGACACATAGGTGCGTGCGCACACACACACACCCTTCCCTCCCCAAACCTGAAATTTCACCAAGAGCAAATTCTATGACCTATAAAGGGCATATAACTTTATATATTTCAGGGAGACATAATACATCCATCAATACATGTAAGATTTACATTGGTTTGATCTGGAAGGGTGGGACAACTCACCTTTTATGTAGATTTAAACATATTCTGATTGGCAATTGGTTGAAAGAGTTATTATCTATAGAAAGGAATGTCTCGGTTATGATAGGGGTTGTGGAGACCTAGGTTTTGTCATGCAGATGAAGCCTCCAAGTAGCAGGCTTCAGAGAGAATAGACTGTAAATGTTTCTCACCAGACTTAAGGTCTGTGTTGATGTTAATGCTGGAGGGGTATTGTGAGGTATGTCCAACCCCCCACTTCCCGTCATGGTCTGAACCAGTCTTTCAGGTTAAATTTTAGAGTGCCTGGCTGAGGAGGAAGTCCATTCAGATGGTTGTGGGGGGGTCTTTGATTTTTATTTTTGGTTTATTGTCCCAAGGTTTAGCTATATGAATAATAATTCTATGCTTTTAAAATGTTAATTCATTCATTCTACAGACTTCTTGAGTAACCGTTATGTGCCAGGTCCTGGGCTGGGGAGGAGGACCTCATATAAATTAGGACTTGATGTAGTTTGGATATATGTCACCACTAAGTCTCATGTTGAAATATAATCCTTGGTGTTGGAGGTGGAGCCTGTGAAACGCCTTTGCAAAAATTATAACTGAGGAAATTATGACAGTGAAAGAGACCTGACCTAACCAACTCCATCTTGCTTCTAACCTCTCAGCTGTCCTTGTTTATTCCTGGGTGTAGGCCAAACTAACCTTGGGAAGGAATTTAGTTCATAGTTTAACTTTGAAACAAAGATGATAATAAATCCCCTTCTTAGCTGGGGACCAGTCGGCCTTTGTAGGACTAACAAATCAGTTACAAGATTAGAAATTACAGTTAGGAGCCAAACAGCCTCTGGTTGCAAGAGTCTGAACCTCCCCAAATTGCTCCTGGGAATAACATTACTGTTGTAAAACCTAAGATCAGTGCTTGAGATATTTTGCAGACCCTGTGTTCTGTTCTGATGGACCAGCTGATGCCACCCAGACTGGTAATCTGGCTCAACCAGCTCTGCAATCCCACTCATGAACAGTAGACAGCAAGAAAAACTCACTTCAACGCCTTATGATTTCATCTCCAGCCCAAGCAATCAGCACTCCCCACTTCCTGAGCCCCTACTTGCCAAATTATCCTTAAAAACTCTGATCCCCAAGTTTTGGGAGAGACCAATTTGAGTAATAATAAAACTCTAGTCTCCTGTACAGGCGGCTCTGCGTGAATTACTTTCTTTATTGCAATTCCCCTGTCTTGATAAATCAGCTCTGTCTAGGCAGTGGGCAAGGAGAATCCATTGAGCAGTAACACCTGGTGGGAGGTACTTGGGTCACCAGGGCAAATCCTTCATAACCTGGGGCTGTCCTCAACACAGTGAGTGATTTTTTGTGAGATCTGGTTGGTTAAAAGTGTGTGGTATCTCCCATTGTCTCTCTTTCTCTCTTGCGCCTGCTTTTGCCATGTGACATGCCTGCTCTTGCTTCACCTTCTGCCATGAGTAAAAGCTCCCTGAGGTCTCCCCAGAAGCCAAGCAGATGCTGGTGCCGTGCTTGTACAGCCTCCAGAACCTCAAGAGAATTAAACTCATCTTCTTTGTAAAGTTGCCCAGTCTCAGGTATTTCTTTTCTTTTCTTTTTCTTTCTTTTTTTCTTTTTTCTTTTTTTTGACACCGAGTCTTGCTCTGTTGCCCAGGCTGGAGTGCAATGGTGCGATCTTGGTTCACTACAACCTCTGCCTCCTGGATTCAAGCAATTCTCCTGCCTCAGCCTCCCGAGTAGCTGGGATTACAGGTATGGGCCACCACGCCGGCTAATTTTCGTATTTTTAGTAGAGATAGGGATTCCTCATGTCGGCCAGGCTGGTCTCAAACTCCTGACCTAAGGTGATCTGCCTGTCTCAGCCTCCCAAAGTGCTGGGATTACAGGCGTGAGCCACTGTGCCCAGCCTCTCAGGTATTTCTTTATAGCAACTCAAGAACAGACTAACACAGAACTCGAATGAATGAGTTCTGTCCTCAACTGCAGTAACTGTAAGGAGGTATTATTACATTTTCTGTCCCCAAGTGAGAAAGACTAATCCTTTAAAACTACTGTAAGTTCACATTGTATGAGACTCAAGCTGAGCTTTCATGAAGGCTCTCAAATAGAGTTGGTGTTTTTATAGTATTGTTCACATGTTCTTAATTTTGTTTTTTCCTCAACTTTTAAATGTTCAGAAAATTTTTTTAAATATGGACTTCAGATAAGAAAATTTAAGATGATTGTGAACTGCATGACATTTTATCATCGTCAATCCACAGAATACTTCTATTTTGTTTCATTTACTTTGGTTTTACTTTGTTCTCTATTATCTTCTGTCTCTAATCTCACAGCCCCCTCCAACCATAGTCAGCTTTTATAATATATATATGAAATATATAATATTTATAATATATATGTTCATCCATTCTACCTTTTACACACACACACACACACACACACACAGAGAAAGAAGATGTGAAAAATTTTGGCATTCACTGTGCTTAATTTACATAGATGATACTGTGGCATAAGTATCTTTCTAACTTTTCTTATTCAACACTGTTTTTAAAGATCTACTTATGATGCTACACATAAGTCTAAGTGATTGCTTTTTACATTCCATCATATGCCATGCTATTCATACATTGGTAAGTCTACTAACAGTAATAGCTCTACCATGAACATGAACACACCTTATCCTTGAGCACCTGAGTGATTCGTGGAGGGTATATTTAGCAGTAGAAGTGTTGGATTGTTGGGTGTATCCATACTAAATGTCAGCAAACTCGGTAAGATTATTTTCCCAAATAGCTCTATTAGATTATATTCTCACCAGCAAGGTATCAGGGATTCCATTTCTATATATCTTCACCAGCATTTGATGTTATGCAACTTTTTAGTTTTTGTCAATCTGATGATTATAGACTGACACTTTATTAATGATTTAATTAGTATCTTCCTAATTTTGAAAGAGTTTGGGTATCTTTTAATATTTACTACCCATTTAGGTTTCTCTTTCTGTGAATTGCCTATTCAGAGACATTGCTTATTTTTTTCTTTAAGTTTTCTTTCTTTTTCTCCTTTCTTTTCTTTTTAAAAATGTACCGTATGGAGAGTCTTTTTTAAAGGCTTTTAACACTAGGAAAACTTTGGGCTTTCCTAAAAGCTATACAACTGTCATGGGTAAACTTTTTTGCATTGACTTTGACTTTCAAGAAACTTACAGCCATATTTGACGTGTAATCACAGCTGTGTTTTCCCTTTCAGCAAGTGTATTCGCATTCTTGTACTTTCTTGGAACCTAATTTTTGCATTCAATGTTATTATTAACTTTATTTTTATGTCTCTTGTCATAACCTAACTCAAAAGATGTTTTGAAGGAGTCAGGCATAAGTGAATCAATAAGCTTATTTTTTTCAAAATGTTCCAGTTTAATTTAAATTGGTCTTCTTGCTAGAACAAAATGTGTTCCCACTCACCTTAAAGTGACAATAGGCTTCTGAATTCCATGGCTGTAGGTGTCATCTAGTTCAACAACATGCTTTTCAAATAGGAGATGGAAGACCACAGAAGTCACCTGAAGCTGTTTAGGAGACACAGGCTGTAGCAAAACTGGAATGGCCTAGCATTGAATCTGGTTTTTCTTTTCTTTTTATTTATTAACGTAATTTAAAAAATTTTTGGTTTCTATTTTGCTTAGTAGAAAAGGGTTATATATGGATCACATGTCTGTGTGGGTATCTCTGTGTGAAAGTGTCTGTTTTTTGTAAAGCTTATGTATTTTTCTTCCCCTCTCTCATTGGCATTTATCTCGATGTAATTGACTTGAAGTTTCTGGTTTTGGTAAATTTCCTATTATTTCTAAAGCTCTGAAGAATTACTAAATCTAATTTAGAAGTGTAAAATTCCAACTCAAACTTTCGAAGTCAAATTAAAACTCCTCTCTTTGGTAATCTCTGAGATAGTATATACAAACATCATCCTACTTATTAATTGTTCAGCTCTTTTCTTAAATCATACATGAATGACTTGTCAAAGATAAAGTATTCGCATCAGAAAGATTCTCAATATCAGGACTTGAAGGTCATGTTGCACTTCAGTCTGGAGCTTCTGAGAATGGACCCTTGATCTCTCAGCCTTGTAGGATCCATACTTTCCTGGTGAGGCCTAAACAGGCAGGGAGCACCACAGCTGGGAAGAACCCCATGTTCCTGACCTGGATCAAGG